>NC_134354.1:50480228-50835228 GCF_048569485.1 Anomaloglossus baeobatrachus | reverse complement strand
GCCCCCATATTCCTCCATATAGTGTTGTGAAGCCCCCATAGTCCTCCATATAGTATTATGTAGCCCTCATGTAGCATTATGCAGCCCTCATATTGCACTATGCAGCCCCCATATGGCATTATGCAGCTCCCATATGGCATTATTCAGCTCCCAATTGGCACTATGCAGCCCCCTTATGGCACTATGCAGCCCCCATATAGCACAATGCAGACCCATATAGCATTAGGCACCCTCATGTAGTATACAGCCCCCATATAGCACAATGCAGACCCATATAGCATTAGGCACCCTCATGTAGTATACATCCCGCATATAGCACAGTGCAAACGCAGATAGCATTAGGCACCTTTATGTAGTATACAGCCAGCATATAGCACACTGCAGACCTAGATACCATTAGGCACCCTCATGTAGTATACAACCCGCATATAACACAGTGCCGATCCAGATAGCATTAGGCATCCTCATGAAGTTTACAGCCCCTATATAGCACAATGCAGACCCAGATATCATTAGGCACCCGCATGTAGTGCACAGCCCCTATATAGCACAGTACAGACCCAGATAGTATAAGGCACTTTCATGTAGTATACAGCCCCATATAGCATTAGTCATATTCATGTAGTATACAGCCATATATAGCACAGTACAGACCCAGATAGCATTAGGCACCTTCATGTAGTATACAGCCTCTTTATAGCACAGTGCAGACCCAGATAGCATTAGGCACCTTCATGTAGTGCACAGCTCGTATATAGCACAGTACAGACCCAGATAGCATTAGGCAACTTTATGTAGTATACAGCCATATATAGCACAGTACAGCCCCATATAGCACAGTATAGACCCAGATAGTATTAGGCCCCTTCATGTAGTATATAGCCCCCATGGTCGTCTGGCCACAGTGACTAGTACATACTCACTTCTCCTCATTCCCCCGCTGCTCCGGTCTCCTCGGGGCATCCATTGCTGTCGCTCTGACCTCACTACAGGCGCACAGTGTTGATGTCACCGCACTCCGCTGCAGAGCTGTCAGAGCGCCGACAGTCACAGCGGGGAGAATGATGAGAGGGAGCGCGCCGCTTCCTCTCTCATCATTGCTTTCAATTGTATCGGCAACTGCAGTGCCGATGCAATTGAAAGAGCGATCCTCGGCGGGGGGAATCTGGTGACAGCGCGGGCACCGGGCTCCCCTGAGTAGCTGTACGCCACTCTTGCCAACGCGAGTGGGCCTCCCTGGCAGCCCAGGGCCCCGGCATTTGACCGGGTTTGCCGGGTGCTGACGCCATCCCTGGCCAAAGAGGTCCATGAAGCAGCAGGCTGACCTGGAGGCCTACAACACTACTGAAAGCACAACGCCGGGGCTCCGGACCTTCCTGGTCTTGGCGCACCAGTCGCCAAGGCAACAGATCTGTGTATCCCATCGGTCGGAAGAGGAGAGAGGCTGAAGCAGCTCCTGGAGAAAACACGATGGGAAAGGAAATGCACCGGTTGCCATCCCATCGGTGAGTGTAGCTTGGAAGAAGTAACTGCAGTTGCAATAAGTGGAGCTGCAGCCAGGTGGCCTGATGGAGCTGGAGGTTCGCTGGCAAGTTTGGATCCAGGACCAGAGCCACTGACAGCCGAGATGTTATGCGAGAGCGACTGCAGTGTAAAGCACAGTGTACAGCTGGAGCCAGCAACTCTAAGACCTTGTTGTGCCTGTTGCACCAGGAGAAGAGGAATTGTTCTGCATTCTTGAGGGTTGTAGCAGAGGACTGATGTAAGTACACCTAACAATAGCTAAACTCCTGTTGTGCTTGTTGCGCTTCCCGCCCCCCACCCCTCCGTTTGAATATCGGGACAGCCCTTCAATTCTTATGGACTGTCATCTGCAACATACGGACTGTGTCCCTTTATCCTGTGCCCAATGGAACTTTGACTCTGCCCGCTGGGCAATTTTGGGCAAGTGAGGGGACTGCTATTTGAAAACGGAGGAGGGAGACAACTGAGGACTTGCGGGCTTGATGGGCCCCTTTGCAATATTCTGAGGACTGGAGGACCGCCGGATCCTGTTCTAGCATTTGAAGGGACTGCCCGAGGAGAGGACTTAAACAGAACCTGAGCTCCCTGTGATGTGCTTTTGTTTTAAGGACTGTGCCTGGGAAAAATGGACTCCTAATGCAACCTGAGCTTCCCATGTGTTTTTATGTGTTTGTGTTTTTAGGTGCTCAATTGAATGGACTCTCAGATGTGAGCCCCTGAGGACTTGGGCTCTTAAAGGACCCTTGGGTCTGATGTTGCCGTATTAACACTAGGGTCATGGTATTAGCTAGACATTTAAAAAGTGTTTTATTAAAAAAAAAATGTGAAGTTTCCACCTTTGAGTATTGTTTTTATTGCAGGTGTTTTGATGTCGAAATGCAAAAATGGGATTTTGAGTATTAATGAATGAGTATATATTTTGTGTGCTGTGCCATCTGTATTTGGGGTTTTGCAGGTCGAGAGCAGGCTTGGTTGGGACGACCAAGGTAAAAGGAAAGAGGAGTGTATGGGGGTATAAAGGGTACTTTTCACGCTGCGATATCGGTACCGATATCGCTAGCGAGCGTACCCGCCCCCGTCGGTTGTGCGTCAGGGGCAAATCGCTGCCCGTGGCGCACAATATCGCTAACACCCGTCACACGGACTTACTTTCCCTGCAAAGTCGCTGTTGCAGGCGAACCGCCTCCTTTCTCAGGGGGCAGTGTGTGCGGCGTCACAGCGACGTCACACAGCAGCCGTCAAATAGCAGAGGAGGGGTGGAGATGAACAGCTGGAACATGCCGCTCACCTCCTTCCTTCCTCATTGCCGGTGGGCGGAGGTAAGGAAATGTTCGTCGCTCCTGCGGTGTCACACATAGCGATGTGTGATGCCGCAGGAATGAGGAACAACATCGCTACTCAGCAGACAACGATATTTGGTGTTTGGACGACCTCTCCAACACCAGCGATTTTTACCACTTTTGCGTTCGTCGAAGGTCGCTCGTACGTGTCACACGCTGCGATGTCGCTAACGACGCCGGATGTGCATCACAAACACCGTGACCCCGACGATAAATCATTAGCAATATCGCAGCGTGTAAAGCACCCTTAAGGCTTGCCTGTTCCAGACCTGAAAATCCACAGTGTATGAAATGTAGTGTTTGAAGTTCATATTATGGTGTAATATGTTTAAACGGTCACTAGGTGGCCACAATGTGTAAGCTTCTTCCCTGGTACTCCCGGGCTATAGGGAGTTAATGAAGTGGAGGGTCCCAGTCAGAATAAAATGGTTAGGAAGACAGAAAGTGAGAGGAGAGTCCCTAAAGGAGAGGGAAAG
The DNA here is from genome assembly GCF_048569485.1 of Anomaloglossus baeobatrachus. Classification (NCBI taxonomy): domain Eukaryota; kingdom Metazoa; phylum Chordata; class Amphibia; order Anura; family Aromobatidae; genus Anomaloglossus; species Anomaloglossus baeobatrachus. The sequence continues at coordinate 50,831,888 of NC_134354.1, read as the reverse complement.
ACTGTGTGTGAGAGATGTGGTGGAGGAAAACCCCAATAACTTTAATTTGGCGTGACATTCTGGGTCGAATCTGGGTGCCGGGTAGTGGCCATTCCCTGGCGGATACCTAACGAACTCTCTCAATCAGCAAAAGGTCAGTGGGCTCTTAAGAGAAGAATAGCTCCTGACTGACCCTGTCCACAAGGGCTCACAGTCTGCAGGAGGAGAGAGGACCCTACCCGTGAGGGTTCACAGTCTACAGGAGGAGAGAGGACCCTGACCACAATGGATCACAGTCTACAAGGGATTGGTGAAAATACAGTAGGTGAGGGTGGAGATAGAGCGAACCCAAACGTTAATGTTTACAAAAAAGTCTGTGTCCGAGTTTGGGTGCTGTTCACATGTTAACAAAGTTTGTTGAAAAGCTGGGGAGCGGAAAGAGAGTGAATTACTATGACCATTTTACAACATAGAAGTTTGGGTCCTAACTGACTTGTAAAGGGTTTGGAATCCGGGATCAAGTTCAGGTCAAGTATTTGTTCCCGATCCAATTTTTTTTTTTTAAAGTCCAGACAAATCTGGCAAACCCAAACATCCATGGGTACACTCACCTCTAATCCTGTTGGAGGCAGAAAATCCATAGCTAAATGAAAGCATGTAATCGCCACATGACTGTATTAATACAGTTTTGCCAAACACATGGAATTATCAAACAAAAAGCAACTTTATTTAAAACATAATATACCCAAAAAAGAAAAAAAAAACACAGTGTCAAAAACATAATAAAAACTTACTGTAGAAAAACAAAGATTCGGCCAATTTACTGTATCTATATATCCCCTATCTCTTGTGTCTATGGTTGCTATGCCCAGTTTTGTACTTTGCTTAAGAGGCACCCTTCCGGGGTATGTGAAGAGGATCAATTGGGCTCAGCACTATTGTCTACATGGGAAAAGGTTCAGCAGCAATAGCTTAGCATCGGGCTCCAAGTATAAGCATGTGGATGAAAATAGACGTGTTCCAGGTCCGGACATGTGTGTGTGTGATCTGGTGTAGTCATCCACTAAAACCATTAGGCTTAAAGTACCATCTCTTAAGTTAGGATTTCGGTTCATTGGTCCAGTGAAAATTATTGCTGTTATTAATCTATTGGCTTTCAGTCTGGTCTTACCAGCTTCATACAAAATCCATAATCTGTTCCACAAGCCTCTATTAAAGAAATGTGTGGGTTCGGGAGGTCCTCTTCCTGCCCCTCCACCTCTGGTCTTAAATGATGGATCTCTGGAGTTCTAGGTTTTGAGAATTATAGATTCTCAGGTCGTTTGTCGTTCTTTACATTACCTGATTCACTGGCAGGGTTATGGCCCTGAGAACTTGGGTATCAGCCTCAGATATGTATGCAGAGTGTCTGGTTAGGGTATTTCATCACTTTCATCCAGAGAGACCTCATCCTAAGAGTCCACAGGCCCTTCACAGAGGGAGGGGTATATTGTCAATCGGTGCTTTGAACTAGCCTAATTTTATGGGGCATCAGATGCTGTTGAGACCACAGGACTCTGACACTCACTATACTTTTTCTCATGCTTCTGAGTTGCACGGGCAGGCTCGGGTATCGACCAGCTGTGTACAGACATAGTTTTGGTGCAGCTTATGGGGCCACACAGGGCCCGAGAACTATGGGGGCTGACTTCCACCTCCAATGCAAGTAAAATTCTCCATAATGAGGAGCTATTGGACTGCAAAGTGCCCATATATTATTCTTGTACAGGAGCCTCTTCTGCTTGTGTCTGCCAATGCCAAAGACTGTATAGTAGGGGGCTACAAAGAATGTTATTCTGCACCACTGCTGTAGCTGGATAGAAGAAACAGATTGTTTAGGCTGCTTTCACACATCCGTTTTTTCCTGTGCGGCACAATCCGGCGCATTGCAGAAAAACCGCAATCATTTTTTTTTTTTGCCGCCGGTTGCGGGTTTTTTGCATAGACTTACATTAGTGCCGTATTGTGCAGCATGGGCTTGCGTTCTGTCCGGTTTTTGCCACATGCGGCAGATTTAGCCGATGCGGCGGCCGGATGGAACGTTGCCTGGCACGTTTTTTTGTCCGGCAAAAAAAAACGCATTGCGCCGCATCCGGCCGATGCAGCATGATTTGCAATGCATGCCTATGGACGCCGCATGCGGTGTCCTGCGGCAAGCACCGCATCCGGCCGCCGCATGCGGTTTTTTCCACTGCGCATGCTCAGTAGCCTGCCGCAAGCGGCAAAAACCGGACGAGCCGTATGTCAAAAACTTATGCAAAGGATGCGGTTTGGTCGCCACATCCGTTGCATAGGTTTTAGAGCCGGATTGGCCGGCTCTGCTAAAACTGGAGGTGTGAAAGCAGCCTTAGATAGATACAGTGCCTACAAGTAGTATTCAACCCCCTGCAGATTTAGCAGGTTTACACATTCGGAATTAACTTGGCATTGTGACATTTGGACTGTAGATCAGCCTGGAAGTGTGAAATGCACTGCAGCAAAAAAGAATGTTATTTCTTTTTTTATTTTTTTTTTAAATTGTGAAAAGTTTATTCAGAGGGTAATTTATTATTCAACCCCTCAAACCACCAGAATTCTGTTTGGTTCCCCTAAAGTATTAAGAAGTATTTCAGGCACAAAGAACAATGAGCTTCACATGTTTGGATTAATTATCTCATTTTCCAGCCTTTTCTGACTAATTAAGGCCCTCCCCAAACTTGTGAACAGCACTCATACTTGGTCAACATGGGAAAGACAAAGGAGCATTCCAAGGCCATCAGAGACAAGATCGTGGAGGGTCACAAGGCTGGCAAGGGGTACAAAACCCTTTCCAAGGAGATGGGCCTACCTGTCTCCACTGTTGGGAGCATTATCCGGAAGTGGAAGGCTTATGGAACTACTGTTAGCCTTCCACGGCCTGGACAGCCTTTGAAAGTTTCCACCCGTGCCGAGGCCAGGCTTGTCCGAAGAGTCAAGGCTAACCCAAGGACAACAAGGAAGGAGCTCCGGGAAGATCTCATGGCAGTGGGGACATTGGTTTCAGTCAATACCATAAGTAACGTACTCCAACGCAATGGTCTCCGTTCCAGACGAGCCCGTAAGGTACCTTTACTTTCAAAGTGTCATGTCAAGGCTCGTCTACAGTTTGCTCATGATCACTTGGAGGACTCTGAGACAGACTGGTTCAAGGTTCTCTGGTCTGATGAGACCAAGATCGAGATCTTTGGTGCCAACCACACACGTGACGTTTGGAGACTGGATGGCACTGCATACGACCCCAAGAATACCATCCCTACAGTCAAGCATGGTGGTGGCAGCATCATGCTGTGGGGCTGTTTCTCAGCCAAGGGGCCTGGCCATCTGGTCCGCATCCATGGGAAGATGGATAGCACGGCCTACCTGGAGATTTTGGCCAAGAACCTCCGCTCCTCCATCAAGGATCTTAAGATGGGTCGTCATTTCATCTTCCAACAAGACAATGACCCAAAGCACACAGCCAAGAAAACCAAGGCCTGGTTTAAAAGGGAAAAAATCAAGGTATTGCAGTGGCCTAGTCAGTCTCCTGACCTTAACCCAATTGAAAACTTGTGGAAGGAGCTCAAGATTAAAGTCCACATGAGACACACAAAGAACCTAGATAACTTGGAGAAGATCTGCATGGAGGCGTGGACCAAGATAACTCCAGAGACCTGTGCCGGCCTGATCAGGTCTTATAAAAGACGATTATTAGCTGTAATTGCAAACAAAGGTTATTCCACAAAATATTAAACCTAGGGGTTGAATAATAATTGACCCACACTTTTATGTTGAAAATTTATTAAAATTTAACTGAGCAACATAACTTGTTGGTTTGTAAGATTTATGCATCTGTTCATAAATCCTGCTCTTGTTTGAAGTTTGCAGGCTCTAACTTATTTGCATCTTATCAAACCTGCTAAATCTGCAGCGGGTTGAATACTACTTGTAGGCACTGTAGATAGATAGATAGATAGATAGATGAATAGATAGATTGATCGATCGCAGGCAGAATTATGCATATAAGCTCTTATATGACAAGTGTCATTAGGTTTTGTAGTATTTCCTATTTTAAATACTTCATAATTATTCCTGCCAAAATCTGGAGACCGCACACACAGAGAGGACGCTGCGCCTAACGAGAACAATGACTGTTTGACTGCGCGCGGTGTAATTAAGAGCAGATGTACGCAGCCTTTATATATATACTGTATATACACACGCACTGGAGTATCGGCTGCTACTTAATGATGTATTATAGACGTCCCCGGTGCTATGAATCAATGCTCAAAGCAAGGAACAGAACATGTCATAGGAAATGTTTTCCCTGCCGGCACTGTATGAGCAGGAAACGGCCGCCATGACACATTCGCACACCTGATCCTGCCCTTGGCCTGTTTTTACTGAAAACATCTTTCCAGGCTACTGTATATTATTTCACATTGATGTTAGAAAAGTAATGTACTCTACAGCTAATTCAGCAAAAGTACAAATAATAGAGACGTGTTGTTACAATTCCTGACTGTATCCCTGGATTCCTTCAGCAGCGCCTCAAACACTGCACACTTTATAATGTTCTTACGGCTCACTTGTGCCAGGCTGTGCCCTCTACTGAAATACAAAAAAATAACATGACGAGAACCACTATGTACAATTATGTTCTACATCAACTATATGGCAAGCTCTTGTCCTTACTGATAATCTAATATACATAGGAAGAGCAGCTCTAGAGAACAAACTGCTGCACTCAAAAATTATAAGAGATTGCTAAAAATTATTCCAAGAAATTCTATTCTTTAGAGGATGTGAAAATGTGTATATATTTTTTACTTGACCGGTTGTCCAGTGAAAACAAGTAAGCACCTATCCATCCACAGGATAGATGGTAACTTATTAATCGGTTAAGGGGCCAACCATTGAGACTAGCACAAATCGGCAGAACAGGGCAATTTTTCCTCGTCATAGTGAAGACATAGTGCACACATTCCTATTTTGCTAATCAATGCAGGTCCCAATGGTCTGAACCGGCACCAAATAAGTTGACAAATCCTTTGGATAGGTGACAACTAGTGATGACCGAGCATGCTCAGAAAGGCTCAATATTCTATTGAGTAATAGGTTGCTTGAGATACTTGATACTTGATCGAGTATCGTTAAGGTGCTTGTGGAGACACAAGGGTAAGTGAGTGCTCTTGTCTGCTGGTGTGGCTATCTTTCAGAAAGACTGCATGGACCAGGGCTCATACCACTGAATGCTTGCACTCTTTTCCCATAGACAAAACACTACTCAGACAACACAGGGTGAGGGAACCACACTTTGGTAAGACTTTATTGGTTCACCAACAGACAAAAACATATTGTACATTCCCTGCAAGAACTGAAGGTGTACAAGGGACAGAGTCTCACCCTCCTGCTGGCCCGAAAAGGATTAGTGTCTTCATGATTTTGGGGCTTCCAGGGCCAACTATCCCAGTTGAGGAGCACCCCGATATAATGGTCAACCAATCAGAAGAGATAGCAGCAAAATTAGGAAACAATTCTGTGAACTTTCACCTGGAACCATGGATCCTAAGCTGAAATCCAGTAGAATATTCAAAGTGAAGCAGTTCTGTGTGTCCTCAGTCGGGACCAGAGCTCCTTGTCTGAAATCATGTAGAATCCTTTTTTCTGGTGACAGGACCAAGGTCGTTTTATAGCTCTCAGTTCTCAATTCAGGATACTGTGTTTACAGGATTGGTTGGAGATGGCTGTGTGCTACCCCTGGTAGATTTCTGATGTCACAGTGGTGGAATGAGAAAAATAAAATAAATAAACAAATAAAGTGTTTGTGACACCAGATGGGATGTTTGGCTTTGGTATGACTGAGCACTGCTGAAGGTCTCCAGGAGTTAGGTGGTGATGCACAGTGCTAGAGGGATGTTCTCTCGCCCCCTCCCCAACTAGGGCTGGTTCCTGGGAATGTTGAGGTAGGGATGGTGCAGCAGAGAATAATTCAGCCAGAGACAGGACAGGGAGATTTTACCTTTTACTATAGCTCTGTAGAACAGTCTGGAGCATGCCTTAGAATCCTTACAGCTTTCACAATGATGGTGGTATGATTTCCCGAATGAGAGTTTGGTTTCTTTGCTGTGTGGTAGTGTTTTCTTCCTGCCACTAATTCCCTGCCTGGGAAAAAGTGTCTCGAAATCCTGGAATTTTCAAAACAAATGAACTCTAGATCGTTGATCCCTTCCAGCAAGCAGGTGACTTGAATCCTGAGGGAAAGCTCACTGTTTCTTCTAGAAGATTCCAGAATTATGTTGCTGAGAGTCCGGGCAATTTAACTGCTCCTTATGAAAAGGCTTATAGCAGTCTCTCAGTTTGCCTCCGACCTTGAATGTCCAGGTGGCCTAGGGACTGATACCATGCATAATTGTAGCTGGCCCCTCCAGAGGTTTCAACAGTTACCTCAGGACAGGATCGTCTCCATATTACACTGCTCTCACACGCTGACACCAACTTCAACTGCCACACTCTGAATTTAACTCACATCTAAACTCCTCCCGTTTCTCCTTCTAGGGCATGCACAAAAGCTTTGTTATCAGCTCAGGTGAACAGCCCCTGTAAGGGAGTGTTAGCAAATGTTTGTATGTGGTGAACAGCAAAGAAAACAAAATCTCATTAAAGCCGACAATACATGTTATACATATTGAAATACACATGCAGCCATTCTTTGTGGCAACTTAGCCACAGGGCACCACAGCTGCTTTCTCATTGGTCGCAAGTTCAATCCTACTACATAATTTTCCTCTGAACTATGCAGTCAGAGAGGCTGAGGCAAGACATATTTACTGAAAACAAGGCTCCAATTAGTCTCACATGAGACAATAGTTAACTTCTCTTGGTTTAACAAACAAAAGGACCCATCAGTCTGGCCTAATTGAGAACAGTTGACCCACACACAAGTGGCCAAATGCTGAGTCGTCACAGTAATCGATATGCTCGATTTCCGGCATACTCTCTCATATTTCCAGAAGTCCATTTCTCTTTACCATTTGTGTATTCCATTTAGAACGGACAAGCAGAACAGATACAGTCATATGAAAAAGTTTGGGCACCCTATTAATGTTAACCTTTTTTCTTTATAATAATTTGGGTTTTTGCAACAGCTATTTCTGTTTCATATATCTAATAACTGATGGACTGAGTAATATTTCTGGATTGAAATGAGGTTTATTGTACTAACAGAAAATGTGCAATCCGCATTGAAACAAAATTTGACCGGTGCAAAAGTATGGGCACCCTTATCAATTTTTTGATTTGAACACTCCTAACTACTTTTTACTGACTTACTAAAGCACTAAATTGGTTTTGTAACCTCATTGAGCTTTGAACTTCATAGGCAGTTGTATCCAATCATGAGAAAAGGTATTTAAGGTGGCCGCTTGCAAGTTGTTCTCCTATTTGAATCTCCTATAAAGAGTGGCATCATGGGCTCCTCAAAACAACTCTCAAATGATCTGAAAACAAAGATTATTCAACATAGTTGTTCAGGGGAAGGAAACAAAAAGTTGTCTCAGAGATTTAAACTGTCAGTTTCCACTGTGAGGAACATAGTAAGGAAATGGAAGAACACAGGTACAGTTCTTGTTAAGCCCAGAAGTGGCAGGCCAAGAAAAATATCAGAAAGGCAGAGAAGAAGAATGGTGAGAACAGTCAAGGACAATCCACAGACCACCTCCAAAGACCTGCAGCATCATGTTGCTGCAGATGGTGTCAATGTGCATCGGTCAACAATACAGCACACGTTGCACAAGTAGAAGCTGTATGGGAGAGTGATGCAAAAGAAGCCATTTCTGCAAGTACACCACAAACAGAGTCACCTGAGGTATGCAAAAGCACATTTGGACAAGCCAGTTACATTTTGGAAGAAGGTCCTGTGGACTGATGAAACAAAGATTGAGTTGTTTAATCATACAAAAAGGCGTTACGCATGGATGCAAAAAAACATGGCATTCCAAGAAAAGCACTTGTTACCCACAGTAAAATTTGGTGGAGGTTCCATCATGCTTTGGGGCTGTGTGGCCAATGCCGGCACAGGGAATCTTGTTAAAGTTGAGGGTCGCATGGATTCAACTCAATATCAGCAGATTCTTAACCATAATGTGCAAGAATCAGTGACGAAGTTGAAGTTACGCAGGGGATAATATTTAAGCAAGACAATGATCCAAAACACCGCTCCAAATCTACTCAGGCATTCATGCAGAGGAACAATTACAGTGTTCTGGAATGGCCATCCCAGTCCCCAGACCAGAATATCATTGAAAATCTGTGAGATGATTTGAAGCGTGCTGTCCATGCTCGGCGACCATCAAACTTAACTGAACTGGAATTTTTTTGTAAACAGGAATGGTCAAATATACCTTCATCCAGGATCCAGGAACTCATTAAAAGCTACAGGAAGCGACTAGAGGCTGTGATTTTTGCAAAAGGAGGATCTACAAAATATTAATGTCACTTTTATGTTGAGGTGCCCATACTTTTGCACCGGTCAAATTTTGTTTAAATGCGGATTGCACATTTTCTGTTAGTACAATAAACCTCATTTCAATCCAGAAATATTACTTAGTCCATCAGTTATTAGATATATGAAACTGAAATAGCTGTTGCAAAAACCCAAATTGTTATAAAGAAAAAAGGTTAACATTAATAGGGGTGCCCAAACTTTTTCATATGACTGTAAATGGAATTTATGCAGTTAGCTGGTTATCAAAGCATGGGGCTCCTTCTTTAAACCTATTGGCACCCAGGGACTGTGATTGCGTGATCCTGATGGTTGCCATAAACCAAGTAGTGGCCTGGTCAGATGTTAGCAATATTTTAGTGGTAAAAATAAAATTGGTAATTTTTGTTATTCCCTTTGCATTAATTCCTGAAAAACACCGAAAGAGTTAAAAACGATCTGACACCAGCTTTGAATATGTTGAGGGGTGTTATTTTGAAAATGGTATCACTTTTTGTGGGTTTTCTCATATATAAGTCCCCCAAAGTTACTTCAAAATTGAATACAGTATGTCCCTAAAAAATTAAGTTTTGAAAATTTCCTGGAAAAAAAATGAAAAATTGCTAGCATTTTTTTAAACCTTTTAACATTCTAACAAAGTAAAAATACATTTTATAATGATGCTGATGTTAGGCAGACAAAAGACAGACTGTATATGTGGATTAAAAGTATAAACATTCAAAATTCGAAAATTGCAATTTTTTTTTTTTACATTTTTGTCAAATGTCGGAATTTTTTAATAAATAAAAGCAAAACATATTGACCAAAATTTACCAATATCATAAAATATAATGTGTCATGAAAAAAATCTCAAAATCACTAAGATGTGTTGAAAGATTGCAGAGTTATTGCCACATAGTGACATATGTCAGATTTGAAAAATTTAGCTTGGTTTCTAAGGTGGTACGAAACAAGAACACCACAGATTCATAAACCTGGAAGTGGATAATGATGAGAAAGCTCAAGGGTGCTCGAGTGCTCTTTACTCTAGTCGAGCAGGTTGGACACTGACAGGCTTGACTCGAGTAACAAGTAAAATGGGCAATCCAGCTCTTCGCCCACACACAGCCAGCCATAAAAAGAGTATTTCCGGGGAATGGAGGGCATTGTTTGTATTTTAGTAATACACAGCATCCAAACACGTCTTTTTTACCCCCAGTGAGAGCCAATCAGAAACTTCATGCGGCTCTCACAGGGGTGTCGGCTTCCACCATTCATTGAAGGGAGCCGACTCTTTGTGTCCCATTGTTCATGATCAACACATCCATGCACCAGCGATACTCGGCCGATTGTTGAGAGTACCCGAACACCAAAATGATCAATCAAGTATTGAGCAGTTGTATTTCTGCAGCTTTAGTTCATAGACTATATGCTGTTTGATTTACAACTATCATCCCACATTAGTGACTATTGACTTATTAATCATCTGCTTTTTTACCTGTTGTCGTCTGCTGTATTTTATTTGGCACCCTTTCAGTGTGACTAGTGGGGGGCAAACCAGCAGATATCCGGATTTTTAAAAAAAAAACAGGTTCAGACCCGGAATTAATCCCTGACATCTGCCCAAACACTGATCCATACATTAGTCTATGGGGACTCAAATTGCTTTAAAATAGTGGTAGAAAGGGCTAGGGGCATTAGAGTAGGTGCTTTATACTTACTAGTCTCCATGTGGCTCTAACACTACTCCTAGGGCCGGGGTTATTATCCCTCATGCATATTCACTACTTTCCACTGGCAGTCCCGACCTCTGTGATTGGTTGCAGTCAGACTGTGCCCCCACCGTGTGTGACAGCGCGACTGACTACATGGACACATAGACTCTGTGTACGTGTCTATAGTGATGTAAAAATAAATGTAAAAAATTGGCAAAGGGCCCCCTATATTAAGATAGCCAGCACAGATCAAGTTTATAGCTACAGGCTGCAGCCCCCAGCCGTGCGCTTATCTTGGCTGTGTATCAAAATAAGAGGAACCCCATGCAGCTTTTTTTAATTATTTAAATTTTTTAAAAAACGACATGCCACCCCCCCAATTTTGATATCCAGCCATGATAAAGCCGAAAGCTTCGGGCTGGTATTTTCAGGCTGGGGAGGCCAATGATTATTCGGCCCCCTCCAGCCTAAACATAGCAGCCTGCAGCTTCCCAGATACATGAGGCCCACAACCAATCAGCTCCCAGCACCTCTATCTGCTCAAATGTCCAAAGGCGTAGTGAAGGAAGCCAGTGCTGATTGATCTCAGTACTCGTATGTCATAACAATGTCATGGGTGCCCTGGGAACGCGGTTTGAGACATCGCTGGAACCACCTCTGCACCAGAGGTGAGTATAGGCTTATTTATTTTTACAGTAGTGAACAAGAGAAATAACTAGAGGTTGTCCAAGGAGTGGACAACCCCTTTAACCACTTTTTCTATTGTTTCTTCCATTCCCATTTGCACCCACATTTTGCACTTCATAAACTCAAGACCACACTTCTAAATACGATATTGAATTTGTAGCTTCTTCATCTTTTTTCCGGCTACTATGCCAAACTTCTGTAATGTGCATCACATGGTGCTTGCATGGATGTCTGTGATTGTACTATTATGAAGCCTATGAGCCACCTGTGCTGCCATGTTTGTTGCACTAGAACTGATAGACCTTGTAATGAAATAACTTGTCTTCATGGCTGCACCTTAATTTGAACCAGTGACCTTTTGCTTGGGAATCAATGTAGTAACACACTGCACTATTAGAGAATATGTAAACAGTCTGTAATTTGTAGTATACAGGAAGAAAAAGATTTTACCGCTACCAGGAGCAAAACAGTAACAATGCAGTGATATGACAAGAATCTGCATAACTAACTATATGCAAAATAGTTTATAAATCAAATTTATGTATGAAATAGCCAAGATTATTTTCTATGAAATTAAGTATCAAGTATGAAGCTGTAGTGGATGGCGAGATATGCTGCCTGAACGTCAAAAGTTCAAGACATTGTTATCTTTTCGTTCGTGTAATGTAATAATCTTGGAGTATCTAGTAGGCTTGGTTTTGTTCCTTTTATTTATAGGAAACATGGATGTTCTTATACCTATATAGTAAGCTTGTTTCTGTTCCCGTATCTGTGTAGTTAGCTCTATTCTATTCCCATATCCCTTACGTAAGCTTGGTCCTGTTCCTGTATCTTTGTTATACAGTAAGCTTTGTTCTGGTTCTCTATGTAATATGCTTAGTACTCTTTCAATATCTATGTAATAAGCTTGTTTCTAGTTCCATATCTGTGTAATAAGCTTGATTCTACTTCCATATCTGTGTAGCAAGCTTGGTTCTCCTTCCATATCTGTGTAGTAAGTAGAGTTGAGCGCGGTTCGTGGTTCGAGGTTCTCCAGTTCTAAGCTCGAGTGATTTTTGGGGCTGTTCGAGATCGAACTAGAACTCGAGCTTTTTGCAAAAGCTCGATAGTTCTAGATACGTTCGAGAACGGTTCTAGCAGCAAAAAGCAGGGCTTTTTACAGCTACAGTGTGCAGGAGCCATCGCTGGCAGCCTGCCACAAGCTGGTAACCAAGATAAACATCGGGTATCCAAGCAAAGCGCTTGGTTAGTAACTCGATGTTTATCTTAGTTACGTGCAGGAAGCCCACACTTCCCCGCTCAGCTCACTCCGCCCCCTCCTGCCCGCAGCATGTACACACGTACACAAACACACACACTCTCACACACGCACCCCCCCCCCAGCTACAGTGTGCAGGAGCCATCGCTGGCAGCCTGCCACAAGCTGGTAACCAAGATAAACATCGGGTATCCAAGCAAAGCGCTTGGTTAGTAACCCGATGTTTATCTTAGTTACGTGCAGGAAGCCCACACTTTCCGCTCAGCTCACTCCGCCCCCTCCTGCCCGCGGCATGTATACATACATATACACACACACACACACACACACTCTCACACACGCACCCCCCCTCCCCCATTCCGCTCGGCTTACCTGCGGTGATGAAGTCCCGCCATCCCGACCTCAGCGCTGTCACTGTCCTCCATGGCCGCCGCTTGTCACATCACCTCTCGCTTCCCACCCGAGACGTCACGGACCTCTCGCGATACTTGATGTGAAGGCGCCGGTCATTGACCTCAGTGACAGGGGCTGTCGGCAGTGCTGGAGATCAGCGCAGGTAATGTACCTCGCTGACAGCAGCACTTGTCATCCCCTGCAGTGACCTGGGCTGACCCATTGATGTTAGCTCAGGTCACTGCATTGCTCTCCCAGCCAATGGGGAACATCCTGCTCTTCATTGACTGGGACAGTGTGGATCGTCATGGCAACCCCTTGGATTACACCAGACCTGGATTTGTTTTTCTTTCTAATAAATTGGTTAAAGAGGGAATGTTTTGGGGAGTGTTTTTTCAAATAAAAATGTGTTTGTCGTCTATTTTTTTTTATTACTGACTGGGTTGGTGATGTCGGGTATCTGATAGACGCCTGACCTCACCAACCCCAGGGCTTGATGCCAGGTGACATTACACATCTGGTATTAACCCCATATATTACCCCGTTTGCCACCGCACCAGGGCGCGGGATGAGCTGGGGCGAAGCACCAGGATTGGCGCATCTAATGGATGCGCCACTTCTGGGGCGGCTGCGGCCTGCTATTTTTAGGCTTGGGAGAGTCCAATAACCATGGACCTCCCTAGTCTGAGAATATCAGGCCCCAGCTGTCTGCTTTACCTTGGCTGGTGATCCAATTTTGGGGGACCCCTACGTGTTTTTTTTTTAAAATTATTTATTTAATTTAAAATAACAGCGTGGGGTGCCCTCAGTTTTGGATTACCAGCCAAGGTGAGGTTGCCAGCTGTGGTCTGCAGGCTGCAGCCGTCTGCTTTACCCTAGCTGGCTACAAAACTAGGGGGAACCCTACGTCATTTTTTTTTTCATTTTTTTGGCTAAATACAAAGCTAAGCACCCCTTAGTGCCACATGAAAGGCACCAAAGGGTGCTCCACTTTTTCTCCACTTTTTCTCCACTTTTTCTCCACTTTTTTCTCCATTTTTTTCTCCACTTTTTCTCCACTTTTTCTCCACTTTTTCTCCATTTTTTTCTCCACTTTTTCTCCACTTTTTCTCCATTTATTCTCCACTTTTTCTCCACTTTTTCTCCATTTTTTTCTCCACTTTTTCTCCACTTTTTCTCCACTTTTTCTCCACTTTTTCTCCACTTTTTCTCCACTTATTCTCCACTTTTTCTCCACTTTTTCTCCACTTTTTCTCCATTTTTTTCTCCACTTTTTCTCCACTTTTTCTCCATTTATTCTCCACTTTTCTCCATTTATTCTCCACTTTTTCTCCATTTTTTTCTCCACTTTTTCTCCATTTTTTTCTCCACTTTTTCTCCATTTTTTTCTCCACTTTTTCTCCACTTTTTCTCCACTTTTTCTCCACTTTTTCTCCACTTTTTCTCCACTTTTTCTCCACTTATTCTCCACTTTTTCTCCACTTTTTCTCCACTTTTTCTCCACTTATTCTCCACTTTTTCTCCACTTTTTCTCCATTTTTTTCTCCACTTTTTCTCCACTTTTTCTCCATTTATTCTCCACTTTTTCTCCACTTTTTCTCCATTTTTTTCTCCACTTTTTCTCCATTTTTTTCTCCACTTTTTGTCCACTTTTTGTCCACTTTTTCTCCACTTTTTCTCCACTTTTTCTCCATTTTTTCTCCACTTATTCTCCACTTATTCTCCACTTTTTCTCCACTTTTTCTCCACTTTTTCTCCATTTATTCTCCACTTTTTCTCCACTTTTTCTCCATTTTTTCTCCACTTTTTCTCCATTTTTTTCTCCACTTTTTCTCCACTTTTTCTCCACTTTTTCTCCACTTTTTCTCCACTTTTTCTCCACTTATTCTCCACTTATTCTCCACTTTTTCTCCGTTCTTTTTCTATGGTCGGTCTACCCATTAGCTCTGCCATGCATACTGTAGCTCTACACCTACTGCACATGTTACTTTATGATTGACATCTCTTTCGTACCAGAGCTGTCTAAGTCTACTCTGACCCCATATTTGTCATTACTATATTGTCCTTGTACTGTATTATGACATTTGTATCATGTGTTTCATTTCTTGCTGTGTTGCAGTTTTTTTGCTGCATCCCAATTGTACCTCTACATTGTTCGAGTTTATGTTATTGTTCTCTCACTCTTATGTGATACTGATTATTGTCATTTTTCATGATTACATGCAGATAAGTCCAATCTGACGAAGGCTCAGGCCGAAACATCAATTGTAACTTGTTTTGGACAAAAACATATATGCTTATGAAAAAAAAATGTTCTTAATACGGACCAATAAAGAGTGATTTTGCATTACTATCCATTGGGACTTACTGACTTAGTCTGGGAGATTTAGAGTGCCGAGGTTACTCACTAATTTTATCTATTATTACCTCTGAGCACCTATATACCAGTGAGCAGAGCTTCCTCTACAGTAGTTCTCCTGATTAGGCATGCCCTTACCTCATGAGCAGGGTATTGCAGCTTTGGTAGCAACCATTACGACATGGACTCTGCTGCTGTGGACCCGGGGAGAGTGAGTGCAGATTCATTGCACCCACACTCCTCACATGAAGGGTCCGCACTCCTAGAAAATGGGGGATACGTTCCCTGAGTGTCTCCCCCCCATATTCTAGACCAGGGGTGGGGAACCTTTTTAATGCCGAGGGCCATTTGGAATTTTCTACCAACCTTCGGGGGCCGCACAAAACTATCAACTTAAAATTACCCTGCTATACTTAGTCAAACAATTAACTCATCATGGCGGCTGAAGCTTCTTGTTTTTGGTGCGGCTATATTATTCAATATTGATCTTATTGCTTCTCACAACTGTTTTTCCACGTTTGTGTCAGCTGGGACTGCTGTAAATACATCACAGGAGATGCTGAGGGCATATACATCACAGGAGATGCTGAGGGCATATACATCACAGGAGATGCTGAGGGCATATACATCACAGGAGATGCTGAGGGCATATACATCACAGGAGATGCTGAGGGCATATACATCACAGGAGATGCTGAGGGCATATACATCACAGGAGATGCTGAGGGCATATACATCACTGGGGAGGGCTGGAAGGAATATACATTGCTGGGAGGACTAGACATCACTGGGGAGGGCTGGGAGGACTAGACATCACTGGGGAGGGCTAGGAGGACTAGACATCACTGGGGAGGGCTGGGAGGACTAGACATCACTGTGGAGGGCTGGGAGGACTAGACATCACTGGGGAGGGCTGGGAGGACTAGACATCACTGGGGAGGGCTAGGAGGACTAGACATCACTGGGGAGGGCTGGGAGGACTAGACATCACTGTGGAGGGCTGGGAGGACTAGACATCACTGTGGAGGGCTGGGAGGACTAGACATCACTGGGGAGGGCTGGGAGGACTAGACATCACTGGGGAGGGCTGGGAGGACTAGACATCACTGGGGAGGGCTGGGAAGACTAGACATCACTGGGGAGGGCTGGGAGGACTAGACATCACTGGGAAGGGCTGGGAGGACTAGACATCACTGGGGAGGGCTAGGAGGACTAGACATCACTGGGGAGGGCTGGGAGGACTAGACATCACTGGGGAGGGCTGGGAGGACTAGACATCACTGTGGAGGACTGGGAGGACTAGACATCACTGGGGAGGGCTGGGAGGACTAGACATCACTGGGGAGGGCTGGGAGGACTAGACATCACTGGGGAGGGCTGGGAGGACTAGACATCACTGGGGAGGGCTGGGAGGACTAGACATCACTGGGGAGGGCTGGGAGGACTAGACATCACTGGGGAGGGCTGGGAGGACTAGACATCACTGGGGAGGGCTGGGAGGACTAGACATCACTGGGGAGGGCTGCGAGGACTAGACATCACTGTGGAGGGCTGCGAGGACTAGACATCACTGGGGAGGGCTGCGAGGACTAGACATCACTGGGGAGGGCTGCGAGGACTAGACATCACTGGGGAGGGCTGCGAGGACTAGACATCACTGGGGAGGGCTGCGAGGACTAGACATCACTGGGGAGGGCTGGGAGGACTAGACATCACTGGGGAGGGCTGCGAGGACTAGACATCACTGTGGAGGGCTGGGAGGACTAGACATCACTGTGGAGGGCTGGGAGGACTAGACATCACTGTGGAGGGCTGGGAGGACTAGACATCATTGTGGAGGACTGGGAGGACTAGACATCACTGGGGAGGACTGGGAGGACTAGACATCACTGGGGAGGGCTGGGAGGACTAGACATCACTGGGGAGGGCTGGGAGGACTAGACATCACTGGGGAGGGCTGGGAGGACTAGACATCACTGGGGAGGGCTGGGAGGACTAGACATCACTGTGGAGGGCTGGGAGGACTAGACATCACTGTGGAGGGCTGGGAGGACTAGACATCACTGTGGAGGGCTGGGAGGACTAGACATCACTGTGGAGGGCTGGGAGGACTAGACATCACTGGGGAGGGCTGGGAGGACTAGACATCACTGGGGAGGGCTGGGAGGACTAGACATCACTGGGGAGGGCTGGGAGGACTAGACATCACTGGGGAGGGCTGCGAGGACTAGACATCACTGGGGAGGGCTGCGAGGACTAGACATCACTGGGGAGGGCTGCGAGGACTAGACATCACTGGGGAGGGCTGGGAGGACTAGACATCACTGGGGAGGACTGGGAGGACTAGACATCACTGGGGAGGGCTAGGAGGACTAGACATCACTGGGGAGGGCTGGGAGGACTAGACATCACTGGGGAGGGCTGGGAGGACTAGACATCACTGTGGAGGACTGGGAGGACTAGACATCACTGGGGAGGGCTGGGAGGACTAGACATCACTGGGGAGGGCTGGGAGGACTAGACATCACTGGGGAGGGCTGGGAGGACTAGACATCACTGGGGAGGGCTGGGAGGACTAGACATCACTGGGGAGGGCTGGGAGGACTAGACATCACTGGGGAGGGCTGCGAGGACTAGACATCACTGTGGAGGGCTGCGAGGACTAGACATCACTGGGGAGGGCTGCGAGGACTAGACATCACTGGGGAGGGCTGCGAGGACTAGACATCACTGGGGAGGGCTGCGAGGACTAGACATCACTGGGGAGGGCTGGGAGGACTAGACATCACTGGGGAGGGCTGCGAGGACTAGACATCACTGGGGAGGGCTGGGAGGACTAGACATCACTGTGGAGGGCTGGGAGGACTAGACATCACTGTGGAGGGCTGGGAGGACTAGACATCACTGTGGAGGACTGGGAGGACTAGACATCACTGGGGAGGACTGGGAGGACTAGACATCACTGGGGAGGGCTGGGAGGACTAGACATCACTGGGGAGGGCTGGGAGGACTAGACATCACTGGGGAGGGCTGGGAGGACTAGACATCACTGGGGAGGGCTGGGAGGACTAGACATCACTGGGGAGGGCTGGGAGGACTAGACATCACTGTGGAGGGCTGGGAGGACTAGACATCACTGTGGAGGGCTGGGAGGACTAGACATCACTGTGGAGGGCTGGGAGGACTAGACATCACTGGGGAGGGCTGGGAGGACTAGACATCACTGGGGAGGGCTGGGAGGACTAGACATCACTGGGGAGGGCTGGGAGGACTAGACATCACTGGGGAGGGCTGGGAGGACTAGACATCACTGGGGAGGGCTGGGAGGACTAGACATCACTGGGGAGGGCTGGGAGGACTAGACATCACTGGGGAGGGCTGGGAGGACTAGACATCACTGGGGAGGATTATATATCACTGGGGAGGATTATATATCACTGGGGAGGATTATATATCACTGGGGAGGATTATATATCACTGGGGAGGATTATATATCACTGGGGAGGATTATATATCACTGGGGAGGATTATATATCACTGGGGAGGATTATATATCACTGGGGAGGGCTGGGAGAAATATAAGGACATTGCTAGGGGTTCTGACATACCAGGGGGGCACAGGCAGCAGTGTGGAGGCCGCAGGGGCATAGGCAGCAGTGTGGAGGCGACAGGGGCACAGGCTGCCGTGGGGAGGCCACAGGGGGACAGGCTGCCGTGGGGAGGCCACAGGGGGACAGGCTGCCGTGGGGGAGAGTGAGGAGCACAGGCTGCCGTGGGGGAGAGTGAGGAGGATGAGACGCTGCACGGAGCACAGGCTGCAGTGGGGATGTGCAGGGGCACACACAGGCATGGGAGCACAAACACACCTGTCGGACGCTGAGGTAGTAGCTTCTCTTCTGTGGAAAAAGAGCGAGTTGAGCGCTTACTCCACCCACAAAGTACGTCCTCACGCTAGCATGAGGACGTAAGCCATACAGGGTTTAAAGGGCCAGCAGCAAGCAAGACGCTGCTGCCTCCCGAGCTCTGTGGACTGTGGAATGTGCCCGGGGGCCGCAGAAAAGGTCATGGCGGGCCGCATACGGCCCGCGGGCCGGAGGTTCCCCACCCCTGTTCTAGACGGTCCAGAGTCGTCGTGGGACCCCTTTATTTTTTTTCTTACAATAAATTGGTGAAAAAGGAAATGTTTTGGGCACTGTTTTTTCAAATAAATTTCTTTTGTCGATTTTTTGTTTTTGTTAGTACTGACAGTTTATGATGTTGGGTATCTAATAGACGCCATGACATCACAAACTGCTGGGCTTGATCTCAGGTGACTTTACAGCTAGTATCAACCCGATTTATTACCCCGTTTGCCACTGCACCAGGGCACGGGATGAGCTGGGGTGAAGCGCCAGGATTGGCGCATCTAGTGGATGCGCCACGTCTGAGGTGCCTGCGGCCTGCTATTTTTAGGCTGTGAAGGCCCAATAACTATGGACCTTCCCACCCTGAGAATACCAGACCACAGCTGTCCGCTTTACCTTGGCTGGTGATCCAATTTGGAGGGGACCCTACTTTTTTTGTGTAATTATTAATATTTATAAAATAATTATAAAAAAGAGCCTGAGGGGACCTCCACATTGGATCCCCAACCACGGTAAAGCTGCCAGCTGTGGTTTTCAGGCTACAGCCGTCTGCTTTACCCTAGCTGGCTATCAAAAATGGGGGGACCCAACGTCATTTTTTTTTTAACTATTTTTTAAATAGAAAAAATTAATGGGCTTCCCTGTATTTTGATTGCCAACCAAGGTAACGGCAGGCAGATGGGGGTGGCAACCCATAGCTGTCTGCTTTATCTGCGCTGAGAATCAAAAATACCGCGGAACGCTACGTCATTTTTTTAAAGATTTATTTTTACAGCACTGTGATGTCCAGCAATCAAAATACAGGGAAGCCCATTTTATTTTTAGTTATTTATATAAATAATTAAAAAAAATAAATATGGGCTCCCGCTGCATTTTTTGTATTGCTAGCTAAGGGTAATCCAAGCAGCTACTGGCTGCTAACCCCCACTGCTTGGTGTTACCTTCACTGGCAATGGAAAATCCAGGGAAGCATTTTTTATTTTTTTTGCCAAAAAACTACAAAAAAAGGACGTGAGTTTCGCCATATTTTTGTATGCTAGCCAGGTATAGCAGGCAGGTGCTGGAAGAGTTGGATACAGCGCCAGAAGATGGCGCTTCTATGAAAATGCCATTTTCTGAGGCGGCTGCAGACTGCAATTCGCAGCAGTGGCTCAGGCCAACCTGTGGTGCGGATTCCAATCCCCAGCTGCCTAGTTGTACCTGGCTGGACACAAAAATGGGGCGAAGCCTATGTCATTTGTTTTCTAATTATTTCATGAAATTCATGAAATAATAAAAAAAGGGCTTCCCTTTATTTTTGGTTCCCAGCCGGGTACAAATAGGCAACTGGGGGTTGGGGGCAGCCGTACCTGCCTGCTGTACCTGGCTAGCATACAAAAATATGGCGAAGCCCACATAATTTTTTCAGGGGGCAAAAAACTTCTGCATACAGTCCTGGATGGAGTATGCTGAGCCTTGTAGTTCTGCAGCTGCTGTCTGTCTGTATGGAGAAGAGCAGCCCTCTGTCAGCCCTCCACGATCCTGCTCTTCTGTCTTCTTTCTTTCTAGTGTAGTAGTAGTGACGATTGTAGTGAGGATGAGGTTCACCAGCTCATCACTTGGGGCTGGGGAACCTCCATCCTCACTACAATCATCACTAGTGTAGTAGTAGTGACGATTGTAGTGAGGAAGGATGAGATTCACCAGCTCATCACTTGGGGCTGGGGAACCTCCATCCTCACTACAATCATCACTAGTGTAGTAGTAGTGACGATTGTAGTGAGGGAGGATGAGATTCACCAGCTCATCACTTGGGGCTGGGGAACCTCCATCCTCACTACAATCCTCACTAGTGTAGTAGTAGTGACGATTGTAGTGAGGAAGGATGAGGTTCACCAGCTCATCACTTGGGGCTGGGGAACCTCCATCCTCACTACAATCATCACTACAATCGGGAAGCAGCGTGCAGCCTTCACTCTGTGAGTGATCAGTGCTGGCTGCTAGCGGTAACGCTGACAGACGCATTACCATAGCAACGGTGCTCTCGGAGCCGCGGTTAGCGGTGACGTCACCGCTAACTGCGTTGCTATGGCAACGGTGATCTCCGTTAATGACCGGCTGTGTCAGCCGGTCCCTAACAGAACGGGGAGTCGACCGTGTGCTAGAGCATGTCGCCGGTACACGGCGATACACATATGTGCACCGTGTACCGGAGAGATGCACTCGCAGGTCCTACATGACGTGTCATAGTCATGTGACCAGTCTGTAGCCAATGAGATAATAGCCACGTGACTGGTTACATGGCTGTTTTGACGTCACGATAGGTCCTGCATCTCTGCTGGCAGTGCAGGTCATCGGGAGGATTCAGCGATCATCGGATGGAATAGCGGCAGGAGACAGAGTGCAGAAGGGATCGCGAGGACCGGTAAGTGTTATGGCAATGTTTATTAACTGTTTGTGTACATTTATAATGCATTTTTATGTGTTTGTGATTGCCTCCCATTCTAGCCTATACGTTCGATTTCGGTTCGTCGAACGTTCGACGAACCGAACTCGAACGGGACCCCCGTTCGGCGAACCGGCCTCGAGCCGAACCGGGACCAGTTCGCTCATCTCTAGTAGTAAGCTTGGTTCTGTTCCTGTGTCCTTGTATGATAGTGTATGACTGTCACTGTAGAATATTAAGCGTACCGAATTTACCGCCACATGGATCATCTCTTTTGCTTATTATGTTTCTGTCGTCATCAAACTTTCTTAATGATTTTTTTTTCACGCCATTTGGTTCATTCTTGACCCGTGGCAAGTTAATGAATAAATGCTCTGCAGGAAGATTCATCTTGTACAATCCTAAACAGGTGCCCTAGAGTCATCTTCGCTATTATCTTGATAGCATCAAGTCATCAGGTTGCTGGTCTTCCTCTTCGCCATTACCTTAATTATCTCTCTATATTGCATAATTCTGTAGGAGATATATAAAAAAATTCTGAAAAAAATATAAAAAAATAAAAAATAACATGCATCCCCACAGCGACATACTAGCACTGTCAGAGCGCTGTTGCTCCTTACGTACCACCACTGATCACCACGCCGGTGTGTATGTCTGACAAAGGTTTAAAAGGGACCAAAATGTTAAACCTTTTACATAACTACAGTAGGTTTTTGGATTTTCAAAATATATAAGAACTTTCGATTTATGCAATTGAGTAATGGATTGCTTTTTTTTTTTCATATATTGTGTATGGTTTGGGAACCTATCTGTACACCAAAAGTAGGAGTTCCATAGTTTTGTTGAGAAATCTGTTAGCAGCTATAGCTTGATAGCTTGATTCTGTTAATATATTTATGTAATAAGCTTGTTTCTTTATCTATGTATTATGCTCAGTTCTGCTCCCACATCTATAAAATTAGCTTGGTTCTATTTCTATATTTCTTTAGTAAGCTTGGTTCAGCTGCTGTACTTATGTACTAAGCTTGGTTCTGTTCCTGTATCTATGTACCATAATATTTCAGGTAGAGGATGTGAAAATGGGTCTTATATGCTGTTGATTTAGTTGCATAAATGATTTTTTTTCTATTTCATAAATACCCTTTACATAGTAAAGGGTGAAATCTGCAGTGAGATCTGCATCATAAATTAACATCCTACATATCAAAAATCTACTCTGTGGGACAGCCAACTTAGACTGTGGATGTCTTCCTTGTGTGTATGAGAATTTTGTGAAATCTCATCTAAGTTATTATTATTATTATTATTTATTATAGCGCCATTTATTCCATTGAGCTTTACATGTTAAAGGGGTATACATAATAGGGACAAGTACAATAATCATAAACAATACAAGGCACAGACTGGTACAGGAGGATAGAGGTCCCTGCCCGCGAGGGCTCACAGTCTACAAGCAGTAGGTTCCTACTATTTTAATACACAACAAAGTGTAAGACCAAAAAATTGCTGTTTGTACAACCCATGGACACATACCTCAAATCCACATTTTGATCTATTGAACATGAATTTATGAATTAAATAATGATGGCAAAATAATTGAGAAAGTTTAATAAACAAGAAATTCAAATTCGCCAAAGCTATATCTGACTTATGAAGCTTTTACATTGGTTGACTTCTTCGAGCAGGTCAGTAACACATCTGTAAATGTTCAGAAAAATCTTTAGTCACCAAAAAAAATTAGCAAACAAAAGCAGGAAATAGAAGACGTTCAGGAGGGGTAGGAGGGGATGGAGATGCAGATTCCTATTGTTTTAGTTAAGCACTATGAAGTGAGAGGAGAATGGAAGTGGAAAGAGAAGACATCTGATTGATGCTTGGTAAATATTCTAGTGGTTAAGACATTGGACATGTCTTGGTTAATAAACACCTTACAATTAGAATATATTTGAAGTGCTGTGGTCTACTTTTCCACAATTTACCATCAGCTCATTTTTTTTCAACTTACCCAATGTGACATCCACCACAGCAAAAGTCTACAACTCGGCTGAGTAAATTCGACTCACATAGAAAACATTTTAAGTTGATGAGCCGCCTTTCTTAAAGGACAAGATGATGTTTGTATTGATACCCTTTTTTTCTTTAGGACTTTTTGATCACCTTCTATTTTATTTTTTTTTTTTTGCTTCTTTCTTTATGGTGTTCATCGAATGGTCCAGTTTTATCTTTTGGATCATTCTGAATGCGGCTACATGAATGAATCCTTAGTCTTTTTTGACCCCTGACCAGGATAAATTTTACAATTCTGACCAGAATCGCGTTATGATGTAATAACTCTGGAAAAGTTAATTAAATCATTCTGAGACTTATTTTTTTCATGACACATTGTACTTTACGATAGTGGTAATTTTAGGATGTTTTTTTATGTTTATTTGTGAAAATATTTGAATTTTGGTGAAAATTTATCAATTTTCAGACTTTTAAAGTTTATACTCTTAACCCAGATAGTTACGGTATATCACACAAAATAGTTAATAAATAACATTTCCCACATGTTTAATTTATATCACCATCACATAGTTTTTATTTTAGTAAATTAAAATGTTAAAAGGTTATCAGTAATTTCTAGGGATGATCGAATATCACAAATATTCGGCTTCGCGAATATCCGACGAATAGGTCGCCGCTATGCGAATATTCGATGCGCAATGTAAGTCTATGGGAAGCTCGGATAGTTGCTATTCAGCAACTATTCTGGTCTCCCATAGACTTACATTGCGCATAGTTGAATAGCGGCGACCTATTCGGCGAATATGGGCGTTGCCGAATATTTGAGGTATTCGATCATCCCTAGTAATTTCCCATTTTTCCAACAAAATTACAAAACTTTTAGGGACCACATCATATTTGACGTGACTTTGAGTGTGACCTATGTGACAGAAAATACCCAAAAGTGACATTTTTTAAAAACTGCACCCCTCAAAGTGCTCAAAACCACATTTAAGAAGTCTATTAACCCTTCAGGGGCTTCAAAAGAATTAAAGCAATGTGGAAGAAAAAAATTAAAATGTAACTTTTTACCACAAATATGTAGCTTTTGCCCCTTAAATTGATAATTTTCACAAGAGTAACAAGAGAAAATTGACCATACGGTATGTTGTGCAATTTTTCCTGAGTACACCAATATCCCATATGTGGTGGAAAACTACTGTTTGGGCGCAAGTCAGGGCTTGGAAGTGAAGGAGGGCCATTTCAACTATTAATGTCCCTCATTGTAGAGTAAAGGGCACTTTACACGCTGCGATATCGGTACTGATATCGCTAGTGAGCGTACCCGCCCCCGTCGGTTGTGCGTCACGGGCAAATCGCTGCCCATGACACACAACATCGCTAACACCCATCACACGCACTTACATTCCCTGCGATGTCGCCGTTGCCGGCAAACTGCCTCCTTTCTAAGGGGGCGGTCTGTGCGGCATCACAGCGACGTCACATGGCAGCCGTCCAATAGCAGAGGAGGGGCGGAGATGAGCTGCTGGAACATGCCGCCCACCTCCTTCCTTCCTCATTGCTGGTGGATGGAAATAAGGAGATGTTCGTCGCTCCTGTGGTGTCACACATAGCGATGTGTGCTGCCGCAGGAACGAGGAACAACATCGCTAGGATCAACTACTGACCAGACAATGATTTTTCATAAATAAATGAATTCTCTTAGACAAACGATTTTTGCCTCTTTTGCGATCATTTAAGGTCGCTCCAGTCTGTCACACGCTGCGATGTCGCTAACGATGCTGGATGTATGTCAGAAACACCGTGACCCAGACGATATATCGTTAGCGATGTCACAGCATGTAAATGGCCCTTAAGAGTGTTTTTAAATCAATAATATGGTCTCTCAAAAGGCCAAAGTAATATGTTCCTTCATCATGGCCACTCTCCTATTATTAATGTTCTCACCCTGGATCTTATCCTGTGACAATTGCTCCTATAGAGGTGTAATACAAACAAAAAAATAAACAATTCTTCTTAAATGTCTTTGCTCCTATGATGTGCAGAATTATTTTCTTGCTTAATATCTGGAACAGGTGGGTGAGCTGATGCATGTCTGTGACAATATGTGATACCACACTGATGTCAGCTGTCAGCCTATGTGTCACGCTCCCCGGGTCCCGACGTCGTTTCTCACTCACGGCTCCTGTCCCCGGGTCCCCTGCCTCCAGCCACACGTCCTCCCCGGCACCGCTCCCTGCTCTGGCCTCCGGCACCCGGGCGTCACGCATGTGCATTAGGGCGCGCGCGCGGTCACTGACTTCCTCTTAAAGGCCCTGCACTCCCTAACAGGATATTGCATCAGTCAGGGTCAGGTATATTAGGAGCTCCCTGCCTGGAGGGCGTCGCCTGTTCGTCAAGTTCTGCAAGCTAGGAGTCCAGGTCCCCATGTGCCTTGCCTGTGCTAACTCTGTCTCTTTCGTAGAGTCTGCTCTGCCTCCGTAACCGGCTCCTGAATCCGGGTTTGCCTAGAGGTCCTCCGGTGTTCGTCAGCGGGGAATCCCACCACCATTACGTCTGCCTGTGCCTGTCTGTGATCCCCGGCTTCACCCGGCTGCCTCCCCGTCACATCCAGCTAACCCGGATCCCGTCTGAGCTTCCTAACCAGCACCCGTACCGGACTCCCGTAATTGTCTCCAAGAACTCTGTGGCTCTAAAGACTCCGTTCTACCCGTTCCCTGAGGGACGCTATCCCGGTCCCGCTAGTACTCCGGCTACCGTGTACCTAGGCCCTCTGGTGGGGTGACCGGACAGTCCCTGTATAGGGGTTAGCTCCAGGTTGCCTCACTGGGGAGTCTGGTGCACGGCCCAGAGGATCCACCATCACCCGGACCTAACACTATGATTGGTTGGCAGCATATATAATGATTGTGGTACAGAGGCAGTGGCTCCCTAGTTCTCAATACATTTTAGGTGACTATGCCTCCTTGGATGTACATCCAACTGGTAAAAATACGTTGGCTTTGGCAGACCCATAACTCCCTGGTCTAGTTATCATTATGCCTCTGATCGTTGGTGCCCAGCAGGATGTAGAATATAGCCTCAGGGATTGCATGCAGCTGTCACGGTCATCTCCCTGTTTTTGGAGACTAGTGACAACTTTAGGACTGATGCATCTAATCTCCATCTGGCTCTCTACATTTAAATGTGCTTTTGTTTCCCTTAGTACTGAAATGGTTAATATTAGTTTTGCTGCTGGCAGCTTTCTAAGCAGTTCCTAGTTGAAGGTGTCAGCTGCAGCTGCTTTGTAGCCATGCCACTTAAGGTTAAATAGAGATGTTTCCCAGCAATCCTTGCTGAAGATACAATCCATATGTATACTGTCCCCCTTGGTGGAAGAAGGTGAGGAGTGTTCCACAAGCTGGAATTTATCCTTTTTTTATTTTCCCCATGTTTGTTTTTTTGTGTTATATAAGTGCAGCGGTGGCGCTAGCATCTCCCACCTGCCAATGCACTAACCAAGGTAACTACAGGGTTTTTCTCAGGGTCTCAGTTTCCTACTCAGTGACAGTTGCGGAGACTGTATAGGGCCTGGCTAGGAAAGTAGGGAAAGCTGCAGGTGAGGATAGAAGGTGTCCCACCTACCCCTCTCACTAGAGCTATGGTCCACAATTGTTATTGTGTCCCCGGTGTCCCCCCTTTCTTGTTGTATTGTCTGCTGTATTTTTTATCGTGCATTGTCTGGACACATCTGCCACATGTGACACCTGCTACATCATTCTTCACATCTTAGACAGCACAAGTAAAGGCCTGTATGTCTGAAATGGTAGTGGATCTCAAACTATAACAATGGATGCAGCAAGTTATCCATAAAGGTTGATTATGAACAAAGATGTTAATTTAAATTACATACAAACATCTCAACCTCATTACTACAAGTATAATACACAAAAGATTGTAAGTCAAGAAAATCAATTTTGCAGTCGCCCCATGGGCGTATGCGCAAAATCTACATTTGGAACGGTGGTAGGATCTAGCAACTCATCCACAGAAGTGTAACCATAATAACAATTATGTTAATGTTATTTACATGCAAAAATCAGATTAACCATGCTACTGAGAAAAAGTTTATTTTTGCTTGTATGTTTTCCCGTACACTTCTGATTTTATATATATATATATATATATATATATATATATATTCCTTGGGGATAGCTGGGCGGTGCAGGGCGGTGTGCGGCCGGATGGCACTGTTGTACTTACGATTATTGACACACACAAGTCTCTGGTAAACCAAGTTGATGGTGATCGGTGCCCGCAGCCGGCGGCGTCTGGTCCCCTACCCGGTTCGGTGGTCTTGGCCTTTCTCCTGCACCATGTTGTGTATCTTTGGACTGCCTGCACTTCAGCGACGGGAGTTCGCTCCCCGGCTTTGTGGATCTCGGGAGAGCCCGTTTGCTTGCAGATGCTGGCCCGTGGGATCTCTCTGCATGTGCGGTGGCTTTCTATCCCCCTCGGTGGGCTGTTGTCTTCAGTCGGGACTTGGGTGGGAAAGGACCTATAGTTCAGACCGCAATCAGTTAATTAACTAAGTCCAGTGGATTCTGGACCTCGTTTCAGGGTCTGAATACCCCCCTGTATGCTCCGGATTCCGAGTCGGTTCCCTGGGTCGGTACCGGCGGGCCACTACCCTGTCCTGGTCCACCACGGTTCCACTGAGCAATCTTCCTGACTCTTGCAGGCTAAGGCCACCGTATGCCTCCTAGCCAAAGGTGCCCGGGCTCCAACCCTGGCACCTGTCAGACTGTCACAGGACTGTCCTACAGGCCTGACCTCCTCCACTGCTCAGCACTCAAACTCATCTGCTTGTGTTTCCTGCCTCAGGCCCTCTGAACTCCTCGGTGGGCATGGCCAACTGCCTGGCTCCGCCCCCTGGTGTGTCCATCAAGCACTGAGAGAGGTGACTAGGGTTTTATGTTTGGCTTATGACACCTTATTGGGGGACAAGTGTAGTGCGGGGGTCTATCTGTGACTGCCTGGCTAGTCCAGGGCGTCACACTAGCTGTACTACCCGGCTTCACCTGGGTTAATAACTGCTGTTAACAAAATAGAATGTATTAACAAAAATGTATTCTGCACACAAACCACAAAGCAAATAGATATAAATGTAATTATAATGTCTGTCTCCCCCTCTGTATATATCTCTCTGTCTCTCTCTCTATCTCTTTGTCTGTCTGTCTCTTTCCCTGTCTGTCTCTGACTGTCTCTGTCTCTTTCTCCGTCTGTCTCAATCTCTTTCCCTGTCTGTCTATCTATCTCTGTCACTTTCCCTGTCTGTCTCTTTCCCTCTCTTTTCCTCTCTTTCCCTGTCTGTCTCTTTCCCTCTCTTTCCCTGTCTGTCTCTTTCCCTCTGTCTCTTTCCCTGTGTCTGTCTCTTTGTCTGTCTCTTTACCTGTCTTTTTCCCTCTCTTTCCCTGTCTGTCTGTTTGCCTGTGTCTGTCTCTGTCTATTTAAGGGCGTGGCTGTGCATTCTTCTGAAGTTCTGGCTGCACTGTGGCTCCCAGCTCCATTCGCTTTAATGGAGGCAGGTTTTTTGGTGAATAACTGTAAAGCGCGGGGTTAAAATTTCCCCTCAAAACATAGCCTATGATGCTCTCGGGGTCCAGAAGTGTGAGTGTGCAAAATTTTGTGGCTGTAGCTGCGAGGGTGCAGATGCCAATCCCGGACACACACACACGCACACACACACACGCACACACACACGCACACACACACGCACACACACACATTTTTCTTTTTAACTATTGTTAGAATAATGACTGTCTTTGAAGAACCCATGCTGTACAGAGAATTATCTAACAACCATGCTCTATGGGAAAAAAAATCTGTGAAATAGTTCATATCTGCCAGACTAGAGACTTATCCAACAGGAGGAGAAAATCATCTCTATTCTTGTCTCTTCTTGGGTTTATACGACCTATTTTGCATGTGTAGAATGCTCATAAATGCCCATAGCTCAGTTCCAAAAATAAGGCTCAAATACAATAGGATGACACTGCCGACCTGTTTTATTTGGCAATAATATGTAGGAAATGGAAAATAAACACTATAAGAAAAGGGAAAGAAGAGGAACAAAGAGAAAACGGTGAAGTTTTCAATGTCAAAATAAAGGAGGTGACGCCAAGCAGCATAACCACGTGTATAGGGGAGAAAATAAGTGTTTGATACGCTGCCAATTTTGCAGGTTTTCTAACCTACAAAGAATGGAGAGATCTGTAATCCTGAAATCCTGAAAATCACATTGTAAGATTTTTGAATAATTAATTTTGCATTTTATTGATGAAATAAGTGTTTGATACAATAGAAAAATAGAACTTAATATTTGGTAGAAACCTTTGTTTGCGAAGGTCGGACGTTTCCTGTGGTTCTTGACCAGGTTTGCACACTTTGCAGCAGGGATTTTGGTGACTCCTCCATGCTGATTATACTAGTGTGATGCCCTGGCAGAACCAGGTTGTCACAGAGGCTGCACAAATCTACCAGGTGCAGGACTCCATCCTCCTTAGCATACCAACGCAAACCCACATCCATGGTATGCAACACCAGCCAGTAAAGTCTAGTCACTCCCCATGACAATAGGGACACACCAGTGGGCAGGACCAGGTGCATGGGAGCGCCCACCTAGGGGTCCTGAGGTGTTCTGGGAGGGAACAAGACAGTTGAAGTTTGGAGTTGAGTACTGACAGTTGAGGAGTGACAGCGGAGTCAGGGGTTGGGGCCCCTGGACTACCGGACTACTGACTAGGTGGCAGACGGCAAACAGGATCACAGGCGACGGAGATCCAGTCGCGGGAGACCTAAAGTGGACCGGGGCAGGATTGTAGCCCGCCGGTGCCGACAGCGGGAATCCAGTCCGGAGGCCGTGCACAGTCGGGGTACATGGACCCTAGGGCGAGGACAGCTTCAAGCCGCTTGTCAATTAGCCAGCCGGGGACAAGGTTTCAGGCCTTGTTCCACCAGTAAGCCCAGAGAGCGACACGGAAGCCCAACGCGGGGGATAGGGCATCTGCAACCCCCTACAGAAATCCCAAGATCTTGTGGGCCACAGCTCCCAATGCATAGAATCACCGGGAGTGGACTTCCCCATTCCAAGTGGAGTAGTCAAACCACGAACACAAACTTTGAGTGCAGGAGGAAGGAACCCCTGTTTGCTGTACCAGGGTGTGGGACCCGAATACGCCTGCCAGAGGTTACCGGTCACTGGCAATTTGGTTTACCATTGGACTCTGTGTGGACTTCTCTGGAACTATGAGTACACCACTATCACCCGGTCCAACCCTGCAGAATACGATCCGCAGCATTTCCCTTCCCAGCACACCCTACCCGTGGAGGGGATACCATCTTGCTGCCCTGCTCCATCAGCCCCGGGCACTCCATACCAAGGAAGCGGCGGTGCCACCAGCCATCACCGAGACCCACGGGTGGCATCACTAACAGTCTTTTCCCCTGTAAATATCCCCTTTTATTAGTGTTGTGGGCAGTGGGCTGCTGCACGAGCCCCGGATACGGTCGCCACTCGAGCCGCAGCCACGATCCCAGATCCGTGCGCCTCGAGTAGCCCCCCTGACGTGGTTTGCGCCTCTGCCTGCGACACTAGCCCTCAACTATCTGCTTTAGAGTGGCTAGTTATCAAAAATAGGGTAGAGCCCACTCTGTCCTTAAGAACGGTTTGAGACCCGAATTGGACCTGAACCCCAGTGGTAATCACTACTTGAACAGTTTGGGTCTCCGCCTACATGCAGACAGTCATATACGGAACACTACCGGGATTTTTTTAATTTCTTTTTTTGTGCACACTACTATGATAACACTAATTTTACCCCCAGTGTGCGTAGTTCAAATACTACAAGGGGCTCACACTGGGCCGAGCACCGAGCGTACCCGAGCATAGCGAGGCTCATTCAAGTGGTTTGTATTTGTAAAACACATGAACTCTGAACTTGAACACAGATTTTTTTTTTGTAAAATCTGTCCTCGTTACGAACACCGGACTTTAAATTTCAGGTCAGCTCATCTCTAATCATGATACAATCGCTTTCTCAAGGCTGATTGCATAATATTATTGTATGTACTAACGGAAGTATACAGTCAGGGCCAGAAATATTTGGACAGTGACACAAGTTTTGTTATTTTAGCTGTTTATAAAAACATGTTCAGAAATACAATTATATATATAATATGGGCTGAAAGTGCACACTCCCAGCTGCAATATGAGAGTTTTCACATCCAAATCGGAGAAAGGGTTTAGGAATCATAGCTCTGTAATGCATAGCCTCCTCTTTTTCAAGGGACCAAAAGTAATTGGACAAGGGACTCTAAGGGCTGCAATTAACTCTGAAGGCATCTCCCTCGTTAACCTGTAATCAATAAAGTAGCTAAAAGGTCTGGGGTTGATTACAGGTGTGTGGTTTTGCATTTGGAAGCTGATGCTGTGACCAGACAACATGCGGTCTAAGGAACTCTCAATTGAGGTGAAGCAGAACATCCTGAGGCTGAAAAAAAAGAAAAAATCCATCAGAGAGATAGCAGACATGCTGGGAGTAGCAAAATCAACAGTCGGGTATATTCTGAGAAAAAAATAATTGACTGGTGAGCTTGGGAACTCAAAAAGGCCTGGGCGTCCACGGATGACAACAGTGGTGGATGATCACCGCATACTTTCTTTGGTGAAGAAGAACCCGTTCACAACATCAACTGAAGTCCAGAACACTCTCAGTGAAGTAGGTGTATCTGTCTCTAAGTCAACAGTAAACAGAAGACTCCATGAAAGTAAATACAAAGGGTTCACATCTAGATGCAAACCATTCATCAATTCCAAAAATAGACAGGTCAGAGTTAAATTTGCTGAAAAACACCTCATGAAGCCAGCTCAGTTCTGGAAAAGTATTCTATGGACAGATGAGACAAAGATCAACCTGTACCAGAATGATGGGAAGAAAAAAGTTTGGAGAAGAAAGGGAACGGCACATGATCCAAGGCACACCACATCCTCTGTAAAACATGGTGGAGGCAACGTGATGGCATGGGCATGCATGGCTTTCAATGGCACTGGGTCACTTGTGTTTATTGATGACATAACAGCAGATAAGAGTAGCCGGATGAATTCTGAAGTGTACCGGGATATACTTTCAGCCCAGATTCAGCCAAATGCTGCAAAGTTGATCGGACGGCGCTTCATAGTACAGATGGACAATGACCCCAAGCATACAGCCAAAGCTACCCAGGAGTTCATGAGTGCAAAAAAGTGGAACATTCTGCAATGGCCAAGTCAATCACCAGATCTTAACCCAATTGAGCATGCATTTCACTTGCTCAAATCCAGACTTAAGACGGAAAGACCCACAAACAAGCAAGACCTGAAGGCTGCGGCTGTAAAGGCCTGGCAAAGCATTAAGAAGGAGGAAACCCAGCGTTTGGTGATGTCCATGGGTTCCAGACATAAGGCAGTGATTGCCTTCAAAGGATTCGCAACAAAATATTGAAAATAAAAATATTTTGTTTGGGTTTGGTTTATTTGTCCAATTACTTTTGACCTCCTAAAATGTGGAGTGTTTGTAAAGAAATGTGTACAATTCCTACAATTTCTATCAGATATTTTTGCTCAAACCTTCAAATTAAACGTTACAATCTGCACTTGAATTCTGTTGTAGAGATTTCATTTCAAATCCAATGTGGTGGCATGCAGAGCCCAACTCGCGAAAATTGTGTCACTGTCCAAATATTTCTGGACCTAACTGTATAGGATTCCATCAGACTAGTTGAAAAACCTCAGTTCTCCTTTAAATAGGCATTCCTAAACTTTAGAGGAACCTGCTTCTCTTTCTGAACACATGTGTTGGCCGCCTATTAAATTATGGATATAAGTGCATTTTTCTGGCAAGCTCACGGAAGGCAAAAATGAAAAATCACACATACTCTCATTCCACACAAATCTAGCATAGCACAGTGCATACTATACAATATATGAAAAGGAAGACGTTGGACGAATAAGTAAAAAAATATATATTTTCCAAACTAAATAACAAATGTTCTTCCAAAAGAGCAGTACAGTACATACCAAGTATTTGACTCAGTTATATACATTGCCACTAGATAATATAAAAGGCAGATAAGCGTGAATAAGGTTTAGGCTGTATACCCTGTACGGCTCATTGAGTGAAAATTTTCAAAGATGGATTTTTACACCTTTTTGCCTTTAGTTTATTGTAATAGAATCTGTGTAATTTAAATCATTTATATGGAATCTTTCACCAAGTTTTTGCTACCGCATCTGAGACCAGAATCATGTAGGGATAGACCTTTTTCCCAGTAAAATATTACTTACTGGGCTACTTGCTATAGTTTTGATGAAATTGTAAAGGGTGCTTTACACGAGACGACGGATTGTGCGATGCATCGTCGGGGTCACGGTTTTCGTGACGCACATCCGGCATCGTACACGACGTCGTCTCGTGTGAAACCTCTGAGTGACGCAGTATTGCTCACAAATCGTGAGTCGTGTACTTGTGTCGCCCTGGGCAAGCCAGGGGACACGGGTCACAACACCACCACACCCCACACTCCAGGTAGGCACACCAATGCTAACCACAAATCCTTGTTGCCTTCCTCCAGGAGTTTGATGATGCACACCAGGGGGTGGGCCAGGCGGTTGGCTCCGCCCACCGAGGAGCTCACAACTCTGGAGGCGGGAAAACCAGGCAGTTGAAGTCTAGCTGAGGGCTAGCGAGGAGTCAGCTCAGGGAGGAGCAGGAGTGAGGAGCTAAGTGAAAGTGAAGGAAGAAAAGTGGAAAAGGAGGAAAGCAAGTGAAGTGACAGTAAAGAAAGAAAGCCTGAAGGGTCCAGCTTTGTGTAGGGCCAGATCAGCAAGGTCAGCGACGGCGGTGACTGTCTGGAGGGGGACCGTTTGGAAGTTCCTGGAAGGACCCCGTTGGCTGTGTGCCCGGTGGTCTGGAGCAGTGTTCCGAAGGACAGTCAGCACCAGGGCAGGGGCCTCTCGGACCCCGGCAAGGCTGGGAGTCGCCAAATTTGCCGAATCCGTCAGTGACGGGGACGCAGATCTACCAACAACCAAGTCCCGATTGAAGGCAACAGCCCAACCCGTATTGGAGAGACACCGCCACCGCCACGGCACCAGTTTCTCAGGGCCAGCGCCTGCGGGCAAAGTGTAGAGCTCCTCCGGCCCAGATTGCAGTCGGGGAGCGGGTAACCGGAGGGAATCCACCGCTACCACAAGTCAAACATAGGTGCAAGGAAGAGGGACATCACCGTCACCTACCGGTGCAGCCGTCTGTGGGACCGTCCTACCAGCCGTTTGGTTTACCGTACAAACTGTGTCCGTGTCTCAGGCTGAGTGAGTACCACAGTGCCGCAAGGCACAGCGCTGCCCCCGCGTCCCTGCGCCCACCAGGCCCCGCACCTACTTCTCCATCACCGGGCCCCGGGATCACCAACCCCTACCCACGGAGGGGCAACACAACAACTGGCTGCTCCGCATCACCATCCCCGGGAGCCCCATATTGAGCAGCGGTGGTGAAATCACCACAACCGTGGGTGGCGTCACGAACTATAACAATCCCCACACCCAACAACCCCCTTTCACTCACGGGCGAGGAGTGTCGCTCGAGAAACCCCGGGATCCGGCCCACCGCTCGAGCCACCACTGAGCAGCTGCCGGACCCGAGCAGAAGGGGTGAGCGCAGTGTGCTGACACCCTCCTCCCCGCCCGCGACATACTCGTCGCTCAGTATCATAATATCGTTTATTTTTCCTGCAGCAGGTTGTTCATCGTTCCTGTGGCAGCACACGGCGCTCTGTGTGGCACCACGGGAACGATGAACACAGCTTAACTGCGTCTCGTGGCTCCCGCCGGCAACGCGGAAGGAAAGAGGTGGGCGGGATGTTTACGTCCCGCTCATCTCCGCCCCTCCGCTTCTATTGGCCGGCCACTGTGTGACGTCACTGTGACGCCGAACATCCCTCCCCAATCAGGAAGTGGACGTTCGCCGCCCACAGCGAGGTCGCTCAGCAGTTAAGTGCGTGTGACGGAGGTTTCACGACTTTGTGCGACACGGGCAGCGATTTGCCCGTGACGCACAAACGACGGGGGCGGGTACGATCGATTGTGAAATCGCACAATCGGTCGTCCCGTGTAAAGCAGGCTTAAGAGTGTGGAAGAATGATTAGCACCCTCTGAAGATCATATCACAAATGTAATGTGTTATGTGGATGCAATTCTTAGTTTCTGCATTGTTGTATAGCGTGTAAAGTGAAAACTAACAGCTGCAGGGGTTTGGGGTAATAAAAGATTAGCAATTAGTGAGAATCCCAGGGAGGGGCTTCAGCTATTTAAGGGGCTGTTGACGCCTAGTAATCCAGAGTGCCTATAGTTACAACACAGTGAGCATCAGCCAAACAAAGTAGATTCTACCAGAACAGGAATTTAGAAGGAGTGGCAGACTCATTGTACTGAAAGTGAGTACAACTTAGGCAGCTTTCACATTGCGTTCTGATCTCAGTTCTGTGGTCCCGTTGAGGCTTCTGTTTGAACCCCTGCAAAATAGATTTTGGACATATGCGCTGACAGGGCTATTGACTATAATGGTGCAGATGGAGTCACCGTGTCTCAGGAGTGTCCAATTACTGGAGGTGGACACACAGATGTAGTAGACTGCGCCTGGGTGTCCGCCTCTAGTATGCATATATGTGACGCCCTGGACTAGCCAGGTAGTCACAGGTAGACCCCCGCATTACACCTGTCCCCCAAAAAGGTGTCATCAGCCGAACTTTAAACCCTAGTCACCCCCCTCAGGACTGGATGGACACACCAGAGGGCGGAGCCAGGTGGTTGGCCATGCCCACCGAGGAGTTCAGAGAGCCTGAGGTGGGAAAAACGTGAGTAGTCAGTGGTCAGTAGTGGAAGCAGGCCTGTGCCCAGGTCTGCGGCAGTCTGACAGGTGCCAGGGTTGGAGCCCTGGTACCTTGGCTAGGAGGCAAACAGTGGCCTTAGCCTGCAGGAGCCGGGAAGACGGCTCGGTGGAACCGTGGTGGACCGGGACAGGGTAGTGGCCCGCTGGTACCGACCCGGGGAACCGACTCGGAAACTGGAGCACAAAGGGGGTACTCAGACCCTGAAACGAGGTCCAGAACCCACTGGACTGAGTTAATTAACTGATTGCGGTCTGGAATATAGGTCCTTTCCCACCCACGTCCCGACTGAAGACAACAGCCCAACAAGAGGGATAGAAAGCCACCGCACAGGTAGAGAGCTCCCACGGGCCATCGTCTGCGGGCAAAAGGGCTCTCCCGACATCTATCAAGCCAGAGAGTGGACTCCTGACACTGAAGCGCAGGCAGCCCAAGTACACAACACGGTGCAGGAGAAAGGCCAAGACCACCGAACCGGGTGGGGGACCAGACGCAGCCGGCCGCGGGCACCAACCACCATCAACTTGGTTTACCAGAGACTTATGTGTGTCAATAACTGTGAGTACAACAGTGCCATCCAGCCACGCACCGCCCTGCACTGCCCAGCTCTCTCCAACAGGTCCCGGGGCCATCATCCCTACCCATGGAGGGGTTAACATCTTGCTGCACTACCATCTCCCCCGGGTGCCCAGTAATCGCAGCGGTGGTGTCCAACTTCACCACAACCCGTGGGTGGCGTCACGAACTCAAACACGGCTCTGGCCGTGCACCTACCTACCCCCCTCCAAAAGCGCCAGCACCCCTTTCAGAGCAAAGTGACCCCGGGTCCGGAGGCGCTCGAGCCACCCACCAATGAGCCTGGACCCAAGCAGCTCGGCTGCAGCCGAGCACTGGGCGGTGCATATACTCCCAAAACTAGTCCACAATAGAGCACACAGTTATTCCGACTGCACCGTTATAGTCAATAGCCCCGTCGGCGCATACGTCTGAAACCCATTTTGCAGGGGTTTCGGACAGAATCCCTGATCGGAGATCGGAACGCAGTGTGAAGCGGCCTTAGTGGGAAGCTGGGAGAGGCTCATGTCGCGGGCGGAGGGGTCGGGAACGCCGCTCGCCTGGGAATCGCTGGCGCTCAGGTCCGGTGCTTCTGCTCCTCGGTGGCTCGAGCACGGGGCCAGACCCGGGGGCTCGAGCAGCGCCTCCTCACCCACGAGTGAAAAGGGGAGATTTGGTGGTGGGATGTCGGTTGTGACGGCACCCACGGGGTTGTGGTGATGGTGGGCACCACCGCTGCTGGTGACGGGGGTTCCCGGGAGCGATGGAAGAGAGCAGCTGAGGTGTTGGCCCCTCCGTTGGTAGGGGCTGTTGGTCCCAGGGCCCCAGTTGGGGGTTAGTGAGTAGGGAGGAGGGGATAGGTGCAGGTGCCGATGCGGGGAGGCAGCGCGGATGCGGGGCAGCATTACGGTGCAGCGCTGTGCCAGATGGCACTGGTGTACTCACTCAGGTAGTCAAGAACAGAGTCTCTGGTAACACAAACGGCTGGGTGGATGGGGCCCGCAGTCGGCTGCGGTATCTTCACTCTCCCCGAACGGGTTGATGGTTGTTGTCGTTCCCTGCACCTATGTGTAAGTGTTTGACCCCTATGGATTCCCACGGGTGGTCCGCTCCCCGGCTTGTACGTGTCAGGAGAGCCCGTTTTGCAGGCGCTGGCACTTGGATCTCTGGCCATTGGCGGTGGCTCTTATCCGGACGGGTTGGGCTGTTGCCTTCTGACGGGACTTGGTTGGGAATGAACCCCTGAGGTCCAGACCACAATCAGAGAATTCAACCTTTACGGCGGCTTCCAAGCCTAGTCGGGGTCTGAGTACCCTGCCTTGGTGCTTGGCTTCAATCTGCTCCCCAGTTCGGTACCCGCGGGCCACCGCCCGACCTCGGTCTTACGGTTCCACAGACCTCCACCAACTCTTGCAGACGGCCACCACCGTCTGCCGACCTTGCTGATGGTGCCTGGGCTCCGACCCAGACACACACAGTGTCTCCTCCTCTCTCTCTCTACTACCTCTCTACTTCACCTCCAAAACCAAACTGTCTACTTTTCCCGCCTCCAGGTCTGTGAACTCCTCGGTGGGTGGGGCCAACCGCCTGGCTCCGCCCCACCTGGTGTTGACATCAGACCCTGGAAGGAGGCAACAAGGATTTTGTTTGACGGGTGTTCCTGACCAGGGGAGGGTGTGTGTGTGTGATGGTATTCTGTGACCCCTGGGGTCCAGGGCGTCACACTCCCCCTTGGTAAAACGCAGACCGTCCGCGGGCTGCCCGTCCACCACCGGTTTTGTTTTTCTGAAAAAGATAAATAACAAAGAACAATATGCATTTTCAAATCTTCCCTTACAGGAGGCATGTCACTTAACCGTTGCAAACATTAATAAAAACACTTTTAATAACACGGACGGGTCCCATTTCTTCCGCTTCGCCACCCAAACAACCTAAACCTTGATGCTGCCCCTAAGAAGCGGGCAGCACCCCTTTTCCCCAGTCCGGAAAACAGAACCTGGTTCAGATTGCCCAAGCGGGAACGGGTACGGTATCTCGCACCCGACTGTCATTCAGGGGGCCCCACGTCCAGGGGGACCCCTGACCCCGGAGGATGGTCACTGGTCCTGGTGGTGACCGGACCCCAGCTTGCTCTGCTGCAGGTCCTCCCTCCAACCTGCCTCTCCGGAGGCGGTCAACGGGACTCCAGCCCACAATTATTTACAAGCCCACAAGTTCGTGGGTGGCCTGCTAGTTCTCGGCCGTGTTCATGAGTAATTTCTCATGTGGGCATGGGCTTTTAAGGCAAGCATGTAACTTAAGGTCCCAACGGGGGCCAAACTCTTCATAGCCAACGGGCTACAACACTGTAGGTCCCAACGGGGACAACTGTTAATTAGCTGACGTCGTCGTCGTTGTACTCCTCCTCCAGCTCCACATCCGGACGGAACGGTGGGAGAGGGGACTGGGGCCACCTAGGGACACTGCGGCTTCCTCTCTCCTTCACATCAAGGCAAACCAGCCCCTCTCCACGCAGTGTCGGGTGTACGTCACCAGGTCACCCGGTTGCAGGTCACGGCCAGGGTGGCCCGTCAGGAGATGCGAATTTACGTCTCTGCGGGCTACAAAGATTTCGGCCTCCAGGCCCGGCTCGTAAATGAATCCGTATCCCCTCTGGGGATCGAACCGCCTGACCTGGCCCTCGTAGATCGGGCCCCGCACCCGGTATGTAGCGTTCCGGAGATTGTCTTTCGCTTTGATTGTGCGGGCCAGCACTTCAGCTCTCCGTTGCTCTCTGGCAGCAATCTCACGGCCCAGCTGGATCGGCTGCCTATCCCAAAAGGGGGCATTTGCGTACCCATGCTGCACACGGGTCAGGCCCCGCTGGATCTCCCCCGTACCGGCTACGACCGATACCCTTTCTGGGAAGTCCTGCGGTGACGCGGCCTGGGATGCTGCCTTACAGCGGCGACCCGGCGCTTGGGCTTCAGGGACGGCGGGCCTCACCTGCTGGGCCTTCTTGCTGGCGGCCTCCACTACTTCCGCAGCCAGGCGGACTGCCAGCGCCGGAACTCTCTTAGGCGCTGTCACTTCCGGGATCGGCGACTTCTCCTCACGGACGGACATAACGGGATCGATGTGGGTGGTTCGTAGGGTCGTCCGCGGGCAGCGCCTACAGGCTTTTCCTCCGGGGCAGACGAGTTGGACTCCACTGCCGGTGTATACGGATAGCTGGGGAGGCAGCAGAGTGAACGGGCGCAGACCGGGCCCCTCAGCTGCAGCGACCGGTCCCTCCGGGACACAGGGGCATGGGTTGCTTACCCGCTCCTCCAATTCTGCCTCCACCTCACATTTCCGCACGGCCGCCGCCACCTCCTGCATTTCAGCCGCCCATCGCTCCATCAGGAACCGGACTTGGGCCTGAAGGCGGCAGCACATCTGCGCTGTCCAGGCCTCCACCCACGCCGCTGTTCCTGATGCGGGCTCCGGGATCTCAGGGTTGCCGGACGGGACGGACATCTTGTGCTTGTGCTTCCAGGAACCGGGTGACTGGCAAAGTCCTGGCGTCCCTGCCCTTTATCCCTCCGGTTACATGGGGAACCGCTCGCTCTCTGACCCCCCTTGGTTCTCTCTGGTACCTCCTTCTCCTGGGGGCGGGGCTTCACTTTTCGCGCCTTCCCTACTCGGGGAAGACGGCTCGAGCGGGAACTTTTCGCGCCCAATTGGCGGAATTTCAAAATTTTCGGCCGGACACCGCCGGCGGGGACTACTAGGCGCACTTCTACTGGTAAGTAGATGGGTAGGATCCTGTTCGTGACGCCAAGTTGTTGCGGGCAGAGGGGTCAGAAACGCCGCTCGCCTGGGAATCGCTGGCGCTCGGGTCCGGTGCTTCTGCTCCTCGGTGGCTCGAGCACGGGGCCGGACCCGGGGGCTCGAACAGCGCCTCCTCGCCCACGAGTGAAAAGGGGAGGTTTGGTGGTGGGATGTCAGTTGTGACGCCACCCACGGGGTTGTGGTGATGGTGGGCACCACCGCTGCTGGTGACGGGGGTTCCCGGGAGCGATGGCAGAGAGCAGCTGAGGTGTTGGCCCCTCCGTGGGTAGGGGCTGTTGGTCCCGGGGCCCTGGTTGGGGGTTAGTGAGTAGGGAGGATGGGATAGGTGCAGGTGCTGATGCGGGGAGGCAGCACGGATGCTGGGCAGCCTTACGGTACAGTGCTGTGCCGGATGGCACTGGTGTACTAACTCAAGTAGTCAAGAACAGAGTCTCTGGTAAACCAAACGGCTGGGTGGAAGGGGCCCGCAGTCGGCTGCGGTATCTTCACTCTCCCCGGACGGGTTGATGGTGGCTTTCGTTCCCTGCACCTATGTGTAAGTGTTTGACCCCTATGGATTCCCACGGGTGGGGCAAAACAGGCTCTCCCGACACGTACAAGCCGGGAAGCGGACTACCCGTGGGAAGCCATAGGAGTCAAACACACATAAGTGCAGGGAACGACAGCCACCATCAACCCATCCGGGGAGAGTGAAGACACCGCAGCCGACTGCGGGCCCCGTTTGGTTTACCAGAGACTCTTTTCTTGTCTACATGAGTGAGTACACCAGTGCCATCCGGCACCATGCTGCACTGCAACGTTGCCCCCGCGTCCGCGCTGCCTCCCCGCATCGGCACCTGCACCTATCCTTCCTCCCTACTCCCCAAATGGGGCCCCGGGACCAACAGCCCTTACCCACGGAGGGGTCAACACCTTAGCTGCTCTCCGCCATCGCTCCCGAGATCCCCTGTCACCAGCAGCGGTGGTGCCCACCATCACCACAACCCGTGGGTGGCGTCACAACCGACATCCCACCACAAACCTTCCCTCCCTTTTCACTCGTGGGCGAGGAGGCGCTGCTCGCGCCCCCGGGTCCGGCCCCGTGCTCGAGCCACCGAGGAGCAGAAGCACCGGACCCGAGCACCAGCGATTCCCAGGTCGAGCGGCGTTCCCAAAACCAACCCCTCCGCCCGCGACAGTAGTCACGATCACATGGCACAGCATTGTATAGGACCACATGTCTTCTGACAACATGAAGTAGCAGGGACCCTGAAGAAGGGTGGGTGACAATGGCAATCTTGAAATGCAAGTTGGCTGGCCATCATTGTTCAAATTCAACCACAAAAAGATCAGATTTTGGAATAATCATGAATCGATTTGCTAATATCTATTGTAAAGAGGTCTGTACTGTCCATTCATATATTTGAACATTGTAATGATGTGGCGCCCCTGAGGCTTCAGTCGCCACAGGGTACTGCACCTCACTTAAGGTGCGGTACTCATCCTGGATCCAGAGGAGGTCGGTACTGGTTCCACAGCACACAAACTCATACACACAACCAGGTTAGCCTCCCCACTAGGGACCAGCTAGGCACAAAAAGGACTCTGTCATTTAACATCCTTATATCGTGTCATAGTAAGAACATTTTACATGTTTGATATGTGAACAAATTTTATAATGCTGACAAGAATGTTTTATGTGTTTGATATTCGAACAAGTTTTATAATGTTGATGATCTTTTGCTGCTAATGACCAATACTTGAAAGAAAGAAAAAAAATGCTTTGATTACCATGCTGAAACATTAATCCATACGGAGTTAACATGTTTGCAACGTTAATGTGATGGTGCCTCCCATAAAGGGAAGAATGTTTACCTGTTTATTGCATACTAAAAATTGCGTTGTACTAACTTTGTTTGGTTGCAGCCTGGGAGTGCTGCCATTTGCTGTTAGGGAATGTGGCGCCCCTGAGGCTTCAGTTGCCACAGGGTATTGCACCTCACTTAAGGTGCGGTACTCATCCTGGATCTAGAGGAGGTTGATACAGGTTCCACAACACACAAACTCATACACACAACAAGGTTGGCCTCCCCACTGGGGACTAGCTAGGATCGGGTCTTAAGGCAGTCACCAAACATAGGGGCTGCGACCCACTAGTGACAGGGAACCATGGGAGTGGCAGCCACGAGGTGGAGTGAGGACCATCACAACAGTTAGGAGTTCTCCAGCAGGAGAGGAAGGGAGTAGAGGTGTTTATCAGTGGCTCTGGTTGGATGCAGGAGTCAATACGGTCACCAAGGGGAGAGCTTCATTGATCTCTCGGGACCGACGCAGAGCAGGGTGCAGAATCCTAGGGTGGAACAGACTTCACGTTGTATCACCAAAATCTGCAGGACAGGGGAATTGTATGTCCCTCTGGCCACCACAGTTCCCGGAGCACAGTGCTACATAGGGTTCAGAGTCATGATCTAAGTCAGGCTCCACCATGGACCTGCGGTACCTGTATATGGGATGGGAGCAAACACTTTTCAAGAATCGGGGTCCCCAAGCAGCTTCAGGCCACAGGGATCCATCTCTAAAGATGCAAGGAGGAAGGGTACATCGTCCGCTGTACCGGTTCTGACTTCCAACGGATCCGGGATTGACTGGGGCTTATCATGGCGTTGACCGGTATCTCCTGGGCAAAGTGGAACTGTGAGTAAAGAAACCTGGAACCCGCAGAGACTGTGTCCGTCTGTCCTTGCTGGTGCCGGCACCCGTGCTTCGGCGCCAGCCATCACTACACCTCTCATCATCCTCCCTGGGGCCCGCTCAACCTGTGGGGAGCAGATCCA
Source organism: Anomaloglossus baeobatrachus (assembly GCF_048569485.1). Lineage (NCBI taxonomy): Eukaryota > Metazoa > Chordata > Amphibia > Anura > Aromobatidae > Anomaloglossus > Anomaloglossus baeobatrachus. The sequence continues at coordinate 50,788,282 of NC_134354.1, read as the reverse complement.
TCTTTGCTGCTATAACCATCAGCCCCGAAAAACAGACAGCAGCAGTTAATCCCTGGCCGCGTTCCACAGGTGGCATCACGAGACAAACATCCTTCTTGATCATTCATTCCCCTTTTATTGTATGCCTCGGGGCCACGAAGCTGGGCAGGGCCACTCGAGACATCCCCCTGACCCAACTTCACCAGCCCGGTGACGAGTATTCAACCCTTTGCCCCGTGGGTGCTACAATGACATTGCCCCCAAGTCAGCTTTTAGGGCAAACCTCAAAGTCTAGCTTAGGATAGACCGCGGATAGTATCTTAAAGCTTTGAATCCCAGATGGTCACTTTCAGGAGGCAATAGCTATTAAATGCTTCATCCAAAGGGTTCACCAAATCCAATCTCAATGGTTTTCGAGGTGCCATTGATGTTATTTGTGAAACACGCTTAGTGACAGTGATTAGTTCCAAAGTCTTTCCCAAATGAGGTAGTCTTCTGCAGCTACTTTGAGGGCCTGAAGGAGAGTTTGAGACCAAGACTAGACCATTTGGTAGTTGGGTTACTCCACCTCTGAATTTCAAGTCATTCGTAAGACTTTGTTGAGTAAATAATTGGTTCAGGGGAGCAGAAATAATGTCAATGAAATGGAACTGAACTGAAGAACGTTACAAAAATGTTATCAATTTTCGTAATCTGAACAGCAGTGGATCAGGAAAATTCCCAGACAGAAGAATTAATTCCATGGCTCACGCATTTCGAGGCATCTCGATAATTCCCATTGGAGCTCAGTTATATAAATCCAATGTGCTGTAACTGCATGAAACCTGGAAGTTCCCCAAATATTGCAGCATTTTATCTATGAAGACTACCATCGAAGATTCATCATCCATTAGACCCAATATTTCAAGTCCGGATTTGATACGCATTGTTTAAATAAGACTGGACAAAGTAGAATGATGAAAGTAGAAGTTTGTAGGACAGGATATTACTTATTCACGGCCATTGCTGACAGCAGAAGAAAATATAACCAGAGAAATATTCCGTACACAGCAAATTGGACTTGGAAGGCATTAGTTTTGGAAATAAAATTTTGATTTATGAAACTATCGTATGCACAAGTATAGCATATTTCTACTAAGCAACACCCAGCTGTTACTTTCATATAATCCAATGGTCTGGAAAGAAAATTACAGGAGGTCTCAGAGCACTGCTATTTCATTCAGTACAAGCCGTACAAGCAGGAATCATTTCATCACGCCGTATAACAAAGCTCCTTACTCACTCCGCACAATTCACTTCATTTTTTTGTTTGCAGTCTGACAACGCCAGCTGTCCCAAAGCAAAGGCAAAAAAAACTACTTAAAATGAACAAGGAAATGTAAAAAAAAAATTCTGCTAAATAAGTGTTTTGAGGTTTTTTTTAGTCTAGTACCCAACCCAAAGAAATTATTTTTTCTTGTTTAATTAATACTTTAATAGTTTATTTTTTTAAATTACTTTCATATACTTATTCTATTATTTTTTGTAAAATACTTTATTAATCAACCAAACCATAACTTCCTGCCACAGCGTTTCAGATCCTCAACTGCTTTTGACAAAGGATGCCGAAACGCATTGCTTTTATCTGTATTTCTGGATCTGCCCTTTTAAATATATAGAATAAAGTTTGAAGATACTTTTGAAGAGCTGGAAATGTTTCCTTTTTGTTTTTTATATATTCATGTGAAGTCACACGGCTTCCTTCCTTGCTCCAAGTTTGCCGACATCCAACATAACAGGTTGTCACGGGGATGTGTGGATGGAACAGGGTCTCCTAGGCTGATCCTAAAGGCCGCTTTACACGCTGCGATCTCGCTAGCGAGATCACTAGCGTGCGTACCCGCCCCCATCGGTTGTGCGTCACGGGCAAATCGCTGCCCGAGGCGCACAACATCGCTAGTCCCCGTCACACTACTTACCTGCCTAGCGACGTCGCTGTGACCGGCGAACCGCCTCCTTTCTAAGGGGGAGGTTCGTTCGGCGTCACAGCGACGTCACTAAGCGGCCGCCCAATCGAAGCGGAGGGGCGGAGATGAGCGGGATGAACATCCCTCCCACCTCCTTCCTTCCTCATTGTGGGCGGCCATAGGTATGGTGAGGTTCCTTGTTCCTGCGGTGTCACACATAGCGATGTGTGCTGCCGCAGGAACGATGAACAACATCGTACCTGCAGCAGCAACGATATTTGGGAATGGAGGAGCATGTCAACGATCAACGATAAGGTGAGTATTTCTGCTCGTTAGCGGTCGCTTGTACGATTCACACGCAATGACATTGCTAATGAAGCCGGATGTGCGTCACAAATTCCGTGACCCCAACGATATCACTTTAGAGATATCTTTGCGTGTAAAGCGGCCTTAAGACTAAGGCCCCTACGCTGTCCCTTAGCTCAACAGTAGACTTGATGGTCATCAAGGTCGAGCCCCCAACGTTGCCCTGTCTCCTGTCCAAGCCCTTATACTACTTTCCCCCACCCAGAGTGCGGGCCAGAAACCCAGTCACCAACACCCCACAAATAATCACAGACAAGGGTGAATGAAAATTCGTGCACACTGCAGTCAAACACAAAGGGACAGCATGTGAACTGGGGAGTAACGCAAAAGGGGTAAGAAATAACTACACAACTGAGGACTCACACAGCTCGCTGAACCACAACTGTAGATCACCATAAAACTGGATAACCACAGGAACCATGGAAGCAAAGAGCTATTTTTGGCATAGAGCCCCAGAATCCAGAACCTTATAAAGGCTGGAGATGGTGATCAGCAGCCTGGGCTCCCAGCAGCTGATCACAGGCCAGCAGAAATTTACTCCTGCTGTACTGGAGAGCAGTGAAGCCAGAACCAGCCGACGCCCATGACAGGTTGTGCAACTAAAGAATCCCAGGCAGTTTTTTGGACTCTGCAGTGTGAACAGAGTCGCCATGACACTCAGCGAGTGCAACGCAGAACATCGCACGACACAAGTGAGGTGCTTTCTCTCCTTCTCTGCTCCATGTGATGTTCCACCTGCCCAAACACTTGCCATATACCATTCATGTCTTGTTTTTTTCTTCTTGGATCTTAACCCCAATGTTCATATAGTCAGATGGGAGGTCACTTATAGGGCTGCTCTAGACAACAGTTTTTTTGGTCTTAATGCTGTCTGAGAAAATATTGGATTGCACTTGCACCAATGTTACTCCATGCGGCCGTGTAAAGGTCCAAGTTTTCCTCGAACCGAGTGTTTGGAGGGAAAAAGTTGCAACATGCACAATTTGACTCCAAAAGTCAGATTACACTTGGCTATTCATGTGATTTTCTGATCTTGCCCATATTGACAGTCTGAAGAGCTCTTTCTCATTATGCATGCACCCTGCTGAATCGCTAATGTGCTCTGATTACCTACACTTTAATCTGGACATTATTGTAATATCACAAATTCACAATACATACAATAGTTGAAAGGTCAATATCATGTTCTTGACATGGGTGGGCTGTGCCGGGGGACAGGGGGGCAGATGCCCTCCCGGGCTGGTCTTTTATTAACAGGTCAGGGCCGCCCGGTGCATAAAGAACATTGTACCTTTCAATCACTATCTGCCGCATCATAATCTGTGGGAGGCTGCGGCACGTCTTACAGATTGTGATGCTGCTACTGGTGATTGAAAAAAAAACCAAAAAGCCAGCACTAAATATGCACTCCAGCACTAACAATTCCAAACTGTACTTATAGAAATTTTGAGATTTTTGGCAAAAAATTGCAATTTCTTGAGCTGCCTCGCCACGTCACGGCAAATCTCATTTGAGGCAGTCCTACACTAAAATATTTTTATAAAATGTGGCATACGGCCTCACATATGAATAGTAGAACTGCTCTTAGCAGCACTCACCTGGTCTATTTCAATCCCGTACCCATGACTGAGTCATGGCTGTGGGCGGGACAGGTCCAAGCAAATGCTGCATGAAGTGACCTCCACCTTGCTATGCACCCCAATTTGGGATGTATTCCATCTGTCTAGATTTTGGCGTTGGTGACTGTTCACATTCAGTCATCAGGCCCTGTCCACAGGCTATTTACTTCATGCAGCATTTGCTTGGACCTGTCCTGCCCACAGCCATGACTCAGTCATGGGTACGGGATTGAAATAGACCAGGTGAGTGCTGCTAAGAGCAGTTCTACTATTCATATGTGAGGCCGTATGGCACATTTTATAAAAATATTTTAGTGTAGGACTGCCTCAAATGAGATTTGCCGTGACGTGGCGAGGCAGCTCAAGAAATTGCAATTTTTTGCCAAAAATCTCGAAATTTTTATAATAAGTACAGTTTGGAATGTTTAGTGCTGAAGTGCACATTTGGTGCTGTCTTTTTGTTTTTTCTTTACTGGTGATTGAAAGCAAATTACAGCACCACTTAAACACCTGTCGGCCCCGGCCGCTGACCAATATAGCAGTGCTGAATGTTAATCATGGGGGGTGAGAAGGTAGAAGGGGGGTGATTATTTCTGTCATGGGATATGTGATTCAGAAGGCTATAATTATTATTCTATGAGGGAGGTGTAATTATTGCAAGGGAGTAATTTACTACATTCCTGGAGGAAGAGAGATGCTTGGGAAGTATGATTATTATACTAAGACGGGGTGGGGGATCAGGAGTAGAGTTGAGCGCGGTTCGAGGTTCTCCAGTTCGCGGCTCGAGTGATTTTGGGGGCTGTTCTAGATAGAACTAGAACTCGAGCTTTTTGCTAAAGCTCGATAGTTCTAGATACGTTCGAGAACGGTTCTAGCAGCAAAAAGCAGGGCTTTTTACAGCTAGAGTGTGCAGGAGCCATCGCTGGCAGCCTGCCAGAAGCTGGTAACCAAGATAAACATCGGGTATCCAACCAATGCGCTTTGGTTAGTAACCCGATGTTTATCCTAGTTACGTGCAAGAAGCCCACACTTCCCCGCTCAGCTCGCTCCGCCCCCTCCCGCACGCGGCATGTACACATACATACACACACACACACACGTCCCCAGCCATGCATTCCACGACACTGATGTCCTCCTGGCACTCTGTACACATGGTCCCGCTCGGCTTACCTGCGGTGATGAAGTCCCGACCTCAGCGCTGTCACTGTCCTCCATGGCCGCCGCTTGTCACATCACCTTCTCTCGCTTCCGACCCGAGACTAACTAGCGGTGACGCCTCTCGCGATACTTGGCTGTGAAGGCGGCGGTCATTGAACTCAGTGACAGGTGCTGTCTGCAGTGCCGGAGATCAGCGCAGGTAATGCAGTGACCTAGGCTGACCCATTGATGTTAGCTCAGGTCACTGCACTGCTCTCCCAGCCAATGGGGAACATCCTGCTCTTCATTGACTGGGACAGTGTGGATCGTCATGGCAACCCCTTGGATTACACCAGACCTGGATTTGTTTTTCTTTCTAATAAATTGGTTAAAGAGGGAATGTATTGGGGAGTATTTTTTCAAATGAAAATGTGTTTGTCGTCTATTTTTTTTTATTACTGACTGGGTTGGTGATGTCGGGTATCTGATAGACGCCTGACCTCACCAACCCCAGGGCTTGATGCCAGGTGACATTACACATCTGGTATTAACCCCATATATTACCCCGTTTGCCACCGCACCAGGGCGCGGGATGAGCTGGGGCGAAGCACCAGGATTGGCACATCTAATGGATGTGCCACTTCTGGGGTGGCTGCGGCCTGCTATTTTTAGGCTGGGGAGAGTCCAATAACCATGGACCTCCCTAGTCTGAGAATATCAGAACCCAGCTGTCTGCTTTACCTTGGCTGGTGATCCAATTTTGGGGGGACCCCTACGTATTTTTTTTTTAATTATTTATTTAATTTAAAATAACAGCGTGGGGTGCCCTCAGTTTTGGATTACCAGCTAAGGTGAGGTTGCCAGCTGTGGTCTGCAGGCTGCAGCCGTCTGCTTTACCCTAGCTGGCTGCAAAAATAGGGGGAAGCCTACGTCATTTTTTTTTTCTTTTTTTGGCTAAATACAAAGCTAAGCACCCCTTAGTGCCACATGAAAGGCACCAAAGGGTGCAAAATTACAAAATGCAGGAGAGTGGGACATTATGTGTCTTTCTGCCATTATAATGACAGAAAAGACTGATATGAAGTGCACAAGCACAAGAAAATCACCAGAGCGCTCTACGCTGTGAAAAGCAGTAGAAAATGGCACTAGAGTGAACATGTGACCGCCTCATGTAGGATGAAGCTATGGATCCTGGGTAAATTTATGCATTTACCCTCCTTCAGTTTTTTTTCAGTACACAAAAAAACGGAAGGCACACGGATGACAAACAGATGACATACGGACCGTCTACGGAACAGAAACGGATGCCACACGGATGCACCCGTGAAAAAAAACGGACTGTTTTTTGCAGACCGCAAAAATGGATCGGTCATGTTAATGTAGCCTTATTCTGATCTGCCGTATATAAACAGCAGGCAGAAATAAGTGAATAATGCCCCCCAGCGTCAGAAAATCTCCGGGGTTTCAGGGCTAGCTGAGACCCTGGAGATCATGATTCAGGACGGTTTTTCCGGTCCCCGCTCACGTGATCACAGGTATACACCGTACACCGATGATCACGTTACAGTAAATGACAGCGCCGGTAAAAAATTATTTATCTCCCATCTGGCATGAACAAACATGATAAATCTCCTACTCGGTCCCCTCCGGTCCCCCGGTGTCGAAAAAGTGCCCCCCCTGATGCCCTCCCAGAAATCCAAGATGGCCGTGCGCACAGCAGCGCGCCGGCCGCATTCACCCTACTCCTCTGATTTCTGTCGCATGTGCCATGACACATGCGACAGAAAACTCCTCCCCAGGCCCTGCCAGGTCACCCCCTATAACCCCACCGGTGTTCCCCGGTGTCCCATGGTACCTGTGCAGCGTTGATCCCCCCACGGCCCTCTCCTTCACAATAGACGCTGCCGCATGCACAGAGTGGCTGTCAGCTCAGCTTCCTGTGTTCAGACACAGTGAGTGGTGGTTATGCATCTGTAAGCTAAATGGGCGGCACGGTGGCTCAGTGGTTAGCACTGCAGTCTTGCAGCACTGAGGTCCTGGGTTCAATTCTCACCAAGGACACCGTCTGCAAGGAGTTTGTATGTTCTCCCCATATTTGTGTGGGTTTCCTCCGGGTACTCCGGTTTCCCTCCACACTCCAAAGACATACAGCGCTATGGAATTAATAACGCTATATAAATGAATAAAGTATTATTATTACTGCAATGCCCTGCTCATGAGGTAAGGAACATAATTGATCAGGAGAGCTATACTACATTTCCAAATGGAGGGATTTGCTTTTATAGTTTCCCTGCTGAACGACTACCAAACATGAGAGTCCGTTATACCCACAAGAAAACACATCTAAATAGCGAGCTCTGTTGTTAAGTATTCATTCAGCTGGATAACTGGACTTAAAGGGGTATTCCATCTCCAAGATCCTATCCCCAATATATAGTAGGTGGAATAGCAATAATATCAGCAAATACCAATATTTGGAAATGTAGAATAGTTCTCCTGATTAGGCATGCCCTTACCTCATGAGCAGGGCATTGCAGCTTTGGTAGCAACCATTACGACATGGACTCTGCTGCTGTAGACCCGGGGAGAGTGAGTGCAGATTAATTGCACCCACACTCCTCACATGAAGGGTCCGCACTCCTAGAAAATGGGGGATACGTTCCCTGAGTGTCTCCCCCCCATATTCTAGATGGTCCAGAGTCATCGTGGGACCCCTTTATTTTTTTTCTTACAATAAATTGGTGAAAGAGGAAATGTTTTGGGGACTGTTTTTTCAAATAAATTTCTTTTGTCGATTTTTTTTTTTTTTGTTAGTACTGACAGTTTATGATGTTGGGTATCTAATAGACGCCATGACATCACAAACTGCTGGGCTTGATCTCAGGTGACTTTACAGCTAGTATCAACCCGATTTATTACCCCGTTTGCCACTGCACCAGGGCACGGTATGAGCTGGGGTGAAGCGCCAGGATTGGCGCATTTAGTGGATGCGCCACTTCTGGGGTGCCTGCGGCCTGCTATTTTTAGGCTGTGAAGGCCCAATAACTATGGACCTTCCCACCCTGAGAATACCAGACCACAGCTGTCCGCTTTACCTTGGCTGGTGATCCAATTTGGGGGGACCCTACTTTTATTGTGTAATTATTAATATTTATAAAATAATTATAAAAAAAGAGCCTGGGGGGACCTCCACATTGGATCCCTAACCACGGTAAAGCTGCCAGCTGTGGTTTTCAGGCTACCCTAGCTGGCTATCAAAAATGGGGGGACCCAACGTCATTTTTTTTAACTATTTTTTCAATAGAAAAAATTAATGGGCTTCCCTGTATTTTGATTGCCAACCAAGGTAACGGCAGGCAGATGGGGGTGGCAACCCATAGCTGTCTGCTTTATCTGCGCTGAGAATCAAAAATACCGCGGAGCGCTCCATCATTTTTTTTAAAGATTTATTTTTACAGCACTGTGATGTCCAGCAATCAAAATACAGGGAAGCCCATTTTGTTTTTAGTTATTTAAATAAATAATTGAAAAAAATATATATGGGCTCCTGCTGCATTTTTTCTATTGCTAGCTAAGGGTAATCCATGCAGCTACTAGCTGCTAACCCCCACTGCTTGGTGTTACCTTCACTGGCAATGGAAAATCCAGGGAAACATTTTTTATTTTTTTGCCAAAAAACTACAAAAAAAGGACGTGAGCTTCGCCATATTTTTGTATGCTAGCCAGGTATAGCAGTCAGGTGCTGGAAGAGTTGGATACAGCGCCAGAAGATGGCGCTTCTATGAAAGTGCCAATTACTGAGGCGGCTGCAGACTGCAATTCGCAGCAGTGGGGCCCAGAAAGCTCAGGCCAACCTGTGCTGCGTATTCCAATCCCCAGCTGCCTAGTTGTACCTGGCTGGACATAAAAATGGGGCGAAGCCTACGTCATTTGTTTTCTAATTATTTCATGAAATTCATGAAATAATAAAAAAAGGGCTTCCCTTTATTTTTGGTTCCCAGCCGGGTACAAATAGGCAACTGGGGGTTGGGGGCAGCCGTAACTGCCTGCTGTACCTGGCTAGCATACAAAAATATGGTGAAGCCCACATAATTTTTTCAGGGGTCAAAAAACTTCTGCATACAGTCATGAATGGAGTATGCTGAGCCTTGTAGTTCTGCAGCTGCTGTCTGTCTGTATGGAGAATAGCAGACATCAGCTGCAGAACTACAAGGCTCAGCATACTCCATCCAGGACTGTATCCAGAAGTTTTTTGCCCACCAAAAAAATGACGTGGGCTTCGCCATATTTTTGTATGCTAGCCAGGTACAGCAGGCAGCCACGGGCTGCCTCCAACCCCCAGTTGCCTATTTGTACCCGGCTGGGAACCAAAAATATAGGGAAGCCCGTTTTTTTTAATTATTTCACTTATTTCATGAAATAATTAAAAAACAAATGACGTGGTCTTCGCCCCATTTTTGTGTCCAGCCGGGTACAACTAGGCAGCTGGGGATTGGAATCCGCAGCACAGGTTAGCCCGAGGTTTCTGGGTGCCTCTGCTGCGAATTGCAGTCCGCAGCCACCCCAGAAAATGGCACTTTCATAGAAGCGCCATCATCTGGCGCTGTATCCAACTCTTCCAACAGCCCTGAAGCCGGGTGGCTTCTTGGGTAAATGTTACATCTCATGGCTCTCCTGTGGCAAGGAATGAGGCAGTCTCCTTGCCTGCCACGAGCGCTCCTGCTCAGCAGCGCCGAAGGTCTGCCAGACTGCGCAGAGTGCAGGAGAAACCTCCTCAGAGAGGCAGCACAAGGGTGACATCTAGTGGTACTCCTGTTGCAAGAAATGAGGCGGTCTCCCATTCCTTGCCTGCCGCGGCTCCTCCTGCTCAGCAGCCCCGAAGGTCTGTGAGGTTGCGCAATGTGCATAGGTTTTCTGCTCAGGGAAGCAGTGAGACTCCCGTTATCTCTACACATTGTGAGACCGAGGATCCCGCCTCTATTTCCCAGAGGCAGGAGGGTGAGCATGTGCAATGCTTGGTGGGTCCTGATTCGCCCACTCACGTCACACGGCTTGATGACGAGGCTGGTGACGTGGTGAATCCTGACTGGCCAGGCTGGGACGTCGTGGATCCTGATTGGGTCAAGTCCGTCATCTCCGCCTCGCGCCCGCCCTTGGCTGGAGCGACACCTCCTTAAAAGCTCCTCCTGCCATCATGGCGGCGCGCGACCGTCCTTCTATGATTGGATGTCTGGCAGCGTGCTGCCACACCACTGCTCAGGCATTATCGTCTTCCGTGGGCTTGGCCCTTACTGCTTAGGCAGCACCTGGTTTGCAGGCCGTGTCCCTGCCTTGCTGCTCCGGCAGTAGCTCCTTCGACAGGCCGTGTTCCTGTTCCAGGTGAGCTCCTCGAGTCTCCACCGGACTCACCTGGTTATTGAAAGCACACGTGCGTGGGCACCTCTGTGCTACCCTCGTGCCATATTCTCGTGATTTCCACTGGCACACGTGCGTGGGCACCTCTGTGCTTCCCCGTGCAACAGGTACACCGAGCCGTGTGATCCCTGCCATACAACCCTCACGGGTTAGGGCAGACCGGTGTACGTAGATCGTCTGTGACATTCCAGACGATCGCTAGCAGCAACCCGCTCACTCTTCACCCACCATAGCAGCGGTCCCTTACACCGCACAGTGGACCTTGACCGGCGGAAGCTGTCCATTCCCCATCTTGGTACGCTTCCCCGGGTCCCCCTCGTAATATTACGGTCTCGCCAAAGGTCTGGATATGGCTGAAGAGCAGCAGTTGCTGCGTTATGTGCAGCAGTTGGAATCACGATTGGCAGCAGTGGAGCAGTCTTCCTCCGACAAGACTACTCTGACGACAGTCGCCACCCAGGCGGCTACCCAGGCTGTGCTATTGGGCGGAAGGTCTCCTCGCCTTGCGCTTCCAGAGCGCTTTAGCGGGGACAGCTCCGAGTGCCGTGGCTTTATAAACCAGGTCACCACCTATTTAGAGCTGTCCGCGACTCTTTACGCTACCGAGAAGGCGAAGGTAGCCTTCGTCCAGTCCCTGCTCACAGAGAGAGCGCTGAAGTGGTCCACGCTGTTGTGGGAGCGCGGAGATCGGGTGGTGAATAACTTAGCAGCCTATCTTGGGGCCATGAGAATGGTGTTCCTCGGGCCTCAAGTCACCCACGACTCCGCGCTGCGCCTCCTACGACTTCGGCAAGGGTCCGCTTCAGTCGGGGACTTTGCCGTACACTTTAGGACACTTGCCGCAGAGCTGGACTGGCCGGATAAGGTCCTTGTCCCTGTGTTCTGGGAGGGCCTGGCAGGGTTCGTCAAAGACGCACTGGCCACGCGTGAGGTGCCTGCCACTTTAGAGTCCTTGATTCAGGTTGCCTCTCGCATAGACATCCGCCAGGCGGAGCGGAGGCTCGAGGTCTCTTCAGCACCCACGTCCTCACGGCCTAAAAAGCGTCTGGCTCCCGTCTTCCACCAGACAGGTCTCCCAGCCAGCTCTGTAGGCGACTCCGTGGAGTCAATGGAGGTGTCCAAAGCGGTCTCCTCTACCCCAGGTTCTCGGTCTGGTGTCATCTGCTTTTCCTGTGGGCAGAGGGGACACATAGCTACCCGATGTCCCAAACCGTCGGGAAAAGACAGCGTCTAGTTTCCATCAGAGGGGGGTTCCTAGACGCTGCTTCTCCCTCTAGGTTGACTATCAGCGCCCAGTTGCAGTTTGGCACTACTCTCTTCTCTGCTCTGGCCTGCCTGGACTCAGGCGCTAATGGCAATTTCATTTCGACCTCCCTGGCAACCCGATACTCAGTTCCCCTGGTTCTCCTGCCCAAGCCACTCAGGGTTCGGGTAGTCAACGGGTCCCTACTAGTCGATTCCATCACCCAGATCACCAACCCTCTCAGGATGGAAGTACCACCAGGACACCATGAGCAGGTGTCCTTCCTGGTGCTTCCAGGGGGGACGGATGAGATCCTACTGGGCCTCCCCTGGTTGAGACAGCATGCTCCTATACTCAACTGGGCAACAGGGGAGATCTCATCATGGGCAGGATCCTGTAGGGAGCACCTCGTGACTACCGAACCACCCGCTACCATTAGGTCGGTTGGGTCCTCAGGGAATACAGGGGAGCCAGGTTTACCGACACCTTATGAGGCCTACAGGGACGTCTTCTCCAAGAGGGCCGCAGATACCCTTCCTCCCCACCGGCCATACGATTGCCGAATAGACCTGAAGCCAGGCTCCGAGCCCCCTAGGGGCAGAGTGTATCCCCTCTCTGCTCCAGAGACGGAGGCTATGTCCAAATATATTCAGGACAGCCTGGCAAAAGGGTTCATTCGCAAGTCTATTTCACCGGCCGGTGCGGGGTTCTTCTTCGTGCAAAAGAAGGAAGGGGATCTACGCCCCTGTATCGATTACAGGGGATTAAATGCAATCACGATCAAAAACAAATACCCTCATTACGGAGTTATTTGATCGATTCCGTGGGGCAAAGATCTTCACGAAGCTGGATCTACGCGGGGCGTATAATCTAGTGCGAGTCCGAGAGGGCGATGAGTGGAAGACCGCCTTCAACACCAGGGACGGTCACTACGAGTATCTTGTAATGCCCTTCAGACTCTGCAATGCCCCCGCCGTATTTCAAGACTTTGTGAATGATGTTTTCCGGGATTTGTATCTTTCCGTGGTTGCATACCTGGATGATATCCTTATCTTCTCCCCCGATCTTGCCACCCATCGGAGGGATGTCATCCGAGTACTTAAGAGGCTCCGCACTCATTCGTTATATGCTAAGCTAGAAAAGTGTGTTTTTGAACGTGAATCCTTGCCGTTCCTGGGGTATATCGTGTCCAGTCAGGGGTTAGCAATGGATCCGGGGAAGTTGGAGACAGTGATGAAATGGCCTGAGCCCCGCTCGCTGAAAGCAATCCAGCGATTCTTGGGGTTTATCAATTATTATCGCCAGTTCATTCCCAACTTCTCGACGGTGGCAGCACCCATCATTGCCCTTACCCGCAAGGGCGCTAATCCCAAAGCATGGACACGGGAAACGGAACAGGCATTTCACACCCTCAAAACTTACTTCTCCAGAGCTCCCATCCTTCATCGTCCAGACATCTCCAAACCCTTCCTACTAGAGGTAGACGCCTCTTCAGTCGGTGCTGGTGCAGTCCTGTACCAGAAAGACGAACGAGGAAGGAAGCATCCATGTTTCTTTTTCTCCAAAACCTTTTCTCCGGCCGAGAGGAACTACTCCATAGGGGATAGGGAGTTACTGGCGATGAAACTGGCATTCCAGGAATGGCGGCATCTCCTGGAGGGTGCGAAGCATCCATTTGAAGTATTTTCCGACCATAAAAATCTCACATACCCCCAGACAGCACAACGCCTGAACCCAAGGCAGGCCCGTTGGTCCTTGTTCTTCTCCCGGTTCCGCTTTATTATCCGCCACCTGGCCGGTGAGAAAAACGTACGGGCCGATGCCTTGTCACGTTGTATGGTTGTGTTGGAGGAGGACGAGGAGGAGCCTTGTCTTATACTACCCCCGGACAGCTTGAGGATGGTCACTCCCACTTCCTTGGACCAGGTGCCACCTGGCAAGACCCTCGTTCCCCCTGAATTACGGAATGAGGTGCTATCGTGGGCCCATGCCTCCAAGGTCGGGGGTCACTTTGGGGTCAAAAGGACCAGAGACCTTGTGACCAGGCACTATTGGTGGCCGAGACTAACCCAGGACATACAGGAGTATGTGGGAGCCTGTATGTCGTGTGCACGGAATAAGCCGTCCTGGCAGAGACCGGCAGGTCTTCTTCACCCACTGCCAGTGCCAGATCGTCCCTGGGAAGTGGTGGGAATGGACTTCCTGGGAGATCTGCCCAAGTCAGCAAGCCACAAGGTCGTATGGGTCATCACGGATCACTTCTCTAAAATGGTCCACTTGGTGCCTCTCCCACGACTCCCGACGTCACGTGCTCTCGCCACCTTATTCATTAGGCATGTATTTAGGCTGCATGGCATGCCTGACAAGGTGGTGAGCGTCCGGGGTCCCCAAATCGCGTCTCGCTTCTGGAGAGAGCTCTGTAAGCTCCTGCAGATAGAGCTGAACATCTCCTCCGCATACCATCCCGAAACCAATGGACTGGTGGAGAGGACCAATCAGACCTTGGTAACTTATCTCCGCCATTTTATCTCCGCGCACCACGACAACTGGGCTAACCTCCTTCCTTGGGCCGAATTTGCCATTAATAATTCGGTCCATGAATCCTCTGGCCAGACTCCGTTCCTGCTCAATAACGGACAACATCCCAGAATCCCGGTTCCGATGCCCATTACGTCACCCGATCCTAGAGTGGAGGATTGGGCGACCGAGGCCCGGGAGATCTGGGATAACACCCAAGAGGCCCTTAAGAGGGCTAAAGACCGGATGGTGACAACAACTGATGTGCGCCGCCGCCCGGCACCATCCTTCGCCCCTGGTGACCTAGTGTGGCTGTCCTCTAAGAATGTTAACCTACGGGTACAGGCAGCCAAGTTCGCCCCTAGGTACCTGGGTCCGTTTAAAGTACTAGAGCAGGTAAACCCGGTGGCATACCGACTCCAGCTCCCTCCACGCTGGGCTATAGCCAACACCTTTCACGTGTCCCTCCTGAAACCCGTACGACTTAATAAGTTCTCGGGGTCCCTGACGCCTCAAACCGACTCTCCGTCCGACGACCCTGAGGTGGCGAAGCTTGTGGAGACAAAAGTCATACGGGGCAGGAGGTACTACCTCGTGGAGTGGGTCGGCCGTGGTCTGGAGCATAGATCCTGGGAATTGGAGGATCATATCCACGCCCCGGGTTTGATAGCGGCCTTCGAGCACGGGCAGGGGGGGGGCCTAGACGGGGGGGTAATGTTACACCTCGTGGCTCTCCTGTGGCAAGGAATGAGGCAGTCTCCTTGCCTGCCACGAGCGCTCCTGCTCAGCAGCGCCAAAGGTCTGCCAGACTGCGCAGAGTGCAGGAGAAACCTCCTCAGAGAGGCAGCACAAGGGTGACAGCTAGTGGTACTCCTGTTGCAAGAAATGAGGCGGTCTCCCATTCCTTGCCTGCCGCGGCTCCTCCTGCTCAGCAGCCCCGAAGGTCTGTGAGGTTGTGCAATGTGCAGAGGTTTTCTGCTCAGGGAAGCAGTGAGACTCCCGTTATCTCTACACATTGTGAGACCGAGGATCCCGCCTCTATTTCCCAGAGGCAGGAGGGTGAGCATGTGCAATGCTTGGTGGGTCCTGATTCGCCCACTCACGTCACACGGCTTGATGACGAGGCTGGTGACGTGGTGAATCCTGACTGGCCAGGCTGGGACGTCGTGGATCCTGATTGGGTCAAGTCCGTCATCTCCGCCTCGCGCCCGCCCTTGGCTGGAGCGACACCTCCTTAAAAGCTCCTCCTGCCATCATGGCGGCGCGTGACCGTCCTTCTATGATTGGATGTCTGGCAGCGTGCTGCCACGCCACTGCTCAGGCATTATCGTCTTCTGTGGGCTTGGCCCTTGCTGCTTAGGCAGCACCTGGTTTGCAGGCCGTGTCCCTGCCTTGCTGCTCCGGCAGTAGCTCCTTCGACAGGCCGTGTTCCTGTTCCAGGTGAGCTCCTCGAGTCTCCACCGGACTCACCTGGTTATTGAAAGCACACGTGCGTGGGCACCTCTGTGCTACCCTCGTGCCATATTCTCGTGATTTCCACTGGCACACGTGCGTGGGCACCTCTGTGCTTCCCCGTGCAACAGGTACACCGAGCCGTGTGATCCCTGCCATACAACCCTCACGGGTTAGGGCAGACCGGTGTACGTAGATCGTCTGTGACATTCCAGACGATCGCTAGCAGCAACCCGCTCACTCTTCACCCACCATAGCAGCGGTCCCTTACACCGCACAGTGGACCTTGACCGGCGGAAGCTGTCCATTCCCCATCTTGGCACGCTTCCCCGGGTTCCCCTCGTTACAGGTAATAATGAGTTAATACTAGCTTTGTTTTACTAGCTAGTATTAAGCCAGAGATTCTTAATGTCAGGCACGTTTGACCCGGCCATTAAGAATCTCCAATAAAGGGTTAAAAAAAAGACACCACACAGAGAAAAAATACTTTAATAGAAATTAATACACAGACACATTAGAGACTCCATCTTTATTACCCCCTGTCAGCCCTCCACGATCCATGGTCTTCTGTCTTTCTCGTTCAACAAATACAGCTCTGCTCCATCACTGCTGCATGGGGGAAGACACTGCTGCTCCCCGTGCAGCCTTCACTCCGTGAAGGCTGCACGGGAAGCAGCGTGCAGCCTTCACTCCGTGAGTGATCAGTGCTGCTGGCTGTTAGCGGTAACGCTGACAGACGCGTTACCATAGCAACGGTGCTCCCGGAGCCGCGGTTAGCGCTGACGTCACCGCTAACTGCGTTGCTATGGCAACGGTGATCTCCGTTAATGACCGGCTGTGTCAGCCGGTCCCTAACGGAACGGGGAGTCGACCGTGTGCTAGAGCATGTCGCCGGTACACGGCGATACACAAATGTGCACCGTGTACCGGAGAGATGCACTCGCAGGTCCTACATAACGCGTCATAGTCATGTGACCAGTCTGTAGCCAATGAGATAATAGCCACGTGACTGGTCACATGGCTGTTTTGACGTCACGATAGGTCCTGCATCACTGCTGGCAGTGCTGGTCACCGGGAGGATTCAGCGATCATCAGATGGAATAGCGGCAGGAGACAGAGTGCAGGAGGGATCGCGGGGACCGGTAAGTGTTATGGCAATGTTTATTAACTGTTTGTGTACATTTATCATGCATTTTTATGTGTTTGTGATTGCCTCCCATTATATCCTATAGGTTCGAGTTTGGTTCGTCGAACGTTCGACGAACCGAACTCGAACGAGACCTCCGTTCGGCGAACCGAACTCGAGCCGAACCACGGCCAGTTCGCTCATCTCTAATCAGGAGTGTGATTTCCTTGGGAATTTGAGAGGTATATGATGGAATTGTGATGCCCTGGACTAGCATGGTAGTCACAGAAAGCGCCCCGCACAACACCTGTCCCCCAATAAGGTAACATCAGCCAACCCTTTAAAACCTAGTCACCTCCCTCAGTGCGTGATGGACACACCAGGAGTGGAGCCAGGTGGTTGTCAACGCCCACCTAAGAGTCCAGAGGGCCTGAGGTTGAGTGAGGAGAGAGTTTGGAGTGGAGTGCAGCAGGCCTGTGGTGACACGTCTGCATCAGAAATTGACAGGTGCCAGGGTCGTAGCCCTGGTACCTCGGCTAGGAGGCAGATGGTGGCCTAGCCTGCAGGAGCCAGGAAGATGGCTCGGTGGAACCATGGTGGACCGGGACAGGGTAGTGGCCCGCCGACACCGACCCGGGGAACCGACTCGGAAACTGGAGCACAAGGGGGGTACTCAGACCCTGAACGAGGTCCAGAAGCCACTGGACCGAGTCAAATCTACTGATTGCGGTCTGGACTATAGGTCCTTTCCCACCCATGTCCCGACTGAAGACAACAGCCCACCAAGGGGGATAGAAAGCCACCACACAGGCAGAGAGATCCCACGGGCCAGCGTCTGCGGGTGTCGCGGGCGGAGGAGGGGACGCCGCGCTCTCCCACTGCTCGGGTCCGGCTGCCGCTGTGGCTGCTGCGGCCTGCCGCTGCTCGGTGGCTCGAGTGATGGGCCGGATCCCGGGGACTCGAGCGGCGCTCCTCGCCCGTGAGTGAAAAGGGGAATTGGTGTTTTGGGATAGTTTATTGTCCGTGACGCCACCCACGGTTGTGGTGATTGAATGTACACCACCGCTGCTCTGGCTGGGGATCCCGGGAGTGATGGTGAGGAGCAGCCAGTTGTTGTGTTGCCCCTCCGTGGGTAGGGGTTGGTGATCCCGGGGCCCAGTGATGGGGTTGGGATGGTGGACAGGCGGGTCTGGGGCCTGTGGAGGTGCAGGGGCGCAGGGGCAGCGCTGTGCCGCACGGCACGGAGGTACTCACTCAGCCAGTAAACACGACACAGTTCTCGGTAAACAAATGGCTGGTTGGACGGGTCCCTCGGACGGTTCACGGTGCTGACTTCCCCTGCAGTTGACGGTGACGGTCTCTTCCCTGTATCTATGTGTTGTTGTTTGGTAGCGATGGGTTCCCACCAGTAACCCGCTCCCCAGCTTGGATATGAGCCGGAGGAGCTCCACTCTTGCCCGCAGGCGCTGGCCCTGGGAAACTGGTGCCTTGGCGGTGGCGGTGTCTCCCCTTAACGGTTGGACTGTTGCCTTCAACGGGACTTGGTTGTTGGGAGACAGTCGTCCCCTTCACTGACGGATTTGGCAAATTCGGCGACTCCTAGCCTTGCCGGGATCTGAAAGGCCCCTGCCCTGGTGCTGACTAATCTTCGTATACCGCTCCGGTACCGCCGGGTCACCACCCGTCCACGGTCCTTTCGGCAACCTCCAATCAGTCTCGCCTGCAGACAGTTACCGCCGTCTGCCAACCTTGCTGTCTCAGTCCGGGGCACACACCCGGACCAACTTCAGGCTTCTTTCTGTCACTTTCTCTGTTGCTCTTACTTTAGCTCCACTACTACTTCACTTCCTTCTCCTTTCACTTCCCTCACTGTTCTCTGTTCTCACTCAAGCTCTGCCTGAGCTCAACTTCACTCTAGCCCTCAGCTAGACTTCAACTGCCTGGTTTTCCCGCCTCCAGGGCTGTGAACTCCTCGGTGGGCGGAGCCAACCGCCTGGCCCACCCCCTGGTGTGGACATCAGCCCCTGGAGGAAGGCAACAAGGATTTTAGTTTTGACCTTGTGTGTACCTGCAGGGAATGTGGGGTGCGTGTGGTGTTGTGACCTGTGACCCCTGGCTTGCCCAGGGCGTCACACAGGCAAACGGGCTCCTCCGACATATACAAAGCGGAGCGGACTCCCGTTGCTGAAGCACAGGCAGTCTACACATTCACAACACGGTGCAGAAGAAAGGTCAAGACCACCGAACTAGGTGGGGGACCAGACGCAGCCGGCTGCGGGCACCGACCACTATCAACTTTGTTTACCAGAGACTTGTGTGTGTCAATAACTGTGCATCAACAAGAGAAAAGAATGTGCGAAATAACTGTGAGTACAACAGTGCCATCCAGCAGCGCGCCGCCCTGCACCGCCCAGCTACTCTCCCCAATGGGCCCCGGGGCCATCATCCCTGCCGAGGGAGGGGGTTAGCATCTTGCTGCATAACCATCTCCCCCGGGTGCCCCGTAACTGCAGCGGTGGTGTCTACACCTTCACCACGTCCCGTGGGTGGCGTCACGAACATAAACATGGCTTTGGCTGTACACCAACCTACCACCCCCCTAAGTAGCGCCAGCACCCTTTCAGAGCGAAGTGACCCCCGGTCCAGAGATGCTCGAGCCATCCACCAATGAGCCCGGATCAGAGCGGCTCGGCTGCAGCCGAGCGCGGGGCGGTACACATCCTGAGGGTCTTTATCCTACTGCATGAGGGTGACCCTATCACTTTTCCATAAGTCAGGAGTTTGGTCTCAGCACTGCCACCTGTGCCCCTTACCACTTATCTATAGTACTGGATGGCCATGACGCTGCCTTGCCCACCAGTGGTGTTAGTAAGTACAGTAGTAGTTAAAGGGAACCTATCATCAGTTTTCTCCTGTCTGAACAAAGTCTAGCACCTTCTGCAGTGCCTGTGCTGCATTCCATAAAGTTGCATATTATTACCTGACTTCTTCTATATACGCCCCAAAAACTTTGTTAAATTCTCCCGCAGTCAATATGAATCCGGACGGTCCGATCTGATGTGATGCGCCCACGGGGCCTGGGGTTTCAATTGTCACCGGGCTGGTGATGTCAGTTTGGGATGTCACAGCGGCCTTGCCCGGTCTCATGGCCCCGAGGTGTCAAAGTCTCTCTCTGGTGGGGCGGATGATAACGCAGGTCAAATATTGCAGCTCTCCACAGGCAGAGCTAGGCCTCAGGGAGGATGCTGAGAGTTGTAGTCCACCCCAATGTGGGAAGCGTGGATTGTGCTGGCAGGTCGTGTGGTGCCCACCAGCCCACGGCTCCGCACCCTGAGATGTGCGCCGGTCCCGAGGGAGCTATCAGCTCTCCCCTCAGCGACCGTATTCTCATCTGTCTCACTTGGTTCACAGTGGTTACTCGACTAAGTGTGGGTGTGGCTCCTGCTCCCCAGAACAGTCGCCCCGCCAACTCGAGCCCAGACTTAGTGGGTGGGAGGCCCAAGACGATATGGTGACCATCCTAAATGATTCTACCTTAACCCCGTCCAGGTGAGTGGGCAACTGGCTTATGTGTGATGATGGAAGTTGTGAACGGGCACCGACCTCCTCCTTACCTGGGATGAGTACTGCACCTCTGGTGAGAGGCAGTACCCTGTGTCGACTGAAGCCTCAGGGGCGCCACAGATGGACGTACTTGGTTCGGTGTCTATCCCTCATCTCCACTGCTAATCATCCTCCTCTTGCTTTGATTGACATGATTGATGCGTCTTGCATCATCCACATAGATGGGCAAAATCTGGCGCCTGGACAAACAGATCACCGATTTGCGCATGAGCACTTTGCTCTGCCCTACTACAGTACAGAGCCCAAAACATAAGTGTGCATGCATTATCCAGGTCGCTGGGCAAAATCTAGCAACCCTGTTGAGACATCGCCAGCTCATGTATGCAAAATTTGCTCTGCTCTACTGCGGGTAGAGCCTAAAACATAAGTGAGAATGTGCAAGCCAATGATGTCTCTGTGCAGACGTGAAATTTCTCCCGGCTATGTAATTGATGTGTGACGCCCTGGCCGGGCCAGGTAGTCACAGATAGGGCCCTGCATTACATCTGTCTCTCATAGGTAACATACAGCCAAACATTTAAACCCTAGTCACCCCCCTCAGGGCTTGATGGACACACCAGGGGGTGGAACCAAGTGGTTGGAATACGCCCACCGAGGAGTTCAGAGAGCCTGGGGCGGGAAAGTAGCCAGATAAGGTTGAGAGTTCAAGTTGGAGAGGTGTGTGGGCTGGAGCTGTGTGCAGCTCCAGCAGAGGAGAAAAAACAATTTGAGCAGGTGCCAGGGTAGGAGCCCTAGTACCTTTGGCTAGGAGGCAGATGGCGGTCTCCGTCTGCAGGAATCGGGAAGATGGCTTGGTGGAACCAAGGTGGAACGAGACAGGGCTGTAGCCGACCGGTACCGACCCAGGGAACCAACTCGGAAACCGGAGCACAAAAGAGGGGTACTCAGACCCTGAAGCTAGGTCCAGAAGCTACTGCGGGCTAGCTAATTAACTGATTTCAGCCAGGACTAGAGGTCCTGTCCCACCCAAAGTCCCGAAAGAAGGCAACAGCCCAACAAGGGGGATAAACAGCCACCGCCACGGCTCAGAGATCCCACGGGCCAGCGTCTGCGGGCAAAGGGCTCCTTAGGCAACAACAAGCTGGGAACGGACTCCTGCACAGGCAGTCCATCATCCAACACAGGTGCGGGAGAAAGACAGAGACCACCAGCCGGGTGGGGAACCAGACTGCAGCCGGCTGCGGCCACTGACCACCATCACCTTGGTTTATTAGAGACTCGTATGTTTACTTATAGTGAGTACAACAGCACCCTCCAGTCGCCCATCTCCCTGCACCGCCAAACACTCCCAACGGGTCCCGATGCCATCATCCCTGCCCATGGAGGGTTTAACAACTTACTGCCAAACATCTCCCCCGGGTGCCCCGCAACTGCAGCGGTGGTGTCCACTTTCACCACATCCCGTGTGTGGAGTCACGAACTTAACACGGCTCCGACCGTACATCTACGTCCCCAAACCACAACCCCCCTTTCAGTTGAAGTGACCGCGAGACCCCCGGGTCCGGAGACCTTCGAGCCACTCACTGAAGGTCCGGATCCGAGCGGCTCGGCTACCGAGCACGGGGCGGTACAGATGCAGGAGGTGTCATCCATGTCAATCAAAGCAAGAGGAGGAATGGATGCCCATCGAACTTGATCTTTCTGATTTACATATGTGACGCCCTGACAAAATCAGGTTGTTACAGAAAACTGCACCCATCTTCCAGATGCAGGATTCCCTCCTCCTTGTTCTACCAACACAACCCCACACACAGGTACATACACCAGCCACAAAAGCCTAGTCACTCCCCCAGTATAATAGGGACACACCAGTGGGTGGGGCCAGGCAGATGGTGACGCCCACCTAGGGGTTCTGAGGTGTCAAGGGGAGGGAACACAGAGACAAGACAGGCAGTCTAGTGCTGACAATGGAAGTGAGAGGAGTGAAGAGGTAGTTGGGGGTTGTAGCTCCCGGACTACCAGACTACCTAAGCTGACTGGGTGGCAGACGGCAGAGCAGGGTACAGGCGATGGAGATCCGGTCGCGGGAGACCGGTCCAGCCTGTAGACTGTGTCCCAGCATTCCACTCCACCTACACCTGGGCCCTGGGACAACACCTCCCCTACCAGTGGAGGGGATACCATCCTGCTGCCCCTCCCCATCAGCCCCGGGTGCCCCATACCAAGGCAGCGGCGGTGTCACCAACTATCACCACAACCCACGGGTGGCGTCACTGACAAACTCTCCTCTGTAAATAACCCCTTTATTGAGTTGTGGGTGGCGGGCTGCTGCACGAGCCCGGGATCCAGCTGCCACTCGAGCCACAGCCACAATCCCGGATCCAAGCGTCTCGAGTAACCCCCTGCCGTGGTCTGCGCCCCCACCCGCGACACATATAGCATTTTTGTGTTCACAGGGGGAGTCAGGGGACAATGCCCCGACAATATACACCTTTATTAGGACTAAATATCTGACTACCATACTGACAGAGCACTGATGGGCAGGGTGGATACTGCCTAGCGCTATGGTATGTGACATTAGACCTTCCTTCTTCTTCTGAGGTAGCGCAGTATTCATGTGCCCAGTGCCCACCTCTGTCTATATACTTCATCCCTGCGCCGATCTAGTGATGAGAGCATGATTAACTATATAACAAGAGGGGAGTATGGTAATCAGCACAAGGGATGTTATTGATCATGCTCTGGCGGGGAGGTCTATGCTGCATGGTAGAACAATTACATAAGGGATGACTATACTATATTGTGTGCATTGCAAAGGGTGACCTCAAGGGTGGCTCTGTGTGTGATAATACTATGAGGGGAGGGTAAGGCTCTATATGGGATTATATTGCAGGCAGGGGGAGATGTCAATTGCATATTGTGAAGGGGTCCTTCTCCCATATCACACAATCAACAGAGCGAGAGATGAGTGAACAATCCAAAGCATGTTTATTCCATGCAATACAGAATGACCATCAAATAATCCACCAAACAGAGGGTAAAATATTCCAGTAATGGCATAAATGTCCCAGATCAGTCACAATCTTCCAGCAGTTCTTTTTCAGGGAAATCGGGGTTGCTCACAGTCTCTCTGGGGTGTCAACTTCCCCCTCAGAGGTTCAATCTTGCTTCTTCTCTTGCCTCACTGACTAATTGTTCGGGTAAGCAGAGAGGTTAGGTGGATCCCAAGCCCCTCCCCCAGACTTAGGAACAAAAGCCCTGCAGGGGAGGAATTAGACCTGCAAACAGGAGAATGTACACGCAAGGAATACAGAATGGACAGTGAACCACACCTAAAAAACGACCCTACACAACATGATACATAGTACACCATGTTCCACCATCACACACATGTCCAATATTGGACTGACGATCACATTGCTCTCCCTGAGAAAAACCTCTGGCCTATTTGTCACCTGGTGGCTTTCTCCTAGAGAACACAGGAGCGCTCAGCAGAACAAACGCTTCAGTGTATGGTAGATTCGGCTGAAATAGCCATTGGCCGAACAGTTGTCCGAAACATAGTTTGGCCAACAGACATCTAATGTGTATGGCCAGCTTAAGGATGGGCCACATATCTCATGGGCCAGTGATTTATTTATGCTTGCCCCCCAGGCTAACATTTGCCAGCCAGCCCTTAATATTAAGGAGCCCTTTGCACACTACGACATCGCAGGTGCGATGTCGGTGGGGTCAAATCGAAAGTGACGCACTTCCGGCGTCACTCTCAACATCGTAGTGTGTAAATCGTTTTAACTACGATTACCGAGCGCAAAAGCGTCGGTATCGTATGATCGGTGTAGTGTCAGTCATTTTCATTATTTTGGCTGCTGCGACGGTACAATGTTGTTCCTCGTTCCTGCGGCAGCACACATCGTTGTGTATGAAGTCGCAGGAACGAGGAACATCTCCTACCTGCGTTCCGTCTGCAATGCGGAAGGAAGAAGGTGGGCGGGATGTTTCTATTGGCCGCCTGCCGTGTGACGTCGCTGTGACGCCACACGACCCGCCCCCTTAGGAGCGACGTTGCAGGGCAGGTAAGTGCATGTGAAGCTGCCGTAGCGATAATATTCGGCTTGCGATGTCTTAGTGTGCAAAGGGCCACTAAGGTATGTAATCAGGGACATTTCCAAAAGGGGAGAAGAAGAGTTACGTGACCCCATAGCAAGAAAGGCAAAAAAAGATATATTACAAATATTATGTTATAGTTGGGGAGTATGGAAGAAAATCTTTAAAAGGGTTGTCCAACACTGAAATAATTTTTAAACAGAGGCACAACTACTTTTCATCATCCCCATGAATCCATTATTGCCCACCCCCGGAGGCTTGCATGCAATTACAAGAAACTAAAAGAGAGTGTCATTTTGCGTCATCACATCAATACTTCTGGAGCCCATCATTGCTCCCGAAACCCATATTGTCTTCTCCAGTGGCCTGCACTGGATCCATGAGAAGAACTGTTTATTATTTTCAAACCATTCATGTTTAGAAAAAAAGTCTTTCAATGACAAATAACCTCTTTAACATAATACTTTCTCTTAGTTCTAAGAAATTATCTAGACTTTCCTTGAAGTCATCCACTGTTCCAGAAAGCCACGGACCCACTTGGGGGGGAGGGGCGACATGACCAAGGGGGAGGTAGGGAGTGATGGGGTTAATAGGGACAGTTGTGTGTATGCCTAATATGGCATTGGGGGATGGTCTTAGCCTGGGAGGAAGAGGAGGAGCAGGGAAAGGGTTAGTCTGGGAGAGGAAAGAGTTACCTCCTCTTCTGTTTCCGGACGCCGAACAATCACCTCCATGGCGGACCTCCAGGACCTGCAGCGTTTGATCCAGGCAGCGGTTGCAGCGCACGGGCCCCTGGCAGTGCAGTCCCACATCAGGGCTGCCGGGGTTAACCCGTCGGCGCTTGCCCCTCGTCCCCCCAGCAGCGGCGGGCGCCAGTCGCGGCCACCCCGCAGGTATTCCTCGGGCGCGGGGGGGGGCGAGGAGGAGATGTAAGAGCCCCTCCGGGGACCCTCCGCAGAGTGCAGCGCAGCAGCGTCTGGCTGCTGCAGAGGCCGGCGGGAGGAATCTTCGCTCCAGCCGCGGCGGTCGGGAGGTGGGAGTGGCCAGCACGGGGCCTACTTCCGGTCCCGGCCTCCGGGCTGGATTTACTGGGAGTGCAGCGGCTGCAGGCCGGGAGCGCGCTCGGCGCAGGAGAGAGGCTGCAGTCGGCGGGGGGACCGCGGGGCTGCACGTGGCGGTAGGTCCGGCGCCGGGGGGAGGTCTGCGGTGCCTGACCCCGGTGCGGCTGAGAGAAGGAGTGACGGCGGGAGCCCTGCGGCGACCGCCGGGTCACTCAGTACTGCTGTGCAGCCCCCGGATGTGGCAGTCTCCCGTGGGAGCGGGAGGACTCGGCGGACGGAGGCCTGCAATAGCCCAGGAGGGCCAGAGGCGACGACGGCTGAGACCCGGAGCCGGGCGTCTGTTCGTCCACGCCCAGAGGCCCCCTGCAGTCGGCAGGGGGGCGGGCGCAAGAGATCGAGGCCCGGGGTGCCGGCGCGGGGGACAGGACGG
Organism: Anomaloglossus baeobatrachus; assembly: GCF_048569485.1. Classification (NCBI taxonomy): domain Eukaryota; kingdom Metazoa; phylum Chordata; class Amphibia; order Anura; family Aromobatidae; genus Anomaloglossus; species Anomaloglossus baeobatrachus. Next base: position 50,762,320 of record NC_134354.1, on the reverse strand, counting down.
TCTCCTGGGTTGTCACCCCGGGGCAAGAGATGGAGCGGGGATGACTCTGCCCACGCAGCGGCCCTGTCTGGTAGCCGTGGTGGGGGGGGTGCTGCGGCGGCGCCCCCCGGATGTCGGATGGAAGATGAGGCCAGCGGCGAGGAGGAGGAAGAGGCTTTCGTTTCGGAGGAGTCGGATGGACGACAGACGGAGGACGGCGAGGCGGCGGTCTCGGGGGACGCTGAGCGGCGGTCGAGTGAGACGGCCGTGGAGGCGGCAGGGGCTGCGCTGGCGGGGGGCTTCGGGGGGGGCGGCTGCGGCTACGGCAGCGCCCGCTGGTTTAGCTGTGTGGAGTCAATTGTTGGGGCTGTTGCAGGGGCTGGCGGCGGCTTCGGGAGCGGTGGGGGAGGCGGTCCAGGCGCCGGTGGCGGCGTGGGTGGGTGCAGCCGGTTTAGGGGCCTCGTCGGTGACGGGGGGTGACGGAGCGGGTGCGAGTAAAGGGGGGGGCGAAGGGGGGAGTGAGACGGGGGGAGAAAAGGAGAAGGAAAAGGAGAAGGAGGATGAGGTGGTGCGCTTAGATGATAGGGCTAAAAGCGAAGTTTATGTTTGTTTTGAAGGCCCGCTGGGGGCCCATTTAAAGAAGGAGGTGCGGGAAAAAATTTGGAAAGGGGAATATGTAGAGATATTTTCTCTGCTTCCCCTGGAGAAATTTAATCTGGATAGGGTTAAGCCGAGTGACTCCAAAAAGGAGAAGGACGAGGAGGAAAAGCGCCGTTATAGGCTTATTCCTCGGACTTTTGCCAACTGGCTACAGGCATTTGCGATTTTGGCGAGCGTGGTCGGAGAGAAGGAGTCGGAGCATTGTTCGGCTTTGTTCGGCTACATGGATGCGATAGGGGAGGCTTATCGAGTTTATGGCGGGCTGGCGTGGCTGCGTTACGACGAGCAATTTAGGCAGCGGAAGGCATTGCGGCCAGATATGCGTTGGGACCATAAGGATATTTCCTTATGGATGCGACTGATGTCGGCACCGGCTCAGCCCTTTCGGGGGGGCGCCGGGGGTTCGGGGGCCGGGTCCCCGGCAAGTTTCAAAAAAGGTTTGTGTTGGCAGTACAATGAAGGCCAGTGTAGGTTTGGAGCGGCGTGCAGTTTTAAGCATGAATGCTCCGGATGTGGGGGGGGACATAGCTTGTCCAAATGTTTTAAAAAAGGAAAAGGAAAGGCTGGTGATGGGGCTGGTAAGAGGGATGACGCCGGTGAAGGTAGAAGTGATGGTTCCGTTTTTAAATAGGTATCCGGACGAGGAGGCTGCGGCGTTGTTATGTTCTGGTTTTTCCGATGGTTTTCATATCCCGTCGGTTGTTCATGCGTCGGGCCCGCCGTATCGTAATTTGCGTTCCACTCGGGATCATCCGGAGGTGGTGGATGAGAAGCTGGAAAAGGAGGTGGCTTTGGGCAGGATGGGCGGTCCTTATGTCGCCCCGCCGTGCGGGAATTTGGTGGTTTCGCCGTTGGGGGTGGTATCAAAGAAAGAGCGGAATAAATTTCGGCTGATTCATCATTTGTCTTACCCGGAAGGGTTCTCGGTGAATGATGGCATTGCACCGGAGTTGTCGGCGGTATATTATGTGTCATTCGATAAGGCGTTGGACCTGGTTAGGGCGGCGGGGCGGGGTGCATTGATGGCAAAGGCGGATGTGGAAGCGGCGTTTCGGTTGTTACCGGTTCATCCAGATAGTCAGCATTTGTTGGGTTGCTGGTGGGATGGCAGTTATTATGTTGATCGTTGTTTGCCAATGGGCTGTTCCATTTCGAGTTCGTACTTTGAGGCATTTAGTTCGTTTGTTGAGTGGGTGGTTCGGGACGTGTCCGGGCTTACGTGCATCATTCATTACTTGGACGATTTCCTGTGTGTCGGGCCGGCGGGTTCGATGGTTTCTGCGGGTTTGCTATTTGCGTTGCAAAAAGTTGCGGCCAGCTTCGGGATTCCTTTGGCGCCGGATAAGACGGAAGGCCCGGCGCCGGTGATGTGTTTTCTGGGAATTGAAATTGACTCCATTGCTATGGAATGTAGGTTGCCGGCGGAGAAGGTCCGTGATTTGAGGACCGCAGTGACGGGGGTGAAAGCGGCGAAGAAGGTGCGGCTTAAGGCGGTGCAGTCCTTGCTTGGAAAATTGAATTTTGCTTGCAGAATTGTGCCGATGGGGAGAGTGTTTGCGAGGCGTTTGGCGACGGCCGGGGTAAGGTCGCCGGCGCAATTTGTGCGGATCACAAAGGCGATCAGGGACGATTTGGAAGTATGGGATCAATTTTTGCAGCATTTTAACGGCCGGACGCTGGTGATGGAGAGGGTGGCGTCTAACGGGGCGTTGCAGTTGCAGCTGTTTACGGATGCGGCGGGGTCGGCCGGGTTTGGGGCTGTCTTCAGAGGTCATTGGTGTGTCGGGCAGTGGCCACAGGCGTGGCGGGAGAGCGGCTTGGTTAGGAATTTGGCTCTGTTAGAGCTATTCCCCATTGTAGTGGCAGTGGAGCTCTGGGGGTCGCACTTTGCCGGAAGGAAAGTGTGTTTTCATTGTGATAACCAGGCGGTGGTGCACGCGATTAACAACTTGTCTGCTAAGTCGGAGCCGGTGGTGGTGTATTTGCGGCATTTAGTGTTGAGATGTCTGCAGCTGAATGTGCAGGTAGTGGTGTGAAGCCCCACAGGTGTTGTGTCGGTGCATTACCTTCAGGGACTCCACGTAGCTGGATCCTGTCACAGGTAGGAGATCTTCTTCTTGTCGTGACGCCACTCTCAGTATTGCGGCCAGTAGGGACCGCCACTGCAGGTTGAGGGACGCCTGGGGCTGATGGTGAGTGCAGTTAGTTGGAATAGCCTCCTGAGAGTGAGGCAAGCCCCAGGGCCCTGTGTAGGTGCGTAGAACCACAAGGCGCAGAATAACTCCACACAGGCAGAATGTCTTTCAGGGTTTTTACTCACTTCAGGTGGCAGGGTGAGTAACCCGGGCGTAGCTGGGATGAACCAGGCGGGAACCAGGTATCCTTCAGGCTGACTTCTGATGGTGACTACCAACTCGCCTTCCTTAGCCCTTGGTGGTTTGGGGTAACCCCGACTTTTAGTCCCTATGGGGGTCACCCAGGGAAGTTGCTGAAGCCTCACTCCCCTTCGTTTGCCGGTGGCCTGGACCAGCTCACTCCAGCTGCTTGCCTCCTGTGAGCTATGGGCCCTAACTGTGGCTACGTGGCTGCGGCTTTTGTGGTGTTGTGGTGTGGGCTTTGAGGGCCCCACACCGGCAGGTTTAGCAGGGAAAGGTGGATCTATCCCCACTCCGGGATCTGCCGCCCGTTTGGGCCTGGTTCTCCCTAGCAGTCTCCTTACTTCCCACTCTGTGCTCTCTCTCTAGCTGGAGATGGGTTTCGGGTAGCACTCCTAGGTGACCGTTCTCCCCCGTCGGTAGCCACTGCGCGGACGCTGTCAGACTACAGCAGCCCAGGGGAAGGGGTCAGCTCTCCTCGGAGCTCCCTGGACTCTGCTCTGAACCGGCTCACATCTGGGACCTTCACTGCTGCTCCTGTCAGAGCTTCACTTTTCTGCTCCTCACTCCTCCACACTCTGCTGCAGACTCTAGACTGTTTACTCCTCCTTCTCTTTTCCCTTTTGTGCCTGCCTACGCCACCTAGCAACCAGATTCTCTTACCACACCCCTTGAGAGGAGATGGAGGCTTTTGGCCCCCTCCACTATTCCAGTGGAGGTGAAGGCTTTTCCCCCTCCTGGGATCCCCAGGGGTCCTCTCATGGGTACATGTGTGAGACCTGATCACTATGCGCCTGTGTTCCACACCCCGGTCAGCCTTCTGGATTACCTGTATTGTACTGTCCCCAGCATGGGTGCAGTACTCAGTGGTGCCTGACCAGGTCAGGGGCGCCACAGTGGCAAGGCACGTTCCGGGTGTTGACAACGAGGTGGCTGATGTTTTGTCTCGTTTTCAGTTCAGCAGGTTTCGGGCGCTGTTGCCGTGGGCGGACGAAGTTGGAGTGGAGTGTCCCGAGGATTTGTGGCATTTGGTGAGGCGGTGATCTCAGACTTGATTCGGAACTCGGTGACCGAGGTGACTTGGTGCCGGTATGCTAAGGTGTGGGCTGAATGGGAGGAGTTGTTGTGTCTGATGTTTGGTGGGGAGAGCGTGGATTACTTGGTGGCTTTGTTGTCGTTGGTGAGTACGGATTTTGCAGCTGGGCGATCGGCATCGGCTGTGGCACATCGGGTGTCGGCAGTGGCGTTTTGGTTAAAAATGAGAGGGGAGCGTGATGTCTCACAGGATTTTTGGGTTCGTCAGGCTTTGCGGGGTTTTCGCCGCGGCGTACGGGAGAGGGACAAGAGGCGTCCTGTATCGTTCGGTTTGTTGAGACGGATGGTGGGGGGCCTGAGCGGCATTTGTGAGTCTGTGTACGAGACGGTTCTGTTCACAACGGCTTTCGGTCTCGCTTTTTATGGGGCTTTCCGGATAGGCGAGCTGGTGAGCCCGTCCAGGGTGACGGGTGGTGGTTTGATGCTTGAGGACGTGCGAGTGAGCGGTAGTCAGGTGGAGTGCCGGATTCGCCGGTCAAAAATGGATCAGCTGGGCCGGGGTAGATTGGTGGTGTTATATGCTGTTCCAGGAGAGGAATTGTGCCCTGTGCGTTTAGTCGAGAGATTTATGGCCGTGAGGGGAGGCTTACCTGGCCCGTTGTTGCGGCATTTGAATGGGTCGTTTTTGTCGAGGTTCCAGTTTGTGGCGGTGCTGCGGCTAAGTCTACGTAACGCGGGGGAGCGCCCGGAGGAATTCGGGTCGCATTCATTCCGAATTGGTGCAGCGACGGAGGCAGCTCGTTGGGGGCTTGGAGATGAGGTGGTGAAGCGTATTGGTAGATGGGAATCTTCTTGTTTTCGGTGGTATGTGAGACCGCAGTTGTTGTAGCATTATGGTACTTTGGTTACGTGCGGAAGGTTTGAGGAAAGGGGTGTTTTTAGCTGTGTTGGTGGTTGTGCTGTTATTGGTTTTGATATTTTCGTTTTGTTTCATTTGTTAAAGGGAAGTGCCTGATCTGGATCTTGGGGCACTCCTTCGTATTTTGGGGTGCCCGTCGGGCTGAGGTTCGCCCGAATGGTCGACAGCTGGGTTTGGATCGGGCGCAGGCGACTGTTCGATGGATCGGAGTTCGGGGCATGGAGTGGGGCAGGGTGGTCCCGGAATTTCGTTTCCATTGTAAAGTTGAGCGGCCCCCGGATGTGCTGGTATTACATGTGGGGGGTAATGATCTTGGTGCCAGGGCATCGCGGGATTTGATCAGAGATATAAAGATTGACTTACTGCAGTTGTGGAAGCGGTATCCTGGTTTGCTGGTCGTATGGTCCGACATAGTGACCAGGTTGGCAAGGGGGAGGTAGGGAGTGATGGGGTTAATAGGGACACTTGTGTGTATGCCTAATATGGCATTGGGGGATGGTCTTAGCCTGGGAGGAAGAGGAGGAGCAGGGAAAGGGTTAGTCTGGGAGAGGAAAGAGTTACCTCCTCTTCTGTTTCCGGACGCCGAACAATCCCCGCCCACCCTCCCTTTGTGTTGTTATGTGGGGGATGTTTTTTGGGTAGTTGGGATACTCTTTGTCACAGCAGCGGTGGGGGTAGGTCTGGTCCAGAGGTTTGGAAGTGATTGGTGGCTGGACCGGGAGTCATTGTCTTGGTATTGTGGCTCTCGGTTTCCGGGATGTGGCAGGCACGGGGTTCTGCCAAAGTGTGGGGGTCAATCCGTGGGTGATTGGCACCTCGTCTCTGGGTCGGTGTGTTGCGGCCGGGGACAGGGGGAGTAGTAGTTAGTGGACTGGGCCTACCCCGGGGGGTATTGTAAATGTTATTGTCTATTGTTACTGTTATGTGGTTGTTTTGGGTCGCCCGTTGGACGGCGTCCCTAAGGTGCTAGTTTGTAAAACAATAGGCAATAAAAGGCTGCTGTGGCCATTTTGAACCAAGTCGCATACAGTCCGTGTGTTTATTCTTAGAGGATAAGGGGGTTTGGTTACACAGACATCACGACCGGAGAATCCTCCCTCAGCTGGTCATGATTGCTGCCCGTGGAGGTTGAATTTTTATTTTCTCCATGCCGAAAACGTAACTTTTAATCTTTTAAGGGCATTTTATACAAAACAGCTTTTTGCCATATGGTTTCAAAAGGCTACTAATAAATGTATAGATATTAATTATGACCCTCTTGGACATCTCTTCTCAAAACCAAATATATATATATATTAAAATAAATAATTAAATGAGTTTCTACATGAGTAAAGTACATTTTATTTACTAGATCTTGAAATAAAAATAAGTTTCAAAATTGGATGTGTTTAAAAAATGTTTCTGTGCTGAGAAAATCTTATATATGTGTCCCTGTTGTGTACTGTGTAATGGCCGTGTCTGACCGTACAGGGACATGGTCTGATCATACCACAGTTCCTGAGCTGGGGAGGAAGAGATCCTTTGCTGTCCTGTCTATATACTCTCTTTTTCATCCTCCCCAGCCCAAGAGATGTGGTATGATTAGGCTGGAGTCACACTTGCGTGTATCTCGTGAGAGTCTCGCATTGCATCACCCGGCATGGCCTGAAGCTCTCCGGACAGGAGCGTCTCAGCGGCATAGAAATACATGCAGCTGACCCGCTCCTGTCAGGAGAGTGTGCGGCCATGCCGGGTGATGCGATGCGAGACTCGCACGCGTCACTCACAAGTGTGACTCCGGCCTTAGACCGTGTACTCTACAGTCAGACACGGCCATTACACAGTACACAGCAAGGGCGCATATACAGTTGTGGCCAAAAGTGATGGCACATTTGAAATTGTTGCAGAAAAGGAAATATTTCTCCTAGAAAATTATTACAATTACACGTTTATGTTCTTTGTGTGTATTGGAACAGCACAAAAAAAATTAGGAAAAAAGCAAATTTAACATAATTTCAAACAAAACTCCAAAAATGAGATAGTTTTTGGCACCTTTCTAAAATGGTGGGGAAACAACTTTTTTCAAGCATGTGATGCTCATACAATCTCACCTGTGGTAAATAACAGGTTCGGTCAATATGAAAATCCCATCTGATACCAGATAAAAAAGAAGTTGACTGAAGCTTTACATTGTGTTTCTGTGTGTGTCGTACTAAGCATGGAGAACAGAAAGAGGAGAGGAGAACTGTGTTAGGACTAGAGTTGAGCGCGGTTCGCGGTTCGAGGTTCTCCAGTTCGCGGCTCGAGTGATTTTGGGGGCTGTTCTAGATCAAACTAGAACTCGAGCTTTTTGCTAAAGCTCGATAGTTCTAGATACGTTCGAGAACGGTTCTAGCACCAAAAAGACCAGCTAATTCCTAGCTGGCTTTCCGCTGTAATAGTGTAAGTCACTCTGTGACTCACACTATTATGAAATTTCAGTGTATAGTGTGCGGGAACAGCGCATTCCGATCACTGCTGTATGGATAATGGCGATCGCCAATTTTTTTTTTTTCCTTGTCTTCCTTCCCTAAGCGCGCGCGTGTAGTGGGGCGGGCCAGCATGTCAGCCAATCCCAGACACACACACAGCTAAGTGGACTTTTAGCCAGAGAAGCAACGGCATGTGTGATAGGATGTCCATGTCACATGTCCCTGCATTATAAAAACGGACATTTTCCTCCAGCACGCCATTATCTGCCTTCTGCGTCCTTGGTGTAAGTCATCACTGGCGCAGCTCCTATCTCCGATACTGCTGTGTACGCTCCATACACAGCGCTGTACAGAATAGGGATAGAACTTTCTATCAGTCCTTTTAAGGGCTCATAGCGGCAGGGTCAGAGCCATAGGTGACAGGTCCTGAAAACAGAGTTTAACAGCTACACAAGATGACAGCGTCTGTGTAGCTAAGGTCAGGGATTTCCTCGCTGCATTTCCCCATTAGGAGGGATAGAAAGGCAGGTTTCCTTTCCTCTACCCAGAGACCCACAACCCTGGCACTGTACCCTCCTGGCCTTTGCACACTCAAACTCATTGTTACTAAGCCATTATACTAGCAAACACTCAGTGAACTTAGTGGCATCCTAAACGTGGCTGTTGGACTTCTGTATTGTCCCACTAGTGCAAAGATATTTGCAGCACGTCTGCCTGCATTGCACACTCCAACTCATTATAACTAAGCCATTATACTAGCAAACACTGAGTGAACCTAGTGGCATCCTAAACGTGGCTATTGGACTTCTGTATTGTCCCACTAGTGCAAAGATATTTGCAGCACCTCTGCCTGCATTGCACACTCAAACTCATTGTTACTAAGCCATTATACTAGCAAAAACTGCTGCAACTTAGTGGCATACAAAAAGTGGCTGTTGTACACCATTTGTGCCCCACAGGTGCCAAGCTATTTACAGCACCTCTGCATGACACCCTCCTGCTCTGTTTTTAAAAGCTATAATAATAGCAAAAACTGCTGCAACTTAGTGGCATACAAAAAGCGGCTGTTGGACTTCTGTATTGTCCCACTAGTGCAAAGATATTTGCAGCACCTCTGCCTGCATTGCACACTCAAACTCATTGTTACTTACTAAGACATTATAATACCAAAAATTGAGTAAACTTAGTGGCATACAAGAAGTGGCTGTTGTACTCCATTAGTGCCCCACTGGTGCAAATCTATGTGCAGCACCTCTGCATGACACCCTCCAGCTCTGTTTTTAATAAGCTATAATAATAGCAAAAACTGCTGCAACTTAGTGGCATACAAAAAGTGGCTGTTGTACTCCATTTGTGCCCCACAGGTGCCAAGCTATTTACAGCACTTCTGCAGGACACCCTCCTGCTCTGTTTTTAATAAGCTATAATGATAGCAAAAAATACTGCCATTTAGTGGCATCATAGAACTGGCTGTTGGACTTCCATTAGTGCCCCACTGGTGCCAAGCTATTTCTAGCACCTCTACATGACACCCTCATGCACATTTTGCTACGCTAATTTTATAGCAAACTCAGGGAATTCATTGCTGCATTTGATCATTCGGAGGGATAGAAAGTGAGGCTTCCTTTAGCTTTTCCTTTTGTTCATAGACAGCATCTCCAAGTCCACACCCGAAGAGCAATTTCTCCTCCACGTGTAAGTGTGGAGAGGCAGCTAGTGCGTATGCGTGTGCCGATTTACCCCAGCTGCAGCCTAACTACAGTGTTTCGCCTAGTGAGTATGCTCAGCCTGACTGTGTTATTCCTGACGCTAAGTCTTCATTTCGGGATACAGCGCATGCTCCCACACTTAGTGCGAAAAGCCTCTTTGCACAGGTACTTGCATTCCGTGCCGGGTCCAAGCCCTGTTTTGTGCCGAGACACCATGCTAAAGCTGATAGTCTTTTTTCAGAGACTGTATTTCATGCAACTGAGCATGCTCAGGCACTTACTGCATCAGAGACTAGGTCCGGTAATGAACTCTTTGGCCCTGCCCCTGATGTGGGGGGCCCATATAGACCACAGGGCATCAGGTGTCCTGACGATGTGGCTTTGCCACTCCCAAATGCCTTGCAGAGGCCCGCCCCTATGACTTGTCATCTCATTATTGATGGTCAGACGATGACTGGTGAGGTGTTTGTGTCGTGGCAGCCATGAGGTCATTATTGAAGTTTCGGTTCCAAATAGGACGCTTGTTATGCCACTCATGACGTGTCACTCTGCTTTTGTCTCCAGGAGGTGCATTGTGGTCCACCCTGGTTTGGGGCGGACCAAGGTTATAAAACGGGCTGGAGCCAACAAGTAGGTGCGCAGTCTTCTATTATGCTCCGAAAGAGCACACCTCCATGTGTTGAACCCATTGCGGCTTTAGGCCAGAGGTAGGCAGGGATAGGGCGTCGATGCAGGCCGCCACCACAGTTGGTAACGCAGAACGGTTAAGACCAGCTCCTGTCCTACAAGTCCTGCTTGTGCAGCCCAGTGGCATTAACAGGCCTGCTGCTGCTGATCCGCCTGCTGTCCACAGGTGTGGCCCCAATGCACACGGTCAGCGTACTCAATGGCCCCTGTGATGTTAACAGGGAGTTCCTGGGCTGGGTGGGCATGTGGACCCTGTGACGCTAACAGGGCTCCCAGTTTCCAGATCCGAGTGGCGTCTAACTCGGTTCAGGCAACTATTAGTTTCATAGCCACACAGATCTGTATCCTCCATCTAACCTTCCAGTTGCCAACCTCTCCTTTTCCAACTGGGAGCACGGTGGACATTGACTGCTGATGGAAATATATACCTTTCTCTTTCTTTTCTTATTAATTTTCGTTATATAGCGGTAACATAGTATATACCACCTTATCCAAATCTGCCAGTCCCACCGTAACAGATGGTGTTTCTTCATCAAATGTTACTTTTGCTTAACCAACAAACCCATGGACAAAAACTTTTTTCCCCTTTCCAACACACCTGTTCACCTTTCCACCAGCATCTGTCCTTTTTCAACTCATTTGGTATATGACCAAAAGTGCAACTCTGCAGGGACACCGTACTCAATGCCATCTCAGCACAGCAGACAGCCCTCGGTCCCTCAGATGTGGACAAGTAAAAGACCATTTCCTCCTATCCATGACAAAGCGTTGAGATTCACTCTGTGCAGCACTGGTGTTTACTGGAAAAGCAGATCTAAGAATCCGTACCACCTTCTGCAGATACTCCTGTATACGTGCGTCCCTTTCTATGGCAGGAATTATTTCGCCAAATTTTGTCTTGTACCGGGGATGTAACAGTGTGGCAACCCAGTAGTTAGCATTACTTCGAATTCGTACAATCCGAGGGTCATGTTGTAGGTAGTGCAGCAAGAAGGCGCTCATGTGTCTTGTGCATCCAGGAGGACCAAGTCCTTGGTGTGTTGGTGGCAGAGAGGTGAGAATCGTGCCTCCTTCCTCTGCCCTCTCCCCCCAACCTCGCACAACCTAAATGTGAGCAAGCTCTCACTCATCTGCTGAGTCTTCCATGCCCATCGCCAGTTCGTCCTCCATTTCTTCATGGGCTCCTGCACCTTCCTCAACAATTTTTGCAGATACTATGCGCCCTTGTTAATCCCTCTCCCCCACCATCCCTTGACTTCCGCCTAGGTGCCGCTCACCGTTTGGACCTTGTAGATCTTATTATCCCTTCTGCATATGACTCCTCCTGTACTTCCTCCCCTTCCTCTTGGACCAACACCTGACTCCGAATAATGCATACAGTGTGCTCCATCTTGTAGATGACGAGAATTGTCACGCTGAGAATGGCATCGCCAGTGCTAAAGATCTTCGTCGATATTTGTAAACTGTGTAGAAGGGTGCATAGGTCCTTTATCTGACACCACTCCAGCAGCGTGATCTGCACCACCTCTGGATCAAGTTAGCCCAGGGTATACGTCATACCGTATTTCAGCAGGGCTCTGCGGTGCTGCCACAGATGCTGTGTGACGCCCTGGGCAAGCCAGGGGTCACAGGTCACAACACCACATGCACCCCACATTCCCTGCAGGTACACCAAGCTAACCCAAAATCCTTGTTGCCTTCCTCCAGGGGCTGATGTCCACACCAGGGGGTGGGCCAGGCGGTTGGCTCCGCCCACCAAGGAGTTCACAGCCCTGGAGGCGGGAAAACCAGGCAGAACAGCTAGGGAAGTGAAGGAGTAAACAGTGAAGTGGTAAAGGAGGACAGTAAGAGTGGCGACAGAAAGGAACAGTTTGTAAAGCCTGAAGTTGGTCCGGGTGTGTGCCCCGGACAGTGACAGCAAGGTCAGCAGATGGCGGTGATAGTCTGCAGGGGGACTGCTTGGAGGTTGCTGGAAGGACCGCGGACGGGTGGTGACCCGGCGGTACCGGAGCAGTATACGAAGAACAGTCAGCACCAGGGCAGGGGCCTTTCGGATCCCGGCAAGGCTAGGAGTCGCCATAATTTGCCAAATCCGTCAGTGAAGGGGACCTCTGTCTCCTAACAACCAAGTCCCGATTGAAGGCAACAGTCCGACCGTGAAGGGGAGACACCGCCACCGCCAAGGCACCAGTTTCCCAGGGCCAGCGCCTGCGGGCAAAGTAGGGCTCCTTCGGCCCAGATTGAAGCCGAGGAGTGGGTAACCGGTGGGGACCCATCGCTACCAAGAGACTTTACATAGGTGCAGGGAAGAGACCGTCACCGCTAACTGCAGGGAACATCAGCACCGTGAACCGTCCAAGGGACCCGTCCAACCAGCCGTTTGTTTACCGAGAACTGTGTCATGTTTACTGGCTGAGTGAGTACCTCTGTGCCGTGCGGCACAGCGCTGTCCCTGCGCCCCTGCACCTCCACAGGCCCCATCCCCGCCTGTCCACCATCCCAATCCCATCACCGGGCCCTGGGAGCACCAAGACCCCTACCCACGGAGGGGCGAATCAACAACTGGCTGCTCCGTACCATCACTCCCGGGCTCTCCAAACAGAGCAGCGGTGGTGTCCACTCAATCACCACAGCCGTGGGTGGCGTCACGGACAATAAACCATCCCAAAACCCAATCCCCTTTCACTCACGGGCGAGGAGCACCGCTCGAGTCCCCGGGATCCGGCCCATCGCTCGAGCCACCGAGCAGCAGCAGGCCGCAGCAGCCGCGGCAGCCGGACCCGAGCAGTGGGAGAGCGCGGCGTCCCCTCCTCCGCCCGCAACAGCTGCAACATGTGCAGATTCAAATTCCTGCGTCTCGGAACATCGCATTTCAGGCGTTTAACCGCCAGACCCTAAGACTTCAGGAGCGATGAAAGTTGTTGAGCTGCTGGGTGCGAAGGATGAAAGTGAGCACATAGCAGCGTGCCCGCTGCACAAGGCCATGTAGGCCGGGATGGTATTTTAAAAATTGCTGGAGAATCAGATTCAACACGTGAGCCATACAAGGCACGTGTGTCACATTGCCCTGATGAAGGGCCGCAGACAGGTTTGCATCATTGCCGCACACGGCTGTTAAGTCACCAACGTAGTCCACTCAATCAATTTGTACTCCGGTCGCCAGGTGACATCGTGTTCCTTTCGTGCATAGTGCTGATGATGGGAAAGGATTCGATGCCAGCGGCGCAGGTGGACGCAGGTTATGCTCACCCACTGGGCTGCGTTATCTTGACAGATGCAGAACCACAGGCTGAATGTAGGTGGTGGGTATCTCACAGACGAAGTACCATCATTCAGCTACAAACAATGGGAATACACCGCACCCTTTTTTAGGCCCCTCCTGTCTGCAGACTACTGCCAGACAAAGCTATGAACCTCTTGTTACTGTTACCCCCAGTTCAGTTTTATGATTTTGTGTGCTTGTTACCTGTGACTACTTTTCCTGCTTGCTGTTTATGTACCTCGTTGGCCGATCCGCATTTCACCTCTGCTTGTTTTCTGATTAAGTCCTGGCCATCCCATTCTGTTCCTCTTCCTCAATTAATGTTTTGACCCTGCATGACTACTATTCTCTGGAACTGCAGCCTTCCACAGGTATTGATCAACTTGGGCCCTGTGTAATTCCAAATCACTGTATAGGGGTTAAAGCATACCTCCCAACTTTTAAAGAAGGAAAAGAGGGACAAAGTTTGCGGCGCGCTACGCGCGCCGCGGCAAATTTTTAGGCCACGCCCCCTAACCACACCCATTTCACAGTCACGCCCATATCCACTCCCCATCCACACCCATTCAGCACAAACACGCAGGCAGCCGGCGGGCCTCCAGCACGGACACGCAGGCAGCCGGCGGGCCTCCAGCACGGACACGCAGGCAGCCGGCGGGCCTCCAGCACGGACACGCAGGCAGCCGGCGGGCCTCCAGCACGGACACGCAGGCAGCCGGCGGGCCTCCAGCACGGACACGCAGGCAGCCGGCGGGCCTCCAGCACGGACACGCAGGCAGCCGGCGGGCCTCCAGCACGGACACGCAGGCAGCCGGCGGGCCTCCAGCACGGACACGCAGGCAGCCGGCGGGCCTCCAGCACGGACACGCAGGCAGCCGGCGGGCCTCCAGCACGGACACGCAGGCAGCCGGCGGGCCTCCAGCACGGACACGCAGGCAGCCACAGTGAGGCGGCCGGTCGCCCGCACAGTGAGGCGGCCGGTCGCCTTCACAGACAGGCGGCCGGCCGCCTTCACAGACAGGCGGCGGGCCGCCCGCACAGAGAGGCGGCCAGCCGCCCGCACAGAGAGGCGGCCGGCTGCCCGCACAATGAGGCGGCGGGCCGCCCGCACAGACAGGCGGCGGGGGGCGCCCGCACAGACAGGTGGCAGGGGGGCGCCCGCACAGACAGGCGGCAGGGGGGCGCCCGCACAGACAGGCGGCAGGGGGGCGCCCGCACAGACAGGCGGCAGGGGGGCGCCCGCACAGACAGGCGGCGGGGGGCGCCCGCACAGACAGGCGGCGGGTGGCGCCCGCACAGACAGGCGGCAGGGGGGCGCCCGCACAGACAGGTGGCGGGCCGACCGCACAGACAGGCGGCCGGCCGACCGCACAGACAGGCTCCGGCCGGGGGTGAGGGGGGAGGGAGGGAAATCAGCGCTGGGGAGATTAGTTTACTGTACCAGCAGCAGCACAGGCAGCGCTCCTCTCTATGCCACGTCTACTAGGATGGTAGGAGGGAAAAGCAGGGAGGCGGAAAGAGAGTGGGTGGGCGGAGCCCGGGAGCCGGCCGTCCCGCCCGTGGCAACGGGACAAACAACGTAAAGCGTGAAAGTCCCGCTGTATCTGGGACGGTTGGGAGGTATGCAGCATGTTAGAATGTGTACATAAGATCCCGCTGGTGGTGGCCGCAGCTTATAGGCCCCAAATCTGGTGACAGGTTCCCTTTAAAGTGAACCTGTCAGGTGCAATATGCACTCAGAGCCAGGAGCAGTTCTGGGCACATATTGCTAATCCCTGCCTAACCGTCCCTGTATACACTAGCATAGATAAAGAGATCAAGAACAAATATTTTTAAAGATCTTATATCTTATGCTAATGAGCGCGGGGACTAGTCCGAAGGGCGTTACTTCACTTGGCTAGTCGGCTCGCATAGCATGTTAGCATGTTATTACGCCCCTGTGTGAGTACTAATACGCTATGTGAGCCGACTAGCCAAGTGAAGTAACGCCCTTGGGACTAGTCCCCGCGCTAATTAGCATAAGATATAAGCTCTTTAAAAATACTTTTTCTATAGATGCCTTTATCTATGCTGGTGTATACAGGGACGGTTAGGCAGGGATTAGCAATATACACCCAGAACTGCTCCTGGCTCTGAGTGCAGATTGCACCTGATAGGTTCCCTTTAAAGGGAAACTGTCACCAGAAATTTAGCAAAAAAAATAAAAGATTCCCCTCTGCAGCTCCTGGGCTGCATTCTGGAAAGGTTCCTGTTGTTATTGTGCCCACTTTGAGACCTAAAAAAATACTTTATGAAGTCTTACCTTTTTGTATGCAAATCTGTTTTTATGGTCACGGGGGCGGGCTGCCTGGCGTCCGTTATTCCCCCTCCTGCCGCTGTACGCCGTCCCCCATTGCTCATTTCCATACATGAGGACGCCTTCCTCATGTAACTGTCCTCCTGAAGTTTTGTGCATGCCCAGTGCCACTCTCGCGGGACTGAGCACTGTGCAAAGTGTGAACGCTTTTGAGGTGATTGCGCAGGCGCGAGATTATGGGCGGCGCTGTGATTGTCATCAGCAGCGTCATCCAAGTACCCACCCATAATCTCGTGCCCACGCTTCTCACTCTGCCTCCACCGTTATGCGCAAGCACTGTCCATATGAACCATGTTACCTATTACCGTGGGCGCGAGATTATGGGCGGCGCTGTGATTGTCATCAGCAGCGTCATCCAAGTACCTGCCCATAATCTCGTGCCCGCGCTTCTCACTCTGCCTCCACCGTTATGCGCAAGCACTGGCCATATGAACCACGTTACCTATTACCATGGGCGCGAGATTATGGGCGGCGCTGTGATTGTCATCAGCAGCGTCATCCAAGTACCTGCCCATAATCTCGTGCCCGCGCTTCTCACTCTGCCTCCACCGTTATGCGCAAGCACTGGCCATATGAACCACGTTACCTATTACCATGGGCGCGAGATTATGGGCGGCGCTGTGATTGTCATCAGCAGCGTCATCCAAGTACCTGCCCATAATCTCGTGCCCGCGCTTCTCACTCTGCCTCCACCGTTATGCGCAAGCACTGGCCATATGAACCACGTTACCTATTACCATGGGCGCGAGATTATGGGCGGCGCTGTGATTGTCATCAGCAGCGTCATCCAAGTACCTGCCCATAATCTCGTGCCCGCGCTTCTCACTCTGCCTCCACCGTTATGCGCAAGCACTGGCCATATGAACCACGTTACCTATTACCATGGGCGCGAGATTATGGGCGGCGCTGTGATTGTCATCAGCAGCGTCATCCAAGTACCTGCCCATAATCTCGTGCCCGCGCTTCTCACTCTGCCTCCACCGTTATGCGCAAGCACTGTCCATATGAACCATGTTACCTATTACCGTGGGCGCGAGATTATGGGCGGCGCTGTGATTGTCATCAGCAAAGTCATCCAAGTACCCGCCCATAATCTCGTGCAAGCGGTAATAGGTAACATGGTTCATATGGCCAGCACTTGCGCATAACGGTGGAGTCAGAGGGAAAAGTGCGGGCACGAGATTATGGGCGGGTACTTGGTTAACGCTGTTGATGACAATCACAGCGCCGCCCATAATCTCGTGCCTGCGCAATCACCTGAAAAAGCGTTCACATGCGCAAATCTTCGGGAGGACAGTTACATGAGGAAGGCGTTCTTGTGTATGTAAATGAGCAATGGGGGACTGCGTAAAGCGGCAGGAGGGGGAATAACGGACGCCAGACAGCCCGCCCCCGTGACCATAAAAACACATTTGCATACAAAAAGGTAAGACTTCATAAAGTATTTTTGTAGGTCTCAAAGGGGGCACAATAACAACAGGAACCTTTCTAGAAGCAGCCCAGGAGCTGCAGAGGGGAATCTATTACTTTTATTGTGAAATTTCTGCTGACATGTTCCCTTTAACTGGTAGGGCAGCCAGGATAAAGCAGAGCTGAAGTTGTTGGGAAGCTAGGACCCAGCAGCTCTGCTCCACAGGCAGGAGACCACTGATCGGTAAGCTAATAGAAGCCTGCAGATGTCACTCTGCATAGGTTATTACTGGCCAGTGCTATCTGCAGGAGAGAGAAGTGCTGATTGCACGGTCTCCTCAGCGTCCTGACTCCCCGCGTGTCTGCAGCAGTGAGAAGCCGCACACGGGGAATCAGAGAACAGCTGCAGACAAACGCAGGCTCCAGGACTGGGGGGGTCGGCTCTGGGGGAGGGGGGATCGCTCTGCTGCAGGGAGGGGTCGCTCTGCTGCAGGGGGTGATTCATACCTCAGCAGCAGTCACAGGAGTAGGTGCGCGGTCGGCTCTGTAATGAATAGAAGGGAGAAACAGCGAGGCGGGGCTACAGTGGGTGGGTGGAGCCCGGGATAAACAGCCTCACGGGCGGGACCCGGGATCAAAGGCTCAGAAGAGGGACTGTCCCGCTGTATCCGGGACGGTTGGGAGGTATGGTTAAAGGGTTTCAGGGTTCTGGGTGTCCACCTTGGTGAGTGGCTTCCCTCTAGCCTATCCTTTACAGCCCATCTGAGTGTGTCGATCCAGGCAGGCGTTACACCGTGCCCTGGTCAGAAGGCCATGTAGGCCGGGATAGTGTTTTAAAAATTGCTGGACAATCAGGTTCAACACGTGAGCCATACAAGGCACGTGTGTCACATTGCCCTGAAGAAGGGTCGCAGACTGGTTTGCATCATTGTCGCACCCGACCTTCCCTGGCTGCTGGTTGAGTTGAGACAACCATTGATGAAACTCGGTCTCACTCTCCAGAGCTAACCGTCCACAATTCCTCAGCGGTGTCTCACATTTCCCCTACATTTCAAAGTAAACATTTGACCGCCTGATGGCCTTGAGCTCTGCTGCCAGCATAGTAAGGAGGTGTGTGGGATTCCTTGGGCGCAGTTACAAGGAAGGGTGGACTGACCACACAGGGTTTGGGCCGAGGTGGAGGACCCACACGAGGTTGAGGAGGCAGAAGCAGTGGAGGAATTTGTACATACAGAGGAAGGATTGACACACAAGTCGTGGGGACGGCAAGACTTGTACAGCAAACCCTTCTCCATCTCTCGCCATAGTTACCCAGTGCCCAGTCAGCAACATGTAACTCCCCTGTCCATGCTTACTGGTCCAAGTATCTGTGGTGAAATTCACCCTGTCACACACAGAGTTTCTCAAGGAATCGGTGAGGTTGTGTGCAACCTGCTGTGGTAGCGCGGGCATGCCTTTCTTGGAGAAGGAGTGACGACTGGCCATCGGCTCTTGGGGCACTGCAATGGGCATAAGGTCTCGAAAATCCTCGGTCTCAAAAGGGTGTAAAGGCAGCCTTTCTGTTGCCAACAAGTTGCAGATGATGAAACTCCCCCTCTTAGTCATGTCATGCCCTTCGAAAATCATGTAAAACACAGCGAGGGGACTCCAACCACAGTCTCCCTTGTTTCCACTAATTGGGCCACACACACCCCACTTGACTGGCATCACTTGATCCCCCTTTTCAAAATGAAAAAGATGCTTTGCATGAAGCACTCTCAAAAATACGCGTGCCTTTCACGTCCCCTGGATGACCCAGGGGAAGAGAAGTCCTCTGAGAGCCATGACTTGTTCATCTTGGTTCTTTTTTCAAAAGCGAGGGGACTCCAACCACAGTCTCCCTCGTTTCCACTAATTGGGCCACACACACCCCACTTGACTGGCATCACTTGACCCCCCTTTTCAAAATGAAAAAGATGCTTTGCATGAAGCACTCTCAAAAATACGCGTGCCTTTCCTGTCCCCTGGCTGACCCAGGGGAAGAAAAGTCCTCTGAGAGCCATGTCAACATTGTCAGTGGACAGACACGTGTGCTTATCTGCCAGCAGACCCCCAGCAGCACTGAAGACAGGTTCCGAGAGAACGCTGGCTGCAGGACACGACAAGATCCCCAAGGCGTACGTGGCAACCTCAGTCAATTTATCCAGATTGGAAGCCTAAAATGAGCAGGGCTCAAGTTGCACAGTAATGGCATCGACGTTTCCTTGCATATACTCATATATCTGTGTGTCCTCCTCTTTTTCCTTGTCCAGCTCTTTTGTTTTCGCATGAGCATATGTCCTTGTCACTTTCACATGTGTTTGTGTTGTGTTGTGAGTTGTTTGTCACCTTTTTGACACCTTTGAGGGTGTTTTCTAGGTGTTTTTATGTGTTTGTGAATGCCTGCCATTGTTTCCTATGCAATTCGAGTTCGGTTCGTCGAACGTTCGATGAACCGAACTCGAACGGGACCTCCGTTCAGCGAACCGAACTCGAGCCGAACCACAACCGGTTCGCTCATCTTTAGTTAGGACTTCAGAACCAAAAATGTCGAGAGATCTTGATGTTCCTTTGTCTATAGTGTGCAAAATAATCAAGATGTTTACAAACCATGGCACTGTAGCTAATCCCATTGATTAAAGGTTGCAACACAGAATAGTCTGGATGGTGGATAAACAGCCCCAATCAAGATCCAAAGAAAATCAAGCTGTCCTGCAGGCTCAGGGTGCATCAATGTCAGGGTGAACCATCCATAAACATTTGAATAAAATAAATTGCTATGGAAGAGACCCAAGGAGGACCGAACTGCTGACACAGAGACATAAAAACTAAAACTGCAGTTTGGCAAAACATATGTGAGTAACCAAAATCCTTCTGGGAAAGCGTCTTGTGGAGAGAAGTCATCAAGACAGAGCTTTTTGGTAAAGCTTAATTCTACCTTTTACCAGAAATGGAATGAGGCCTTCAAAGAAAAGAACACAGGACCTACACTCACTTATGGTAGAGGTTGAAAGCTGTTTTGGGATTGTTTTGCTTCCGTCGCGGGCGGGGAGGACGCCGCTGCCACGCTCGCTAACGCTCGGGTCCGGCGCTGCTGCGGCTGCTGCTGCTCGGTGGCTCGAGCGGTGGGCCAGATCCGGGGACTCGAGCGGCGCCCCCCGCCCGTGAGTGAAAAGGGTGGTTGATTTGGGGGATTTAGTCCGTGATGCCACCCACGGGTTGTGGTGAAGATGGGCACCACCGCTGCTGGTGACGGGGATCCCGGGAGCGATGGTGGGGAGCAGCTGGGATGTTGTTTTCCCCCTCCGTGGGTAGGGGGTCGGTGGTCCCGGGGCCCGGTGGTGTGACGGGGAGGCAAAGTTGGTGAGGTGCAGGGTTGCAGGGACAGTGCGGCGCAATGCCGGATGGCACGGGTGTACTCACTCGGTAAGAGATGCACAAAGTCCTTGGTAAACCAAACGACTGGATGGACGGGTCCCGCAGCCGGCTGCAGTGTCTCTCCCCGGACAGGTGATGTCTTTCCCTGCACCTTTGTGTACTGTTTTGACTACGATGGCTCCCCAACGGTAGTCCGCTCCCCGGTGTATGGATGCCGGAGGAGCTCGTTTGCCCGCAGGCGCTGGCCCTTGGGTCTCTAGCTTTAGGCGGTAGCTGTATACCCTCACGGTGCGGACGGTTGCCTTCTAACGGGTCTTTGGCTGTTAGGAAACCCCTGGGGTTCCTGTCACACTCGGATTTGACTGTTGACGGCGACTCCAAGCCTAGTCGGGGTCCGATGGCCCTGCCTGTGTGTGCTGGCTTCACTTCGCTCCCCAGTCGGTACCGGCGGGACACCGCCCTTCCCCGGTCCTACGGTTTCGTGTTGATTCACCACTCCTGCAGACGGCCACCACCATCTGCCAACCTTGTTGTTAGTGCCTGGGCCACAAACCCAGACACTCTCCACTTTACTCCTCTCACTTCAACCTCCTCCACTGTGTCACTTTTCCCGCCTCCAGGGATGTGTACTCCTCGGTGGGTGGGGCCAACCGCTTGGCTCCGCCCCACCTGGTGTGGACATCAGGCCCTGGAGGGAGGCAACAAGGATTTTGTGTTTGGCTAATGTTACTGTCTAGTGGGGGTGGGTATGTGGGTGTGTTATCTGTGACGACCTGGCTAGTCCAGGGCGCCACACTTCCTCTAGCACTAGGTGCCTTGACTGTGTGCAAGACATGGAGAAATCTGAAGATTACCAAACGATTTTGGTTCGCAATGTAGTGCCCAGTGTCAGAAAGCTGGGATTGTGTCCTAGGGCATGGGTCTTCCAGCAGGAGAATGACCCCAAACACTTCAAGAAGCCCCCAGAAATGGATGGATCTAAATCCCATTGGATACCTGTGGAGAGATCTCAAAATTGCTGTTGGGAGAAGACGCCTTCATATATGAAAGACCTAGAACAGTTTGCAAATGATGACTGGTCCATAATTCGTAAAGGGTGTGCAACCAAATATTAATTTGAGGGTGCCAACAATTTTGTCCAGACCATTTTTGGAGTTTTGTTTAAATGTATGTTCACTTTGTCTTTTTTCTATGTTTTTTGGAGGGTTGTCCCAATGCGCACAAATGAAATAAACATTTATATAACAACATTTTTGTAATTACAATAAATTTCTGGAACAATTTCAAGAATGCCAACACTTTCTTCCATAGAAAGGATTAGAGCAATTAGTCCAGCATCCCCAGTAGATTAAAAAACTACCTTAATGAAAAAATTAATATAAAACATCATGCAAGGTCAAGGTGTGAAGCCCCACAGGTGTAGTGTCGGTGCATTACCTTCAGGGACTCCACTCGGCTGGATCTTGTCACAGGTAGGAGATCTTCTTCTTGTCGTGACGCCACTCTCAGTATTGCGGCCAGTAGGGACCGCCACTGCAGGTTGAGGGACGCCTGGGGCTGATGGTAAGTGCAGTTAGTTGGAATAGCCTCCTGAGAGTGAGGCAAGCCCCAGGGCCCTGTGTAGGTGCGTAGAACCACAAGGCGCAGAATAACTCCACACAGGCAGAATGTCTTTCAGGGTTTTTACTCACTTCAGGTGGCAGGGTGAGTAACCCGGGCGTAGCTGGGATGAACCAGGCGGGAACCAGGTATCCTTCAGGCTGACTTCTGATGGTGACTACCAACTCGCCTTCCTTAGCCCTTGGTGGTTTGGGGTAACCCCGACTTTTAGTCCCTATGGGGGTCACCCAGGGAAGTTGCTGAAGCCTCACTCCCCTTCGTTTGCCGTTTGCTTGTGGCCTGGACCAGCTCACTCCAGCTGCTTGCCTCCTGTGAGCTATGGGCCCTAACTGTGGCTACGTGGCTGCGGCTTTTGTGGTGTTGTGGTGTGGGCTTTGAGGGCCCCACACCGGCAGGTTTAGCAGGGAAAGGTGGATCTATCCCCACTCCGGGATCTGCCGCCCGTTTGGGCCTGGTTCTCCCTAGCAGTCTCCTTACTTCCCACTCTGTGCTCTCTCTCTAGCTGGAGATGGGTTTCGGGTAGCACTCCTAGGTGACCGTTCTCCCCCGTCGGTAGCCACTGCGCGGACGCTGTCAGACTACAGCAGCCCAGGGGAAGGGGTCAGCTCTCCTCGGAGCTCCCTGGACTCTGCTCTGAACCGGCTCACATCTGGGACCTTCACTGCTGCTCCTGTCAGAGCTTCACTTTCCTGCTCCTCACTCCTCCACACTCTGCTTCAGACTCCTTTACTCCTCCTTCTCTTTTCCCTTTTGTGCCTGCCTACGCCACCTAGCAACCAGATTCTCTTACCACACCCCTTGAGAGGAGATGGAGGCTTTTGGCCCCCTCCACTATTCCAGTGAAGGTGAAGGCTTTTCCCCCTCCTGGGATCCCCAGGGGTCCTCTCATAGGTACATGTGTGAGACCTGATCACTATGCGCCTGTGTAGTCACACCTCGGTCAGCCTTCTGGATTACCTGTATTGTACTGTCCCCAGCATGGGTGCAGTACTCAGTGGTGCCTGACCAGGTCAGGGGCGCCACATTCCCCCTTAGTTATCACCAGCACGTCCTCGGGCTGCAAGACAACATTTTAAAATGCATATAACAGTAAAAACATGGTAAAACATTTTTAAAAGCACCAGGTACCATACATCACCACCCTCCACCCACAAGTCCGTTAACCCACCCAAAACCCTCTCACGTTGGCCGCGCCTTCAGCCACTTCTGGCAGGATGTAGAGGCGGCTTTCATGGTCTGGTGGTCTTCAGGGTATACCTGGCCTGGTGGAGCCGCGCCTTCAGCCACTTCTGGCAGGATCCAGAGGCGGCCTCCACAGTTGGTGCTGACCAGGTACCCTCTTTGTGGTGGAGAGCCAGGCCCCATAAACAGGCATGCTCTCTGGTCGCAGGTAAGCCAAGGCCCTATATACGGACGTGCTCCCTGGTTGCAGACGAGCCAAGCCTCTAAACAGGCTGACTCTGGTGGTGGTGGTGCCCTCTGGTGTAACTATTTACACTGCGAGAGTTTGTGGCTATAGCCAGTTCATAGCCTTAAGGTTCATTTCTCACATGAGTTTATGTGGGCACATTCTTAAACTTGTAAAACGTTGCAAAACAAACTTTTCAAACTGGTAACTTGCTTTACTTTAACTTATGCAGACTCCTCTTCACCAGGGCTTGGGCCTGTAGGGCTGCGGCACCTGTTGCTTCCTTGACCTCTTTCTTCATCTGTGGTAGTCTCGTCAGTAGGTTCTTTCTCTGTTCTTTCTTTATCGCTGTCTTTCCTTTCTTCTTCTTTAGGACATGGTGCTACATCTAGCGCGTACCAGCCTCTTTCGCCTTGATGCATGGTAAACTGCACTGTGTCTCCCATTCTCAGGTTCCTTCCAGGATGTCCTCTGGGCAAATTAGCTCTAACGTCTCTTCTATTGACGAAGATACCTTCTTTGATACCAGGTGCAACGATGAACCCGTATCCTGACTTCAGGCTAAAGTCTTCCACAATTCCTCTACAAAGGGGTCCTCTGACCTGTGCTTTGGCTCTTCTCAGGAACCGTTTTTCTTCTAGGTCTCTGGCCGTTATGTCATCTCTTTGCTCTGGGGATGGCGGAGCAGGTGACAACTGGTTTCGGCTACGGCGCCGTGTCTTGCGGGCTTGATTCTGCTGGGTGGCTGCTTCACTGCTGGCAGGCTCCCAGGTGAGGTTGCTGGATAAATCTTCCTCTTCATCCCAGCGAGAATATGGCAACATCTCCGGCTCTGGGCATGGATCCACTGCTGATGGCTCCTGAGTCAGCTCCTCAGCTTCCTGGTCTCCCCTCCCCCTTAGTTCTTCTGAGCACTCCTTTGGTGGCAGTGCTGGGGATGGACTTTCTTCAGCAGGCCCAGGCAGGGATCTTTTTGGCATGATTGCTGCAGGAGTCGTCTTGGGGGTATGCGGAGGGAGTATGTACTGGTCCACCAACCATTGTGGAAACTTGGCCTCCATGTCAGCCTTCAGCTGCCAGTATGCGGGGTCCTCCCCCAGCGTGGGCTTTCCAGCAGGGACCTCTTTGGACTGGGGAGCGGTGTCTGCTCTGGCCTTGCAGGCCGGGGAAAATGGTAATGCCATCTTATCTTGGCGGGCCGCGCCTGACATGGCGGCGGCCTGGTCTTGGCGGGCCGCGCCTGGCATGGCGGCGGCCTGGATGGGCGTTTCTGGTGCAGCTTGGATCGACGTCGCAGCTGCGATGGGGTCTTTGCAGGCTGGGCTGGGCGTCGCTGCCTCGATCGGAGCTTGGCGGGCCGCACCTGGCGGGGCTGCGGCCTGGTTCAGCACCTCACTTGCGGCGCGGACGAGCGTTGCTGCTGCGGTGGGGTCTCGGCGGGCCGGGCCTAGCATGGCGGCGGCCTGGGTCAGCGTCACACCTGCAGCGCGGATGAGGGTCGCGGTGGCAGCCGGTTCTTTACGGGCCGGGCAGGGCATCGCTGCAGGGACCGGGTCTTGGTGGGCCGAGCAGGGCATCGCTGCGGCGGCCGGGGCTTGGCGGGCCGCACCTGGCGTGGTTGCGGCCTGGCTCAGCGTCGCCGCGCCGGGCGCCTCTTCAGGGACCGCGGGCGTGGCAGCAGGGGTCGGGGCACTCGGGCCGGCAGGGGTAATACTGGACTCACCCATCGGTGGCAGCATCGGGGTCTGAGTCGTTGCCACTCGGTCTGGCGCTCGGCGCGCGGCTCTCCCTTCATAGGCCTGAACCGCGGCAGCCATCTCCAGAAGTTCCATGCGTTCTTCTCTGATCTGCTCCACGACCCGGGTCTCCAGTCGGTCGCAGAACTGGGCCAGCTCCCGATACCACCAGGCAGCGGAGCCCGGTTCTGGGTTTCTGCGGTCAGACGCCATTTCTTCTGCGCCCTTTTCTGTACGATTTCCCAGCAGTGGACTCGTCGTTGCCTCTAGTAGCAAGCTGTTCAGTTTCCGCTCTGCCTCTTTCAGCAGCTCCTCTCCCAGCAGCAGGCTTCTGGCTCCCTTTCTGTCCCGACGTCTCTGGACGCTTCCGCTCTCTTCACTTGCGAGGTCAGGACTCTGCAGGGGATCTCTGGGTAGCCACACCTCTTCGTGGGCGGTAACTTCTTCCAGCGCGGGCTGCTGTTGTTTTTCAGCGCGCTTTTCATGGTGGCAATATGGCGGCGCTTCCAATTTTTCAAGCGGACCGCCCAGGCACATGGTCACCTGTCTGAACAGGTCTAGTTCTTATCCTGTTCGTGACGCCAGATGTGAAGCCCCACAGGTGTAGTGTCGGTGCATTACCTTCAGGGACTCCACTCGGCTGGATCTTGTCACAGGTAGGAGATCTTCTTCTTGTCGTGACGCCACTCTCAGTATTGCGGCCAGTAGGGACCGCCACTGCAGGTTGAGGGACGCCTGGGGCTGATGGTAAGTGCAGTTAGTTGGAATAGCCTCCTGAGAGTGAGGCAAGCCCCAGGGCCCTGTGTAGGTGCGTAGAACCACAAGGCGCAGAATAACTCCACACAGGCAGAATGTCTTTCAGGGTTTTTACTCACTTCAGGTGGCAGGGTGAGTAACCCGGGCGTAGCTGGGATGAACCAGGCGGGAACCAGGTATCCTTCAGGCTGACTTCTGATGGTGACTACCAACTCGCCTTCCTTAGCCCTTGGTGGTTTGGGGTAACCCCGACTTTTAGTCCCTATGGGGGTCACCCAGGGAAGTTGCTGAAGCCTCACTCCCCTTCGTTTGCCGTTTGCTTGTGGCCTGGACCAGCTCACTCCAGCTGCTTGCCTCCTGTGAGCTATGGGCCCTAACTGTGGCTACGTGGCTGCGGCTTTTGTGGTGTTGTGGTGTGGGCTTTGAGGGCCCCACACCGGCAGGTTTAGCAGGGAAAGGTGGATCTATCCCCACTCCGGGATCTGCCGCCCGTTTGGGCCTGGTTCTCCCTAGCAGTCTCCTTACTTCCCACTCTGTGCTCTCTCTCTAGCTGGAGATGGGTTTCGGGTAGCACTCCTAGGTGACCGTTCTCCCCCGTCGGTAGCCACTGCGCGGACGCTGTCAGACTACAGCAGCCCAGGGGAAGGGGTCAGCTCTCCTCGGAGCTCCCTGGACTCTGCTCTGAACCGGCTCACATCTGGGACCTTCACTGCTGCTCCTGTCAGAGCTTCACTTTTCTGCTCCTCACTCCTCCACACTCTGCTGCAGACTCTAGACTGTTTACTCCTCCTTCTCTTTTCCCTTTTGTGCCTGCCTACGCCACCTAGCAACCAGATTCTCTTACCACACCCCTTGAGAGGAGATGGAGGCTTTTGGCCCCCTCCACTATTCCAGTGGAGGTGAAGGCTTTTCCCCCTCCTGGGATCCCCAGGGGTCCTCTCATGGGTACATGTGTGAGACCTGATCACTATGCGCCTGTGTTCCACACCCCGGTCAGCCTTCTGGATTACCTGTATTGTACTGTCCCCAGCATGGGTGCAGTACTCAGTGGTGCCTGACCAGGTCAGGGGCGCCACAGTGGCAAGGCACGTTCCGGGTGTTGACAACGAGGTGGCTGATGTTTTGTCTCGTTTTCAGTTCAGCAGGTTTCGGGCGCTGTTGCCGTGGGCGGACGAAGTTGGAGTGGAGTGTCCCGAGGATTTGTGGCATTTGGTGAGGCGGTGATCTCAGACTTGATTCGGAACTCGGTGACCGAGGTGACTTGGTGCCGGTATGCTAAGGTGTGGGCTGAATGGGAGGAGTTGTTGTGTCTGATGTTTGGTGGGGAGAGCGTGGATTACTTGGTGGCTTTGTTGTCGTTGGTGAGTACGGATTTTGCAGCTGGGCGATCGGCATCGGCTGTGGCACATCGGGTGTCGGCAGTGGCGTTTTGGTTAAAAATGAGAGGGGAGCGTGATGTCTCACAGGATTTTTGGGTTCGTCAGGCTTTGCGGGGTTTTCGCCGCGGCGTACGGGAGAGGGACAAGAGGCGTCCTGTATCGTTCGGTTTGTTGAGACGGATGGTGGGGGGCCTGAGCGGCATTTGTGAGTCTGTGTACGAGACGGTTCTGTTCACAACGGCTACAGCAGCCCAGGGGAAGGGGTCAGCTCTCCTCGGAGCTCCCTGGACTCTGCTCTGAACCGGCTCACATCTGGGACCTTCACTGCTGCTCCTGTCAGAGCTTCACTTTCCTGCTCCTCACTCCTCCACACTCTGCTTCAGACTCCTTTACTCCTCCTTCTCTTTTCCCTTTTGTGCCTGCCTACGCCACCTAGCAACCAGATTCTCTTACCACACCCCTTGAGAGGAGATGGAGGCTTTTGGCCCCCTCCACTATTCCAGTGAAGGTGAAGGCTTTTCCCCCTCCTGGGATCCCCAGGGGTCCTCTCATAGGTACATGTGTGAGACCTGATCACTATGCGCCTGTGTAGTCACACCTCGGTCAGCCTTCTGGATTACCTGTATTGTACTGTCCCCAGCATGGGTGCAGTACTCAGTGGTGCCTGACCAGGTCAGGGGCGCCACAAAGGCATGGCTAACATTGACATGTTTCAGGCAACAGTGTGCTCTTAATCATGATTAAGACCTTCTCCTGCTTTGTGGGCCTCCACCATTTTTATTTTTAGAGTGCTAGGCAGCTGCTTAGAGGAACCCATGGCTGCTGTATGTTGGCGCAGAGTTAGAGCAGTCTAGGTTTTTATAAAGCTGTGAAATTTGCATCACCTGGCCTTTATTAACAACGATAGTGAACAAGCAATAACCCTAAGGCTATGTTCGCACGTTGCGTTTTTTACCGCGTTTCTGCAGCGTTTTTGGCAGCAGCGTTTTTGGGCAAAAATGCATGCATTTTTGATTTCCAGCAAAGTCTATGGGAAAAGCAGAAATCCTGTCTGCACTTTGCTTTTTGTTCAGCAGCGTTTAATTTGCATATTTGTGGTCAAAAACCATGCTGAAAAAGAAGCAGCATGTCAGTTGTTTTTGCCATTTCTGCAGCGTTTCCTTTAGGGTATGTGCGCACGTTGCTTTTTACCTGCTTTTTTGCTGCTTTTTCTTCTGCGCGGTTTAATGCCAAAATGGATGTGTTCTTCTATTCAAGCAAAGTCTATGGGAATTTGGGTTTCTTGTTCACACTATGTTGTTCAAAATGCTGCCTTTTTGTGGCAGAACTTTGGTCAAAAACTCAGCTTTTCAAAGAAGCAACATGTCAATTGTTTTTGCCATTTGGGTTTTGCACTGCAAAGCTGAGTTTTTGACCAAAGTTCTGCCACAAAAAGGCAGCATTTTGAACAACATAGTGTGAACAAGAAACCCAAATTCCCATAGACTTTGCTTGAATAGAAGAACACATCCATTTTGGCATTAAACCGCGCAGAAGAAAAAGCAGCAAAAAAAGCAGGTAAAAAGCAGGTAAAAAGCAACGTGCGCACATACCCTAACATTGGAGTCAATGAGAAATGGCAAAAAGCAACCAAAATCACAATTCCTGCGTTTTTCATGCTTTTTACCTGCTTTTCAACTGCGTTTTTGGCTCCAAAAACGCATGCTTTTCTGGCATAAAATTAATGGGTTCTAATGTTCCTTTACACACACACAATAACCGAAAATTTAAATGCTAAAAAATAATAAACTTTAGCTATTTTTCTGTTAAAATGTGCATAACCACTATTATTTCATTTAAATTGATAATTTCCCATTTTATTTTATTAAAAGTTAATTTTATAATTTTTTTCTCTTTTTTCAATCTTTTTGACTATTTCAACTTTATTTCTCAGTGTCTTGATCTCAAAAACGCATCTGCAGAAACGCAGGTGAAAACGCAGGTAAAAAGCGCTAAAAACGCACTAAAAACGCGGTAAAAACGCATGCGTTTTTAGCGCTAAAAAATTGTCAAAAGCCATTTGGTCAAAAACCAAGGGAAGGAAAACGTGCAGAATAAACTGCAGGTACACCGACGCAACGTGCGAACATAGCCTTACAGGTTAATTAAGATCTAAAACCATGGTCAAAGTTATCTCAGCACACAAATCTCCAAGGGTATCCAAACTTTTGCATGGGCCCATTTTCCTTTTTGTAATTTTTAAAATGTAAAAGATGAAGATTTTTTTTCTTGTTTTCTTAAAATTCAAAGGAAATGTGTCATCTTTAACTTTATGTCTTTAAGGGGTACTTTGCACGTTGCGACATCGCTACTGCGATATCGTCGGGGTCAAATGGAAAGTGGCGCACATCCGGCGCCGGTAACGATGACGCAACGTGTAAAGCCTAGATGCGCTGATAAACGATCGCAAAAGCGTCGTAAATTGGTGATCTGTGTAGCGTCGGACATTTTCATAATGTCGCACCAATAGGAGATACGATGTTGTTCCTCGTTCCTGCGGCAGCATACATCGCTGTGTATGAAGACGCAGGAGCGAGGAACATCTCCTTACCTGCCTCCACCGACTAAGCGGAAGAAAGGAGAAGGGCGAGATGTTTACGTCCCGCTCAGCTCCGCCCCTCCGCTTGTATTGGCCGCCTGCTGTGTGACGTCGCTGTGATGCCGCACGACCCGCTCCCTTAGGAAGGAGGCAGGTCGCCAGCCAAAGCGACGTCGCAGGGCAGGTAAGTGCGTGTGAAGCTGCCATAGCGATAAGTGTTCGCTATGGCAGCTATCACAAGATATCGCATATGCGACAGGGGCGAGTACTATCGCGCTCGGCATCGCTATCATCGGCTAGCGATGTCGCAGCGTGCAAAGTACCCCTAAAAGATCAGTTCATCAACAACTTGCTTAACTGTTCACAATAAGTTATTTTGACCAGGGGTGCCCAAACTTTTACATGTTACTGTAGCTCTGGTTTTTGCTGCACAGTAGAGATGATGGCTGTGTGTCATTACATGTCTTAAAGCATGAAGCATTGCCGTGGATTTCAGATCAAGAAGCATTGATCAATTTACTCTGTAAAATGTAGCAGACCTTCCTCGGGATGGAAAATCCACCGCATATTATTGTATATTCCCCCTGTGCATATATTGATAATTCCACTATGAATGTCACATTTTCCAATCGTCCGGTGAGAAACTGCCGCATACTGAAAATTGACAAGCTGCAGATACCAAAGTCCCAGCACCGGTCAATTTCCTGTGCAGAGATCCCACGCGGTGTGTGCGTGAGATTACGCTACTTACAATATTACACTGTGCTGCCTACAAAAGATTCATTGAGTTGATATATAACCTTTGGTGTGTTTTCTGATTATATATAAGGTGCAAACTATTGATAATTTGTGAGCCGGTGATGACAATGGCTATGAAGTGCTACAGAATATGTTGGCGCCATAAAAACATACATAATACATCACTAAATAATAAGGATTGATTTACATTTGTATCCTCGGATATTTTTGTCTCCCTACACCTGCAAGTAATTTTGTGTCGCTAAATTCTGTCATTTGGCTTTCCCATCCTCATAACTGTACATCAGTCTTCTCTTTGATGCTTCCCAGAACATATCCCCAAGGGAAGTCTTTAATGTCCACATTTGTTGAAAACACATCTTGTAAGGATACCATCATGTAGGTGTAATAGCATTGCCTAGGCCAGATGGGCAATGAGCCCCATAGGGGTGAATGAGCCCATGACTATCGGGAGGGTATAGGGTAGGAAGGGGTTAATGTTGAGGGAATAGGGCTGTGTAAGGGATTAAGGGATTGGTGGTTTGGTGAGCGGCGAGGATTGGGCCAGAGGTCATGAGGGGTGGGGAGAAAAGGGGGGGGTTTATTAGGGGCAGTTAATTGCAGTACCTCCTCTTTTGCCGTTGGTGCCAGTCGTGTTTGGTCAGCATCGCCGGTTCCAGAATGGCTGACCTAGCTGCGCTGTTGGAGTGGGTCCGTGGAGCCTCAGAAGTTCTGGGAGTGGATGTGGTGCGGGAGCAGCTGCGTGCGGCCTGTGGGGACGGAGCGATGGTGCCCTCAGCTGTGGCTGCGGCTGCAGCACCCGGACCTGTGCTGCGTGCTCGGCGGTCGCGGCCGCCGGAGCGTTACTCCCCCAGCGGGAGGGGAGCGAGATCCAGGAGCCCCTTACGGGACCCTCCGGGGCAGGGGAGCCCTCACCAGCCTGCAGGAGCTTTGCCGGCCTCCGGGAGGAATCCTCGTCGGAGATCCTGCGGGCCGGAGGTGGGCGGAGCTTGTTTGCGGCCTACTTCCGGTCCGCGGGCGGCAAGGCCCCGGTCCAGATTAACAGCAGCCCCCGGTGATGTGCCGGCCGGGGGCAGAGCTCTGCAGAACGATGTGTCGGTGGGAACTCCCTGCAGACGGCAGGGGAGACGTGCGGATAGTGCAGCACAGGAGCTGCAGATCGCCAGCCAAAGGGCTGTGGAGGATGGGTCCAGCAGCCGGCGGGGCCACAGCGGGCGGTCAGTGGTGACGGTCCCCCCCAGCGTGGATCGTGCTGGGGGGAGGACTCAGCGTCTATCGAAGGCCGGACGGCCTTCCTGCAGTCGGCAGGGAGGGAGACCAGTGGGGATGACAAGTGGAGCCGAAGTGCAGCAGTCGACCTCGGGATCATCGTGGGTGGACGGCGGCAGGACGCCGCGTCGGGCGACACGGAAAAGGTCCAGCAGGAGGCGATTGGAGGAGCAGGGTGCGGTGACCGTGGGGGTTGACGGCCGCCAATCGCGAGCTGTCCCCTTGCTGGTCCCCCCTGAGGTCCTCAGCGGCGATTCGGACTCTGGTGACGAGGACGGAAGCGACAACACAGCGAGACGGATGGAGCATCAGGAGACTCATGATACGGCTGTTCCGGATCCGATTCAGAGGCAGCCCGGTGAGCGAACGACGAGTATGCTTAATGTTGCGGGTAGTGTGGGGGGGGTGTCTTCTGTGTCGGCGAGTGCGCAGGGCGCTGGGGTTCGGGAGCCGTCGGCGTTACCGGGGGCAGAGTTTTGGGGGCAGTTATTGGGGGTGTTGCAGGGGCTGTCGGCTGAGCGAGCAGGTGCGAGTGGTTCTGGTTCTCCGGCGGGGGCTTGGGTGGGTCCCTCGGGTGGCGTGCCGCCGGTGGTGGCGGCGCAGAGTGTTGTTACGCAGGGAGCTGCAGTGACGACAGAAGCGGGGCAGGTGGCAGGAGTAGCGGCCGGGGCGGACGCGGTGAAGGACGGGGAAAAAGAGAAGGAAAAGGAGAAAGAGGATGAGGTGGTGCGGCTAGATGATAGGGCGCGGAGCGAGGTATACGTTTGCTTCGAGAGTCCGCTGGGGGTGCATTTAAAAAAGGAGGTGAGGGAGAAGATATGGAAAGGGGAGTATGTGGAAATTTTTTCCCTGCTTCCCCTTGAGAAATTTAACTTGGATAAGGTGAAGCCAAGCGACTCAAAAAAGGAGAAGGAGGATGAGGAAAAGAGGAGGTATAGGCTTATTCCCAGGACATTTACCAACTGGTTACAGGCCTTTGCGATCTTAGCCAGTGTCATTGGGGAAAAGGAGCCGGAACATTGTTCCGCACTTTTCGGGTATATGGATTCGATTGGGGAGGCGTATAGAGTGTACGGCGGCTTAGGTTGGTTGAGGTACGACGAACAGTTTCGGCAGCGCAAGGCTCTGCGGGCCGGACTAAAATGGGACCACAAGGACATCTCCTTGTGGATGAGGTTAATGACAGCCCCGGCTCAGCCCTTTTGTGGGGCTGCCGGGGGTTCGGGTACAAGCAACGGGTCTTCGGCGGGTCAGAGAAAAGGAGCCTGCTGGCAATTCAATGAGGGACAGTGTAAATTTGGGGCCTCGTGCCGTTTCAAGCACGAGTGTTCTGGATGTGGAGGTTCCCATCCTGTGTCCAGGTGCTTTAAGAAAGGGAAGGGTAAGCCCGGGGAGGGGGCTGGAAAAAGGGAGGACGCCGGTGAGGGTAGAGGCGATGCTTCCCTATTTAAGTAGGTATCCGGATGTACGGGCGGCCGAGTTATTGAGGAAGGGTTTTACTGAGGGTTTTCGGATTCCGTTTGAATCTGGGGCCCCAGTTTTTCGCCCGGGTAACTTGAGGTCTGCAAGGGAACACCCGGAGGTTGTGAAAGAGAAGCTGGACAAGGAGGTTGAATTAGGGAGGATGGCGGGCCCCTTTCAGGACCCACCATTTTCCAATCTTCGGATTTCGCCATTGGGGGTGGTTCCCAAAAAAGAGCCGAAGAAATTTCGGCTCATACATCATTTATCCTACCCGGCTGGGTTGTCGGTGAATGATGGGATATCACCTGAGCTGTCAGCGGTTTGTTATGTTTCTTTTGACAGAGCTTTGGATTTGGTGCGGGCAGCCGGGCGTGGGGCCCTGATGGCAAAAGCGGATGTGGAGGCAGTTTTTCGCTTGCTCCCAGTGCATCCGGACAGTCAGCATCTGTTGGGATGTATGTGGGAGGGAGAGTTTTATGTGGACCGTTGCCTGCCCATGGGATGTTCTATTTCTTGTTCTTATTTCGAGGCGTTTAGTTCTTTTGTGGAATGGGTAGTCCGGGACATGGCGGGGGTGCACTCCGTGATCCATTACTTGGACGATTTCCTTTGTGTTGGGCCGGCAAGGTCTTCGGTTTGTTCATTGTTGTTGTTTACGTTGCAGCGGATAGCGCAGAGTTTGGGTATTCCTTTGGCGAAAGACAAAACGGAAGGGCCAGTGACTGCTTTATGCTTTTTGGGCATAGAAATCGACACGATGGCAATGGAATGCCGCTTGCCGGAAGGGAAGTTGGTGGATTTAAAAGCATCAGTGCGTTCCTTATACCAGGCTAAAAAGGTGAAGCTGAGAGAGTTGCAGTCAGTTTTGGGAAAATTGAATTTCGCCTGTCGCATCATGCCGATGGGGCGTATATTTAATAGGAGATTGGCGAGCGCGACTGCTGGGGTGACAGCGCCGAATCATTTTGTCAGAGTGACGAGGTTGATGAAAGGGGATCTGCTGGTTTGGGATTCTTTTTTGGACAAGTATAATGGTAGGACACTGTGGATGAGCAAGGCAATGTCTAATAGTCAGATTGAGCTGTTTACGGATGCGGCAGGGGCGACGGGTTTTGGAGCGATTTTCCAGACTCATTGGTGCGTGGAACAGTGGCCACAAGCATGGAAGGAGAAAGGGTTGGTGAAGAATTTGGCTTTGCTGGAATTGTTCCCGATCATAGTGGCGCTCGAACTGTGGGGCTCTGAGTTTTCGGGAAAAAAGGTTTGCATGCATTGTGATAATATGGCGGTGGTTCATTCGATCAATTCGTTGTCAGCAAAATCTCCCCCGGTGGTGGGGTATCTGAGGCATCTGGTGCTCCGTTGCTTGGCACTGAACATTTGTGTTGTGGCGAGGCATGTGCCGGGGGTTCAGAATTAAGTGGCTGATGCGCTGTCTCGGTTTCAGTTTCGCAGGTTCAGAACGCTGGTGCCGGGAGCAGACGACGATGGAGCACTATGTCCGGAATGGTTGTGGGATCTAGCCTTGGCGTAGCTTGGGAGGGCATTAGGAGATCGGTGTCTGAGGCTACTTGGTGCCGATACCAGGCAGTGTGGAATGAGTGGGAAGAGTTAGGAGGATCGGAGTTCATGGGGCCGGGTTATAATGGCCGAGTGGTGGGGGTTTTGGCGGTGATTAGTGGCGATTTTTCAGCGGGGCGGTCCGTATCGGTAATGAGTTACCGTTTGTCAGCCTTGGCCTTTTTATTCAAGTTGCAAGGTGTGCGGGATGCCACGAAGGATTTTCTAGTACGGCAGGCCATGAAGGGTTTTAGGAGAGGGGTGCGGTCGCGGGACTCTAGGCGGCCGATATCGCTACCATTGTTGGTGCGTTTAGTGGGCTGCTTGGGGGAAGTATGTGTGTCCCCTTACGAACAGAGGTTGTTTGCAGTGGCATTTGTGTTGGCCTTTTTCGGGGCCTTTCGGATTGGCGAGTTGGTTAGTCCGGCGAAGCAGGTAGTAGGAGGTTTGTTGTTGGGAGACGTAACACTGGGAGTTGATCGAGTGGAATGTCGATTACGTTTTTCCAAAACGGACCAGGTGGGGCGTGGGCGCCTGGTAGTTTTGTATGGGATACCTAGACACCCATTGTGCCCGGTTGGGCAGGTGACGGAGTTTTTGAAGATAAGGGGAGGTTATCCTGGGGTTTTCTTGAGACACATGGATGGTTCTGCGCTGTCCAGATTCCAGTTTATTGCGGTTTTAAAAACTGTGTTGGCACGAGTAGGGGAGGTGCCAGGTGACTATGGGTCACACTCCTTTCGGATTGGGGCAGCGACAGAGACGGCCAGGTGGGGTTTGAGTGATGATTGTATCCGGCGTATTGGGAGATGGGAGTCGTCCAGGTTCCGTTTGTACATACGGCCTCACCTGCTGAGGGGTGAGGGGGAGTGACTCGGCGGGTTTGGAATTACGGGGGTTAATAGGTGTTTATTGTGAGACATGGTTTTCGTTCAGTTGCTGTTTATTCTTGGTTTTATATTTTTTAGGTGTGTGCCTGGTGTGGATTCTAGGGAAAATTGGCGTTTTGGGAGGTCGGTCGACCGTATTAATAGGGCACGTATTAAATTGA
Organism: Anomaloglossus baeobatrachus; assembly: GCF_048569485.1. Lineage (NCBI taxonomy): Eukaryota > Metazoa > Chordata > Amphibia > Anura > Aromobatidae > Anomaloglossus > Anomaloglossus baeobatrachus. Next base: position 50,726,502 of record NC_134354.1, on the reverse strand, counting down.
ATAGGGCGATTGGCCGGTTTGTGGCGCGGAATGGGGGCTTGGTGGTGCGACATAAGGAATTGGAGGAGTCGGCAGGTCAATATTTGAGGAGAGATGGGGTGCATCTCACAGATATCGGCTTGGACTTGTGGATGCTTGGTTTGCGGGATGGTCTGGAGCAAGCCATAGGGGTGTGGGGGGCCCGGGCCACGTAAGGAGTCACACGGCCGGTCTGTGGCGGGGGGATAGGTCCGTTCCTAGAGGCTGGGAGCACCGATAGTCGGTGGGGAGTATGAAGTCACTCAGGGGGAGTGGCTTCAGACAGGATTGGGAACTTGTGGGCGTAGGTCCTGCAGGTTCTGGGGAGGGGTATTTTAACGATGGAACGTTAGTACCCCACACCTTGGGTTGGTTGGACACAGCCGAGGTGGTCCTCTGGGCCAGTGGTATGTTACGGCCAGGGGATGATAAGGATGATTATTGGCTTCTTGGACGGACCTATCGGTTGTTTGCCAGTTGGGAGGGTATACATGTATCGGTTTATGTTTAAAGAGGGTGGCATGCTGAGCCACAAGTTTTGATACATGTATACTGTTAAAATAAAAGCTGTGGCCATTCGCCCAAAAAAGTTGTTATGTCTTTATTTCAAGTAGAGTGGTTAAGAGGTGTTTTGGTACATGGGAGACCCAATTATCCCTTTTAGATACGTCAAGCATTTATGCAAATGGGAGGATGGACCTGGTAATGTCTAACACATGTCTGTGTAGTCAGTCTAAGCCGGGGATCACTGTGACGCGCAATCAGTGACCGGCACAAATGAAGAATGAGACAAAAAATGATCTTTCAGCTCAAATCTTCATAGAGATAATGGTATTTGTTTGCTTTAAAAACATTCATAAATGACCGATATCAGACATAATATAAATTAATACAAAATGTGTGAATCTAATAAAAGGCTGCAACTATGTGAAAGATTATAATCATTAGAATGAGTTAGAAGAAGTGATGGGCAAATCCCTAAAAATCGACTTCAGTCAAATTCACTTTGATTCAGTCCAAATAAAAAGTTCCCCCATTGTTTGATGTGCTTATGTCGCACCCAGGGATATGGGGTACTCGGTCCCGGGCAGTGTATATATTGCGAATGTCACTTTGGTGACCGTTGCCCAGTTTCGTGACCTGGGCCCTTTTTGTAAAGGGGATATATTTACAGGGGATTAGATTAGGGTTCATACGTGACGCCATTTGCGGTGTTGTGGCTATCTCGATGGAGCTAAAGCTGCACAATGTCCACTACTGGGGCTGGTGTTAATGGCAGCCTGGATGTTAGACCGCAAGCAGGGCCGGGCCCCAGAGGTTAGGTGTAATGACGGGTGTCGAAAGAAGGTAGTCCACACAAAGGTTCAGTGCAACTGGTTCTTTATTCACTTTCTGGTGGTAACTGGTCACCCGAGGATGGCTGGTTTTACCTTCAGGTCCCCTTTGTCCCAGTGCAAGTGTAGTAATCTGGTACCTTCTTCCCCTGCACCTGTCTCTGGTTAGTGGGTCCCCTTGGCGTAGAGCAACTGGGAGTCCCCGTCTGGTGGTGTTTCTTTCCACTTCTGCCCGTATGACGGTAGCGTGAACCCTGTGGGGATGGAGTCCCTGGTTCTGTCCCCGGCTCTCTCTTTGCTACTGAGTCTCGGATTTTTAGGGTCAGCAAGGTCCTTGATGGTCCCCTCGCTGTGCAGGTGTTAACATGCCTGCCTGGAGCTTTATGCCTGTCCTAGGGTCCTGTACCCCGTTGGTGCGTAGTTCTGGGAGTACTCCACCGTACTCCACCAGCAACTACGCTCCTGGGCGCCAGGTTACTGTCAACTCCATGTCATTGTGTCTCTTCATGTCCACCTTCACTCCTCTCCTACTCTGTTCTGACTACTCTCCACTGTCTGCCCCTCCCACCTGGTCAACTAGTGGACTGGAGTGGCTCCACGTCTAGGTGGCCTTCCATTGGTCCGACCCTAGCCTTGCACCATTGTATGGGTGATTGTTGGGGAAAACTGGGATTACATGGCGGCATGGCGCCGGCCGAGCCGATGATGGGCACTTCCTGTGCTCTGGGTCCTGCCTCTTCAGGACCCAATAGTCTCACCCATCCTTCTTCTCGGACGCTCCCACAGCCACACCTCTCTCACATGCTGGGCTGTACTCACCAGCCGGCATCTCTGCTTCTGCAGCGCCCGCCTGCTGGGCCGGGCCTTCATTTTCCACCAGACTCATCTTCGGTGGACGCCTCTCACATCAGGCCGGACTTTCGCTGCAGCGCCTCCCTCCTTCATGGACAGTACTACTCTAGGCCAGGTGCATTTTCATGTCCTTGGGCGCCGCTCAATCCCACGATGGGCCGGGTAACCTCTCAGGCTATATGTTGCCGCCATCTGGGGAGCACGCTGTCGTCCGCCATCTTGGCTGCCATCTTTTTTTCTGTTTCACTTTCAGGGAAAATGCTCTGCTGCAGCGCCGTTTCCGCCTCTGGTCGCTCAGCTCCAAGCACCATCTTCATCTCAAGTTCTCCTGCAGACCCCTCATTCGGCTGCAGGTTCACTTCAGGCTCTGCCCCAGGCTCTGCTCCACAGCGCCCAGGGACAACAAAGTCTTCTCCCCATTTGGATGGAGGTGGGCGCATCCTGCCGACTACGTCAAATGTAAAGTGCCAGAGAGGGGCAGTTGTGGGTGAGGGTCATGACGTACCTCAACCCACCCCAGCACAGTACAGACATGGGGGGCAGAGTGGAGTAGATGATATGTGGCGTGGAGGTGGTATCTGCTGGCTGCCGCTGTTCGCCATCTGGGTCCTGTTCACTTCTATGGGCCTTGTGCCCCGCATGGTCAGGAAGGAGACAGACACCCTGTAACACTTGCATCAGTTTACTAAGTAACTTGCAGGCAGACAGTTTCAAACGGTTCACAATAGTCTTATTGTCATCCTTATCTTTCAGATACTTCAACTCTAATAACCAGCTCGGTTTTGCAGGGACGGCCATAATGAGGCGACTTAACCTCCCGCTTCAAACCCACTCCCCTAGCTTGGTGGTGGGACACTCAGCTCGGCTAACGGACGGGTAGACCACTTGCCTTACCGCCGCAACTGCTTTCCCTTAGGTACCAGCAGATGACACCTCAGCTAGGAGCACCCCTATTTTGCCTTACATCTCCATGACACTTCTGGACTTATGTCCTGCAGCAAAAGAGCCCCTTCTAACAGCTTGTCTTCTCTACTTCTTCTTTCTGTCCTGTCTCTGTAGCAGGGACCAGGGGATGGCGAAGGTTTGGGCTTCCCTCACCCTTGAATCCTGTCCCTGTCACCTCCACCACTCTGTACTCCACTCTGATCTTCTGTCCCTCCTGGTCTTCTCTCTCTTGTTCTGCTCTCTATACCAGCATTTTCCTATCTCACTAAACCAGGAAGTTCCTTTTCCTATATCTTTTCCTGTGCTCGTGAGCGAGTCACTCCCTCAACATTCCCTCATGCTAAAGGACCTAGAGGTAGAGCCGGATATGTTACACAGGAGAACTCATGCATCAAATACAATGCAGCAAAACACATCGGAAAAATACAGTACATTAATCACAAAAATTAACATTTGCAGTACTCTTGGTCACCACATTGGTCTGGGGGCAGTAGGGTACTGGACACCCTATTACACATAGCCTCAGGAAAAAATGTATCCAGAAGACTCATAGTGTCCTCAACCCCTACACTACCCAGCGATTTTCCGTTTTTCCCTCCCTTCTTCCAAGAGCCATAACTTTTTTTGTTTTTCCATAAATATAGCCATATGAGGGTCTGTTTTTTATGTGATGAGTTGTACTTTTGAATGACACCATTCATTCTGCCCCATATTGTACTGGAAAATGGGAGTAAATTTCCAAGTGAAGTGAAATTACAAAAAAAGTTCAATTCTACTAATGTTTTTTGGATTTTTTTTATTTACCATGTTCACTATATGGTAAAGCTGACCTGTCATTATGAATCCCCAGGTCAGTATGAGTTTGTAGATACCAAACATGTATAGTTTTACATGGTGAAAAAAATTCTGAAATTTGTCAAAAAAGAATAGCACCATTTTCCAAGACCTGTAGCGTTCTAATTTTTCGGGATCTGGAGCTGGAATGATGGTTTAATTTTTTGCATCTTGAGCTGATATTTTTAATTATACTATTTTTGGATAGATATGATGTTTTGATTGCCTGTTATTGCATTTTATTGTAATGTAACGGCAACCAAAAAAATGTACTTCTGGAGTTTTGATTTTTTTTTCTCTCTATCCCGTGTACTGATGAGATTAATTGATTTGATATTTTAACTTCTGAATGCGGTGATACCAACTGTGTATTTTTTATTTTTGTTTTATTTTCTTTGGAGCAAAAGGAAGATGATTTGACTTTTTTCATTTTTTCTATTTTCATATCTTTAATTTTTTTTTTTTTATTGATTTTATTAGTCCCTTTTGGGGAATTGATGCCTCCACTGTCCGATTGTTTGTGCTTTATAGAGCGATTCTTCAACATCCCTCTGAAGCAGAACTACTGATCACCTGTGAATGTCGATGCTCTGCCGGCATTCACAGGAAATGAGTCAAGACAGTGACAAGGGTTATCAGCTGACCCATGCGATCATGACAACGCATCGGTACTCCGTGATTGCTTGACAGAGCCGCCTATGGCAGTGGAATTGACGCGGTCCCCGTTGGAGTGCGGTGATCCCGCTGACAGAGATTGATGGTGGGAATTAGCTAGTTAGCTGATGCGGGTGTTAGCTGCACATATCGGTTGATCATGTGCCAATCAACAGCAGACATGTGCGGGAGAAATGCGGGCTTGCCGCGCAAGTCTGCTTTAAAGAAATACACGGCTTTGAACGTGCAGTATGTCCAAAATCATGAAGAGGTTAAAACAGCCATATACAGGATTCACAGATGCCACAATCCCGTGTTTATGCATCTTAAGCCTGCTTTATCGTATGCGATTTGCAACGCCCCCATTGTATGTGTGGCACGTTCAATTTGTTGAACGTGCCGCACAAACGATTAACCCCCGTCACACGTACTTACCTTCCATACGACCTCGATGTGGGTGGCGAACGTCCACTTCCTGGAGTGGGAGGGACTTTCGGTGTCACATCGACGTCACGCGGCAGCCGGTCAATAGAAGCGGAGGGGTGGAGATGAGCGGGACGTAAACATCCCGCCCACCTCCTTCCTTCCGCATTGTGGGCCGGGAGCCGCAGGACGTAGGTAAGATCTGTTCATTGTTCCCGGGGTGTCACACACTGCAATGTGTGCTAACCCGGGTACGATGAACAATCTGACGTGCAATTGTAGAGAAAGGTACGATGTGTAAGCGATGAACGTTTTACCGTTCAATCGCAATCGCACGTAGCTGTCACACACTGCAATGTACCTTACGATGCCGGATGTGCATCACTTACGACGTGACCCCGCCAACACATTGTAAGATACATTGCAGCGTGTAAAGCGGGCTTTAGATTCATGCCAGTGCAGGGGGATTTATTACAAATTATCTCCATGATAGTGCTGTAATCAGCTTTTATGTAGGTAGTTCACCCTTTTAACAAAAATGTACCGTGTAAGGCCTGCTTCATACATCATTGATTCCGGTACATATGACATCCATTTTCATACGTACCGGAGACATGCGCATATACAGGCAGACCCATTAAAATCAATGGGTCTGTGCACACATCAGAGTTTTCACAAGTGTCCATATGGAGCACACAGGTATCCATGTGTTCCACATTGAGACAAGTCCATTATTCTCCGGCAGCACTGATGTCCCATGGACCACACACTGATGTCATTGATGTGACAAGTACTAGAGAAAACACATGTCTTTGAAATAAAATTATTTTCTATACTCGCCTGTCTCCAGCACTGCTGTCTTCAGCGCTGCTGTCAGTTTCTCCCGGGCCCGCTCATTATGCTCATGAACATTCACTGCACTGCAGACCCGGAAGCAGGAGTATCAGCACAGGGGACAGTAGTTCCGGGGACAGGTGAGTAAAAAGTTCCTGCTCTTCGTGTGCTATCACGGATAGCGCACGGTGAACATTAGTGTGCCAAAATCACAGCACACGAATGGGCCAAATGCACCTTCAACACAGCTGAGCAAAACGTCAGTGTTTTGTATGGTCATGTGAAAGAGGTCTAAAAGGGATCAACCACATTGGAAATAATGTGGTACCATGGCATCAGGGACATGTAGCATCCAGGTACTCATGGCTCAAAGGTTGCACCTCCTGTATTACATGTGCCTCGTGGACTTTGTATATAAACATTCTCAGTTTTTATGTTGCATCTGCTTTGGTTTTGTGCTCATCTGTAGGACAGACTTGTACTATCTTTGGTGCTTGTGATGTCTTCTACTAGTAATATATTGCACGTTCCTGCACATTTCCTGTAAGTCCCAGCCTTTCAGACGTCAATCTGCATTAATTAATGTCATTAGATGTAGAAGTTCTATTTGTATTCATGAAAAGTCTTCATCATTTCATCAGCAGTGAGATAAGAGAACTTGGTAACGGGAAACCTGCTGTGTAGGAAGACCTGCCAACAATTAGATCAAGAAAACACATTCCACCATGGATGCTACTGGTTTGGTCTGGATACTTTAGTTTAGTACTAAAGCTTCTTATTACACTGAGGTGCTTCCAATACTCAGTTCCCCATAGTATAAAGCCGAGATGGAATTTGAAAATGTTTTCAAGATAGCTTTGGTGGATCCTGTGATTTTTCGCCTACAAACAGAAATAAAATCAGTGTTGGAAGTCTTCCTGCCAATGCTCGCTATGACATAAAAAGCAAATCAACTCACCTCCGGAAGGAATGAAATTGACACTCATTACCATGTAGGTCAATATTGTACAGCCTATTAAATGGCTTTCAAATTTGAACCAGAGAGGTTACTTTCAGAATACAGCATGTCATATATCAGGAACAACTACATAGGTAAGGATGGTTGACCTCGGGGAGATCAACATCCAACACCGCGGAGACACCATCACGTGTTTCTCAATGCAGTGACACTAGAACAAGGCTCCCTGGGAAAATATGCAAAACAAGAATGCCGCGGAGACACCATGACATGTTTCTCAACGCTGGCAGGAAACTAGCCAGGTCTTTCACCGGGAAGGAACAACCACGGGAAGGGCAGTCTCCAGTCAAGGAGACCACCTATGCCAAACATGGTATCCATCCACAGACAGCTGTTTCAGGGTATTTGCCCCTCAACAGTGTACGCCACACTGATGAGGGGGCAAATACCCTGAAACAGCTGTCTGTGGATGGATACCATGTTTTGGTATAGGCGGTTTCCTTGACTGGAGACTGCCCTTCCCGTGGTTGTTCCTTCCCGGTGAAAGACCTGGCTAGTTTTCTGCCAGCGTTGGGAAACATGTGATGGTGTCTCCACGGCATTCTTGTTTTGCATATATCAGGAATAAGACCAGACATTGTCGGGGAACTAGAATTTTATGATGAAATTGAATTGCTATAATTAACACAAAGTAATTAGTAGACACTACCACAAAGAAAATATAACATACACTTGTTCAAGAAAGACCGGGACCACCGTGCTATCCCAACCACACTTTACAATGTATCTAGAGATCTCAGGAATCAGGACAAATTTACCTAACAGGCGCTCCACCTAGTGCAAGTGTGAAATTACTACTCTATGTGCGTGGTGTGTGTGGTGAGGATCACTGGGTGTACGGAAGGACCTGTCCATGAGTCAGCAAAATGGCTAACAAAGTTAACTACAATGCTAACCTCTCTTTCCTTTGTTTCCGACACACAGCAACAAGCTACCCAGGTGCCAAACTTTAACAGTAACTGCTGTTTTACATGTGAACAAGTTCAGTTCCTGTCTAAATGGCTGCCGCCTATCAAAACTAGTTTGGCAGCAAAAGGTAACGGATGTGTGCACACTTCCTACCAAGAATGTCCACATGGGGCCTGAGCTCAGTACTTACGGTTCCACTCATCCGGTACAGGAATTTCGGGTTGAAGGGGGTATCAGTAGATTCCAATGCAGTATTTGTATTTTTGTTAGATTCAAATGCTGTATCTGTCGCTTCGGTAGATTCAGTCGCAGTATCTGTATCTTCGGTGGTCGACACCTAACCAGAAAAACTCACCATAGGAACAGATTCAACAAAAGGGTTTTGCGCCTGCAACACTTGAGGTTGTCTTCTGGAATTCAGATCTCAGTACAGCAGCAAGACAGTCTCTATCTCACAACCAGAATCGGTTCTCTCGATTAATGGGCTGAAAGCAGTTCACAGCACATCTGCACTCTGCAGGCCTGGTCCACACACTGTCCTGAATCTGACCACGCAGTCTTTTGTGCAGCCTGCACAGAGGCCCCTCTGGTGGACAGGAGGCGACACTGTCAGTGTCACCTCCACACTTTCACACAAACACAACCATAGATTATCAACTTAACCATAAACATCCATTTGTAGCTAAATGTTTTTTGATCTTCTTCAGTACAGAGGTTGCCCTAGTGGGCTACATTTGATAGCACTCTCCAGGAACACTGGTTCTACTCAAGAAAATTCTGCTGGTTTACAATGTCTTGCATTAACCATCCTTGAACCTGCTACTGGGCTTACAACACAAAAAATATCACTACATCCGATAACGCTCGTTACAGCCAGTGTGAGCCATTCAACCACTGCAAGCGGCTCGCACTGGGCTGAGCACTGATCATACCCGAGCACAGCGATGCTAGAGCAAGTGTTCAGCATACATAAAGCACCCGAACTCCGAACTCAAACTCTGTTTTTTTTTTAATAAATATTATTGCAAACACTAAACTTTACTGTTCAGATCCACTCATCTCAAAATATAAAATCCAGATCACTCAACATCAGTATTATTGTATTTATCTTCCAACCTCATATTTATTGAGGTCTTGCAATTTTAAAAATCTTCTTCTTCTGCTTTACAAAAGTAGTCACACTAGCTTTTTTATTCATTAAACGTGTGTATATATGCATGTAATGTAGTGTAAGTGCATTAATATACCGTACTCACCTACCACTGCTCTTTGTTTAGTCCAGGGCCATTGTTCTCCGCTTCTCAGTGATGTCACCGCTCTGCAGCCTCTCCAGGTGATGCTTCACTCCGCATGATCCTGAAGTCTCTTTCCAATGAAAACCTAAAGGGCGTCAGAACGAGGCGCAGAATGTGGCCCCAGAGATTTCCATCATATATTCGACTTCCAGCCCCGACATAGCGCCTAGTAAGAGTAAACTTGTCAGAAATGTGATGACATCACAGAGAAGCAGAGAAGAACGGTGCTACACACCGGTAAAAGCAGCAGGAGGTGAGTATATAAGACATTCACACTACACTACAAACATATACATACACATTTACCAACTAAAATACTTAGTGGGAATTTTTCTTTAAGCATCCTCCTGAGCAATGTTATAACAAAACATTAAGTTATAAGAAGAAATCCTTCACCAAGAAGTGTTCAATGTTGGAAAAATTAATTTCTAAAGTTTTTGAAGCGTATTAAAACCATTTAAAAAAATTGGGGTAACTGGATAACTCCAAGTTCTTAGATCCTATCGAAATATATGTGCATTGTGGGGGGGATGGGAAGCGGACCTTTTCTGGGTAAACATTGGTTTTATTCATCCAATTAATGAAAAAATAATAAAGTAAACATCTCGGAAGGTTTACAGACTGAAAGAAAATGCAGGAAAATAGAATAACTACTGGAAAATATTGAGTATAGTCTTTAGGGTAGGGATGGGCAATCTAAGTCAATATTAGTACGGCACAGTCTGGCACAACTAAGATTTCATATGGTGAAGTTTACATAATGGGCATTTAAGTGTGTGTATGATGTGTGTATATATATATGTATATATATATATATATATATATATATATATATATAGTACAGACCAAAAGTTTGGACACACCTCCTCATCTCACAACAACTATTAAGAGGAGACTTTGTGCAGCAGGCCTTCATGGTAAAATAGCTGCTAGGAAACCCCTGCTATGGACAGGCAACAAGCAGAAGAGACTTGTTTGGGCTAAAGAACACAAGGAATGGACATTAGACCAGTGGAAATCTGTGCTTTGGTCTGATGAGTTCAAATTTGAGATCTTTGGATCCAACCACCGTGTCTTTGTAGAAAAGGTGAACGGATGGACTCTACATGCCTGGTTCCCACCGTGAAGCATGGAGGAGGAGGTGTGATGGTGTGGGGGTGCTTTGCTGGTGACACTGTTGGGGATTTATTCAAAATTGAAGGCATACAGAACCAGCATGGCTACCACAGCATCTTGCAGCGGCATGCTATTTCATCTGGTTTGCGTTTAGTTGGACCATCATTTATTTTTCAACAGAATAATGACCCCAAATACACCTCCAGGCTGTGTAAGGGCTATTTGACTAAGAATTAGAGTGATGGGGTGTTACGCCAGATGACCTGGCCTCCACAGTCAACAGACCTGAACCCAATCGAGATGGTTTGGGGTGAGCTGGACCGCAGAGTGAAGGCAAAAGGGCCAACAAGTGCTAAGCATCTCTGGGAACTCCTTCAAGACTGTTGGAAGACCATTTCCGGTGACTACCTCTTGAAGCTCATCAAGAGAATGCCAAGAGTGTGCAAAGCAGTAATCAAAGCAAAAGGTGGCTACTTTGAAGAACCTAGAATATAAGACATATTTTCAGTTGTTTCACACTTTTTTGTTAAGTATTTCATTCCACATGTGTTAATTCATAGTTCTGATGCCTTCAATGTGAATCTACAATTTTTAGAGTCAAAAAAATAAAGAAAACTCTTCTGTCTGGTCTGTACTGTATATGTGGTGCCCTGGACAAGTCAGGGGCCACAGGTAACAACACACACCCCCACCCCCAGCAGTTCACAGCAGACATCCCCAGTGAGACCTGGTTTCTTCCTCGGGTTCAGACAGACACACCAGGTGGGCGGAGTCAGGGAGATGGGCACGCCCACCGAGGAGTTTAGCTGGCCTGAGGCAGGAACCAGGTCCAGACAAGTCCAGCAGAGGAAGAGAGAAGAGGTCTGCAGAGAGGCAGACGCAGACTGGGGCCTAGGTTGGAGCCTAGGGCCCTCGTGTAGCAGTCAGGCAGACCGTAGTGGCCGTCTGCGAGAGCCGGGAAGACAGTCTGGTGGAACCGTAGGTAGCCGGGGCTGGGCGGTGGCCCACTGGTACTGAACCGGGGAGCCAGCTGGAAACCGGAGCGCAGGAGGAGTGTACGGAAGGGGCAGGAAAGGACTTACTTTACCAACCTGGGGTCAGGGGAAAACACCGCAGCCGTCTGTGGGACCCGTCCATCCAGCCGTTTGTTTCATCAGAGACTCCGTGTGTGTTACTGGCTGAGTGAGTACCACCGTGCCGTGCGGCACGGCGCTGCCCCCGCAACCCTGCACCTCACAAGGCCCCGTAACCTGCCTGCCATCCATCCCTACCCCATCACCGGGCCCCGGGACAACCAACCCCCTACCCACGGAGGGGAGAACTAACAACAAAGCTGCTCCCTGTCACCGCTCCCGGGATCCCCGTCTAGAGCAGCGGTGGTGTCACCAATATCACCACAACCGTGGGTGGCATCACGGACAATATCCAATCCCCACAATCAAAACCCCCCTTTTCACTCACGGGCGAGGAACGCCCCTCGAGTCCCCGGGATCCGGCCCACCGCTCGAGCCACCACCGAGCAGCCGCAGCAGCAGCAGCCGGACCCGAGCAGTGGGAGAGCGCAGCGTCCCCTCCTCCACCCGCGACATATATATATATATATATATATGTGTGTGTGTGTAATGTGTATAAATTTGTAATTTATGTATGATATTGCGTATAGCAAAGTATTACATATGACTAATCTGTGGTATTTTGGGAGAGTGAGGTGTTTGAAGGGGATGTCATTGTATTTTAAGATTTTAAGACCTATTGTTCATTAATTTTTACTGTACCTGATGACACATCTCCGGTTAGAGCAAATTAATGTTACACAGATGCCGCCGTCCCTCTGTGACCACATAACATCCAGCTGAATGATCTGCAGCTGGGAAGAGGTGACCGCAAACCCAGTAAGTACCCAACATGACTGCTGGTAGACTGAACTGTTACTCCCAGGCATCAAATATGAAAAATATCTGAATCACCGATACAGAATAATCTTACTATTGGTTACAATAACTTTAAATTGCCTAAAGGAAAGCTTTATAATAAATTGCTCCTTGGACAGAAAGATTATTCCCATGTCTCATTCCCTATTTTCAGATAGTTTTATCTCAATTTTCCAATCCCTGGTGGCCTCTTTTTATGTCTCAGCTGGCATGGTAGCTGATTCTCTAAGCCGTAGGTCTGGATGTGCAGCACGAACCGGAGGCGTTGGTGCAGCACGAACCGGAGGCATTGGTGCAGCAAATTTCTATAGAAGCTGTTTTGGCTCAGCAAATGGGAAATGTAGACTTATTGATGGAGCAGAGCAAAGTAAGTCAGAAAGCTACCAGAGGTTTGGAGTTAGGCAGAGTGTCAAAATGTCAAATAGTATGTAGAAGCAGCCAGAAAGCAACTCGTAACAAAAGAGCTGTATATGCTGGAGGTGCTCCCTGCAGCACCAGAGGTGGGAAGCATGACAAACTACCTTAATATCAGACTGTCTGCTACGGCATGAGCTGACCTAAAAACCTAAGAGAGTGACAGCAGAGATGCAAACCAGTTTACCGTTGTTCACACAGGGACAGATGGAGCCAGCCACAGGAGGAGGAGGTGCATAGCCCAGTGTTGACGTTGGACAGGTGAGTATGTAACATGGCGCGGGGTGGTAGTCGTGGGCGAGGTAGTCGTCTGCTGCACCCCGGTATGCTACATGAAAATTTGGGTCCTGGCTGGGTGTGTGGTGCACTACAGTAGCGATATGCCCTTGAAGGCCGCATATGTTTCGGCCAGCCAGGACAGATGGTACTTCGCTCCAGACAGGAAACCACAACTTCTTTATAAACATAGTCTTTACAAGTCTTTACTGAACAGTTGATGACTGATAACTGCATACACAAGGAATCACATTGCTCATTGCTTTTCAGACGTTTCAAACACATTAAGGAGTAAGTTCAGACATAGTCTTGCAGCATGTTCCATGTTAAATGTTCTTATCCTTCCCCCATAATCCTCAGTTACTCTCCACCATCAGCCTGACCTTATATCCCAGCGCTCTAAAGTCACTCTGTCTTTACTGCGGCTCTGTGTCATATTCTTCTCCCTTAGGGATTGTGCCAATATGGCCGGACCAGGCTATTAGGCTATGTGCCCACGCTGCGGAAAATTCGCAGAATTTCACACGATTTTTTTCGCGGAAATTCAGCAGATTTTTCAAAAATCCGCAGTACAGCGAGTCCCCAGCCATTTCTATGGCATTTGGGGAGTGCTGTGCCCATACTGCGTTTTTTTACGCAGCGGAAATAATGCGAATTTCCCTGCGGAAAAAACTGCAGCATGTGAATTATTCCTGCGGATTTCTCCCCAGGGTCCTATACTTACCTGCCTTGATAGCAGACATCACTTCCTCCGGTGCAGAGCAGCGCAGTGGAGCCAGGTACAGGAAGGAGGAGGTGGGCGGAGCCTGCACGAGCTCCGGTCATGTGACAGCCAGAGCTAGTTCAGGTCACTTTATGCTCAAGGTCACATGACAAGATATTGAGACAATGACAGTTTTAGGGGGTATACCTACCGCTGGTGTTGGCTTTTATTTCAATAAATTGTTTGAAATGAGGAAATCACCATTTCTGCTTCTACTTATATGCCTGGCTGTCATGATAAAATATCACTGTAGCAAGAACTTTTTACATTTTCCATAGATTTTAGTGGAAAGCCAAATATCCCTAAAATATGAAACTTGTATCAGGCTACAAACAGCATTTCAGGGGGTCTGAAAAGAAAGGAAGGAATGAAGATTGCAGACTGAAACTTAGCTTACAGGTAACCACTAACATATGTAAATACTAAAAAATCATTTTTTCCATGTCAAAGGTGTCCATAGCCTTTTATGTATTTTATCTGTTGTGTCACCTCTACCTCCTTACAGATTGTAGGCTCTTGTACTCAGGGTTCTGACTCCTGTTTTGAATTGTTGAGTAACTTTATAATGTCTGATATTGTTCTTGTTCATGTTTTTCTGAATTACAAACTGCTGTGTGATATTTTGGATCTATATAACTTTAAAGAAGACCCCCTCACTAGGTCAAAAGTGGCCAATTTTTGCTGTTATTTTATTCTCTCTGCTTCCTTCAGTATTTTCATTTTTTTTTGTTTTAATCTTTTGTACAGTTTCAAAGAAGTGAACCTTCTTACTTAGTATAATTTTTCTTTTTTTTTATAAGGGAGAGTGACTCACAGAATCCTCTGGGGTGTGTCTTTAAATTGCTCTGTGTTATTTTTCCATGAGAACCGCCCCCTGTAACGATCATAAAAATCAGCACTGAATAAAAAGGCCCCTATCTTTGGATCCATATGGTGAATTAAAAAATGGATTTGTCAGGTGAACACAGGGAAGAAAATAAAGTAAAAAAGTGGCCACTTTGCAGGTCAGAGCGTCATTAAAGGGAACCTGTCACTAGTTTTTTGACTATTAAACCAAAAGTGTCACCTTCTGCAGCTCCTGTGCTGCATTCTATGAAGGTGCATCTCGTTGCTAACCCCTCCCCCTTACAGACCCCAAAAAGAACTTTATAAAATCCCATTGTGTTGTATGCTAATGAGCTGTGTTGGCTAGATGGGCGGGCTCTATTTCGGCTCCTGTCCCTACTTGTCACCTTGTTTGCCGTCCTCCTGTCGTGATTGACAAGGATGGCGCCGTCATCATCATCCCACGCTGCTGTCCAAGTCTTGCGCAGGCGCAGTTCTCTTTGCTCCTATCGCAGTTGACCTTGCGCACTGGTGATGTATCTGTGCAGGTGCGAGATCATGGTCGGGTACGAGGATGACGCTGCTGTCATGCACAGTGCCGACCATGATCTCATGCCTGCGCAGATACATCACCGGCGTGCAAGGTAAACTGTTTTTATGCTCGGCTCGTGATAGGGCAGAGAGAACTGCGCCTGTGCGAGACTTGGACAGCAGCGTGGGACGATGCACCATTTCTGGAACGGCTGCAAGCTGCTATTTTTATGCTGGGAGGGGACAAATAACCTTGGTCCTTACCAGCCTGATAATACTTGCCCCAGCTTTCTGCATTACCATGTCTAGTTATCAAACAATAGAGGGGTCCATAATTTTTAAAAACAGTGTAGGATCCCCTGTATTTTTGATAGTCAGCCAAGGTAAAGCTGATAGCTGAGAGCTGGAGCCTGCAATTGTCTGCTTTGCCTTGGCTGGTTATCAAAAATAGGTGGGATCCCACAAAGAAATAGTCCCTATCTATATTTATTCGCAGGGCAATTGCCCCCATTTTTATTGCTTTTACAGCCCTCATGCCCTTACTATGACCATTTTACAGCCATTTTAGAACATAGAAATTCAGCCCATTGATTTATCTGGGGTTCAGAGTTAAGTCTGGGTCCCGAACTGAACTTTTAACTAAAGTCCGATCGAATCAGCAGAACCCAAACTTCCATGGGTCCTCTCATGTCTAGTCATTACCCAACAACTTTTTATCACCTAAATAAGAGAAGCATAATGTAGAAACAGAGACCCTGATTCCAGCAGTGTAAATTTTTGGGTGCTTGCTGTGTTTTGAAGAAAAATAAGCTTTATTAGCACTAAAGGACTAGTAAACCTGCTGCCATATACTACTCCATATTCATAAGATCTGTATAACCATGCCCCCATCACTGATTGGCATCATCAGGTGGATGACGTGTGTCGCAATTGATTAGTGCGAGTATTTCAAATCCCAGGAAGAGGGGACGCGACTCTCCCTCCCTGAAGAAGCCATTTAGATCGAGGATCGTTTACTCTGGCGAAACGTGCGTTGGGGGTCTTGGAGCTTTTTTCTCCTTGGGGACAGCCTGATTACTTTATGTTGACCTCTAGTACACCTTGCACTTGGCACTTTAATTTGGTTTGTATAGGGCAGCTGCAATAGGATATACCATCATACACCAAATTTGCCTTCTGGTATTACTTACTGTGATACTTTAGCTATATATGCGGTTGGCTATAGATTTTTGGCAATATGAATGGATAACATCTTTTTGCTATTCATCCCCACATAGATAAGGCGGTTATGCCTATAATTGGTGGAATTGAAAGGGATAGTATTGCTATATACATGCATGTTGTTATCCAGTATATTTGATGCTGCATAGATGCCCCTGTATGTTACTTCATCTCACGACCCAGGATATATATTATATAAGTGATATTACCATCATATCAGCGGTTTATGGTTGCCCACCACACTTCGTGCTGCCAAGGAGCTTTCACACATGTAGTTTAAATCTATACAGGTGTTCTATCTCCTTCCTGCATGCTTTAAGTCACACTTGGTATTTTAACATGATCACCACCATTTTTTTATTATAAATAAACTTTGATATATTTCCATACACTATTTACTCCTTTTTCTCATGTTCTTAAATCAGATACTATAGTACAAAACAGCACAAGTACCAATAAGTAGGTTAAATTGTCACTCTAAATTGAGGAGATAACGCAAATGACTAAAATAACATGCTATAGTACATCACATAATAAAATCCATTGAATTATAACCAGTATAAAAGCTGTGGCAGAGAATGCAGCAGCTATTTTGGGATGACTCTGTTTAGTGAGAGGATGTCACAGGTCACAGATTAGCAATAGAAATAGGATGAAAAAAATCACTGAATAGACTGTACAGATGTGTGTGAAGAATATTTAACATCCTTTTACCAAAAATTATTTTTGTGGAGGTCACTTTGAGATTAATAAGGCGTTGTTTGTGGTAAAGAGCCTAAAGCCCGCGATACACGCTACAATATATCTTACGATGTGTCAGCGGGGTCATGTCGTATGTGACGCACATCCGGCATCGTAAGGTACATTGTAGTGTGTGACAGGTACGTGCGATTGCGATTGAACGTTAAAACGTTCATCGTATACACGTTGTTGAATCCTGACGAATTGTACGACAGGTTGTTCAATGTTCCCGAGGCAGCACAAATCGCAGTGTGTGACATCCCGGGAACATTGAACAGATCTTACCTGCCTCCCGCGGCTCTAGCCGGCAATGTGGAAGGAAAGAGGTGGGCGGATGTTTACATCCCGCTCATCTCCGCCCCTCCGCTTCTATTGGCCGGCTGCCGCATGACGTCGATGTGATGCCGAACGTCCCTCCCACTCCAGGAAGTAGACGTTCGCCATCCACATTGAGGTCGTATGGACGGGTAAGTATGTGTGACGGGGTTAATCGTTTGTGCGGCACGTTCAACAAATTGAACGTGCCACACATACGATGGGGGCGTTGCAAATCGCATACGATATCATATGTGAAATTGCAACTTGTAAAGCAGGCTTAAATGAGATTGTCTAAAGTCCTGGGACACGTCAGAATATTATACACGTCTTTTCAGTGCAGTTGGAGTGCTGGGAATTTGCAGCAATTTTTTCCGGTGCAAATCAAATTTTTGGAAAAAATTTAGGTAAGATTGCAAATTAAAATGCAATCACCTCTAGCCTCTGGAGATGTCAGTGTGAAAAACTCAACATTGTATTTGTCTTCTCTAGGACAAAAAAAGAAAAAAAGCCTTTCCATATACATTCCTCTACAGCCCGTGACTGCGGCACAAAAAGTACTGGATGTGGATGGATGTTCTCGCTGTAATGAAGGATAGCTAATGAGAAGCAGAACCCCACAAACCCTCACAGCAAACATTTGTTAGAGATTTCCCTCTAAATGAAAACTTTGTGTGTGAACCACAGTGTAATAAATGCAAAATGAAATACATTGAACAGAACCCGCTGCTGTTATTCAGATCCTCGCTGATCACTTCAAGGTGCGCCATCACCTGCTACGTATTAGCGGTGCACAAATAAGCCTGCATTAAGCCATGTTGTGTGGTACGTAATGAGGCCTACAGAGGAAACACTTATCTCACTAATCAAGTGGCTGCACACAAAAGTGCAGGGCCGAAAATCTAGGAATGTTCTAGATAAAACAATAAGATAAAAAGAATTAGCCACAAATTTATGTTAATAGTCTCTATGTACTAAAAAAATGTATTGGTAGTTCCCTAGTCTTAAGGCCCCATCACACGCTACGATATATCTAACGATATGTCGTCGGGGTCACGGAATTCGTGACGCACATCCGGCATCGTTAGAGATATCGTACCGTGTGACACCTTGGAACGACTGTGAACGAGCAAAAATACTCACCTTATCGTTGCTCGTTGACACGTTGTTCATTTTCATAATGTCGTTCCTCCTTCTGCGCGCCGGTTGTTCGTCGTTCCTGAGGCAGCACACATCGCTACGTGTGACACCTCGGGAACGACAAACACAGCTTACCTGCATCCCGCCGGCAATGAGGAAGGAAGGAGGTGGTCGGGATGTTACGTCCCACTCATCTCCGCCCCTCCGCTTCTATTGGGCGGCCGCTGTGTGACATCGCTTGAGGAAGAGGATGTTCGCCGCCGACAGCGACGTCGTTAGGGAGGTAAGTACGTGTGATGGGGGTTAACGACATTGTGCGCCACGGGCAACAAATTGCCCGTAACGAACAATCGATGGGGGCGGGTGCAATCGCACATGCGATCGCACGATATATCGAAGCGTGTGACGGGGCCTTTAAACTAGAAGCAGCTTTAGGGGTGCAAAGGAAGCGTCTATTGCCTCAAAGGATTAAAAAAATCAAAAAAGTACACCAATGTACCTTGTCATATGATTTTTTGTTCAGAAAGATGCGCTGGGGATTATTTTCAGGTGTATATAGTCTCATCCTGGTATATGTCTATATCCTGGACCCATTCCTGGTATACAAAGTCGTTGTTCTGTCTCCAATGCATAAAAAAAACAAAAAACATTCTACACACCTTCCCTGCTCCCATGTTGCGTGGCATCCTACCCTGTAGCTGGCACGGTGGCCAGCAGCTGAAATCAGCGTACCTACAATGGCGATGCATGATGCCATTGTCATGCTCCCCAAGTCACGTGCACACTGACATCAGCTGCCGGCCATTGCTTGGCCAACAGTGTGTCTTGCAGCACACAGACCCAATGGGGCGCTCTGTGATGCAATGGATTTCAGCTTGATGAGAAGTGGTCACATGGTCTAATGTCACCACTCACCATGGCCTCCAGATGTAGTGGACCCAGGATCGTCGTGGGAGATCGTGTGGATTATATCAGATCTGCAAGGGTGTTTTGGGGGTTAATAAAGTGGTGAAAGAGGGTTTGTTCTTTAATTATTTAAAATAAAGGATTTTTGACCATTTCTGTTTTTTTTTTTATTTACAGGGTTGGTAATGGGTGGAGGTCTTATATACAGCTCTCCATTATTCAACCCAGTGTTTGATGACAGCTGTGACTTTTGACAAATCACAGTTGACATCAACACCATATATTACCCTGATTACCACAGCACCAGGGCAATCGGAATGAACCAGGTAAAGTGGCACAATTGGATGCGCCAATTGTGAGGAGGATGCGGGCTGCTATTTTTAGGCTGGGGAGGACCCAATAACCATGGACCTTCCCAACCTGAGAATATCAGTCCCCAGCTGTCTGCACTAGTTATGAAAAATGAGCAGGACCCCACATACTTTTTTTATTATTTATTTAAATAATTTTTAAAAAACATTGTGGCGGAACATCTATTTTTGATAACCAGCCAATATAAAGCCCTCAGTTTGGGGCTGCAGCCCACAGCTGTCTACTTTACCTGCGCTGGTAATCACATAGCTGGGGGACAGCACGCAATTTTTTTTTTCACTTGACCTGGCAATCACAGTAATGCCAATAGCAAACATGGCTACGGCATTACTGCAATTGGCATTCAATCCCCGCATGTTTAGTGGCTGAAAATCAGGCACCAAACATGCAGGGAGGGGACTGGAAACTCACGATGAGAAAACCAAAAAACTCGAAGAGTAACAAATATCCCGAATATTCACTCATCAAACATTCCAATATAGGTTGCATACATTACACATTTTACATTACATCTTATCCTAATACACATTCATTACATTTCACAGGAACATCACCATACAATTCACATGACACAGTATATCACAATATTTACAAAATACATTAATCAGCATACATTATATGATGTGATTGGTGTCTTCAGAGGTAGGAAGGCGATAGCCTTAAGGCCCCGTCACACGCAGCAATATTGCTAGTGATATCGCTAGTGAGTGTACCCGCCCCCATTGTTTGTGCGTCACGGGCAAATTGCTGCCCGTGGCGCACAATATCATTCGGAGCCGTCACACGGACTTTTTAAGGGGGCGGTTCGTGCGGCGTCACAATGGCGTCACTAAGCGGCCGCCCAATAGAAGCGGAGGGACGTAGATGAGCGGCTGTAACATCCCGCCTACCTCCTTCCTTCCTCATTGCCGGCGGCCACAGGCAAGCTGTAGTTCGTCGTTCCCGAGGTGTCACACGTAGCAATGTGTGCTGCCACGGGAATGACAAACAACCTGCGCCCTCAACAATCAACGATTTTTTGAAAATGAACGACGTGTCAACGATGGACGATTTGGTGAGTATTTTCCATCGTTAACAGTCGCTCGTTGGTGTCGACGTCGCTAACGATGCCGGTTGTCGTCACGGAATCAGTGACCCCGGCGATCTATCGTTAGATACGTCGTTGCATGTAACGGGGCCTTCAGTTCACCGCTCTTACACTTTTACAACCTATTGGCAATTTTTCCCCATTTAAGAAGTTGAGACAACTCCTTTAAGATCCAAAAACTCCTGCAGCTCCTTCCTTTCCTTTACGTAAGTTGCAGTAATTCAGAGACATAGTAAAACTCAATTCCTATGTAACAGGCTCTGTATCATCATCAATGTATATAAGTGAAGCATCTAATATTTCTCAGAACCTATAGCGATATTGGCAGAAAAGAGACAATTAATCGGATATGCAAAAAATGTAAATGCAGAACATTTTTTTTTACTTATTTAGTACTTAGCAATTCCTCACTCACTCAAGGAGGGGGTGGTTGCCTTCTTTACCTACTTTTCACTCCAGTCCTGTTTTTTTTTTCCTAGTGAGAAGTAAAATTATGTTTACTATTGATGAGCAATTTTTAACAATTTGTAATTCTATTTTTTAGAATTACCCAAAATACCCATCTCTGTTTTACATAATGCAGAAGATTGCATCCGCCAGAAAGGACTCATATGACCTTGGGTGTGACTGGTTGGGCTATGTACTAATGCCTGGAAAAAAAATCACATCACCTGGTTTATCTCAGCCATTACATAGAATAGTTTATCCTATCTTAGGCTGTATAAAAGCTGAGGCAGGAAATGCAGCAAAACTTTTTTTTGTTTAATTTGTTTATTCAAATGATGTCACCGATTACTGCTTAGCAATAGAAATGGGAATAAGAATCAAACTTTACAGATATTTGTTTACTCATAGCCAGTATCATGGCTGTCTCTTTGAATTTGAGACTTGTGACAGATTTTTGGCTAGAAAGCCATTGCTATGTTCACTCCTGTTTTTAAATGTAGATTCCTTTTCCTTGGGGAGGACAGGGTTAATGTCAGTATTCCTTGCCAGCAAGCATTCTCATTACCATTCCAGATGTTTCCTGTTTGGACCACTCCCAGTCTCTATATATACCCTCTGCTCCCTGTAGAGGACGCCGGTTATTCACTCTCATTTGAATGCTTGTCCTGGAATTGGAAGTAGCTCGTGGAACTCTTTCTCTTCTATTTGCTGTGCAGGCTGCCGTTTTGGTTTAGACTGCAGCAGTCTGTTGTGTTTCCCCCTGTCTGTCTTTCCTTCCCTTGTGTGTTGTTGTAGTGCAGCGGTTGGACTAGTGATCCTTACCTGTCCACTCACTAGCCAGGACTATTGTAGGGTCACTCAGGGATTCATGTTCCTGCTCGGCGACAGGCGACAAACCTGTATAGAGAATGGCTACGAGTGCAGGGTACAGTTGCAGGTCAGTGGAGGAGATGTCCAACTTCCCTCTCACTAGTGCCAGGGCCCACCATTGTTAAAGTATATCCAGTGTAGCCCTTGTGTTGTGTTGTGTGTCATGTCGTGCACCATATTTCCCTGTCATGATTCATGCCAGCCAGCCAGGTATGTGGAGCTTAATTTGACATTACTAAGGCAGTGTTTGCATTAAACAGATCAGAATGCATTGTATTCAGATCTAGGACACCTCAGCATGTTGTCTCATCTTTTCTGGGCAAATAAAATAGCACAAATCAAATATTTTGAAAACATTTTTTGAAGACAGTCAATTTGAATTTAAAAACATTCGATTATCTCTAATTTTTAGTAATTTTCAAACATGGAGGTATAAATATGTAATCTGACAAAGAACAAAAACAATATTTTGAGGATATAATCTGAATAGAAAAATGGCATTTCCACCACCTGAATGAACTATTCAAGGTACAAAGGAGAGACCATGTAAGAGATAGTTTGGCTCCATTCTGGGAGTCTGTGGACTTATTGTATCTGATATTACTATATAGTGTGAGGTGCTGTGGTTCTTTGGTTACATGGAATAACATGCTGGTCCCTTTTAAGTGAAGGATGGTGAAAAGCAGGTCGGAAGTAAAGATAAGTGCCTTTGGGGAGACAGGAAGGTTCACTTGCCGGTGAGTGAGTGGACTCCGTACTTCTTTGCAACGCCTCTAGGATCTTTTCGAGATTACCAACCTAACTATGTAAGAATCCTTGTCAATGCACCATGGCTCGTTGGCAGCCCCTATAAACCTTACGGCATATACTGTACCTTGCTTATCTATTCTTCTACAGAAGGTTTTTTTTATATTCTCTTTATACAAGTCTTCTAAAGTAATGCGAATAACCATGGTGACATACAGAATTTAAAAATGGTTCCTTTCAGAATTCAAGGGTGGTAGGATGGTCTGGAGACATGACAGTCAGAGGGTTCTCTTGTTTTGGCCGTCTTTAGAAAGACCACACAGGTCGGGGCACATACCATTGAATGCCCATACTCTTTCCACATGGGCAGAACAATACTCAGACAACACAAGGTGAGGGTACCTCACTTCGGTAAGACATAATTGGGCTACAAACTGAGAAGGGCATATAGTACATTCCCAGCAAAGACACTCGAAGATGCAATTAACAGAGTCTCACCTTTCCTCTGGCTCACCAGAGATTAGCAGTTCCGTGTTTTCGAGAAGATAGTAGCAAGCTTAAGGAGCCAACCAAGCACAGTGAGGTATGTGGCCAGGTGACTAGATTGTCTCAACTTAGGTTCTCCTAACAAATTTGTGGGCTCAATGTTGGGTAGTGGAACAGTTCTGTAATCCACCAGCTGAAATTATGGTCCCTAGGTTGAACTCCTGTAGAATCACACCGGAGCAGGCTCTTTTTAATATCCCTCAGCGCCCATTTCAGGGCATTGTGCCCCACAGGCTTTGAGGGAATAAACATGGCTGTTCCATGTGCCTCCAAATGAGGTAGACTAGTTCACTGTAGGAGGTTGATGCAATTCATAAAGCAGGCATTCCATATATTAGTATACAAAAAGGGGCACCGGACAGTCTCACATGAAACAATGGCTACTGTCCCTTGACTTACTGAACAAAGAAATATTACGTCTAACATAATTAAGAATTGTTCACCCTCACACAAATGGCCAGATATTCCTCATTGAGTCGTCACAGATAGTCTGATCAGTTTTCTAGGCTTTGCTCTGTTTGGTTGTGGAGAATTATTTGTATATTCATCACTTGGGAATTAGCCATCTATTACGAAGTACAATCTCTAATCCAAGCCCCTTTTTGTTCTTTATTTCCTCATTTCTGCTTAGTGGAAAATTGTGACAGCTGGTGGGAGTTATCCTCGCTGGGGATTCAGAACCACATGACTGTCAGAGTCAATGGCTGGCATACGGTTGGTGGTTTTAACATGTCACGTTGTTATGTATCTGCTGTATATAAGTTTATTCAGTTCTATAGTTCAATTAAGGACACTGTAAACTCATAAGTCCTGTAATTTAATGTAGTCGATTAGCGTTACCCAATAGCTGAGCCTTCTTTTTATTCTATATCATTAGTTAGTTTTTTAAAGGGATTGTTTGGTCTAAAAATATAAGTCTGCAGTCACTCAACTGTATATGATTGGACTGAGGACAATATAGCAGCATGCTGTGATTATCAGTGAGAGACGTGTCCCTCACACCCATACAATGTCTATGGGTGCGAGTGAAACATCGAACTGCACTCAGATGACATCCAAGTGCAGTGCGATATACGCACAGGCTGACAATGGGGGAGATGGAGAAATTGTTCCCTCCCTCTTCTTTGCAGCTGTGATCCGATCGCAGGATCGCTATCTGTTATCCACTTATTAGGCACTATAGATTGATACACATATAGTTTTATTTTAATGTGTTGCTCTAGAGCACTATTAGGGATTAAAGACAATCTTGCAGCACTCACAATATTTGTTATATATACTTGAGGCATTGGTGTTTTTTTACCTTTATATTTTTCTATTCTGTAAGAATTATTTATTGCACTTGACAATTTGTAACCCACAATATTTATTATTCTTATTTATTATTAGCCATGAAATTCCAAAAAAACAACAAAAAATTTCTAATGTAAAGTGTTAATCTGTCGAGTAATATATCACCTGGTATTGATTAGTGTCCCTCTGAGGTGGCTATTTCCCTGTATTTTTATTAGTGTTTTTCTGTATATGAAAAAAATATTTTTCAATAAAATATATGTATTAAAATCTTTATACAAAAATAATTTGCCATTTTTTTCACTTCTTTACCTGGCAAGGTTTCTGCCAGAGTCTTGTTGAATATTTATTGATGGTGTATGCATATTTTTTGGATGAATCGTTGACTAATTACTGTATATAAAAGCCTAGGCTGCTGTGTAGAACATAAAAATAAATTTATAGTACTCACCTAAGGGGCGGTGTGGTGCAGACTGGTTGGATGGGTGTCATCGTTCTCTGGTACAGGTGCCTCCTCTTTTGGCCATCTTTGTCCTCCTTCTTCTGAAGCTTTGGTGCATGATGTGTCCTATGTCATCCACACTAGCCGGCATTGAGGTCCTGCGCAGGTGCACTTTGATCTGCCCTGACTAGGGCAGATCAAAGTATTGTAGTGCGCCTGCGCGGAACCTTAATGCCGGCAAGTGTGGATGACATAGGACGCGTCATGCACCCAGGCTTCAGGACGAAGATGGGCGAAAGAGGAGGCACCGGTACCGGAGAACGGAGTCACCCATCCGACCAGTCTGCACCGCACTGCCCCTTAGGTGAGTATTATAAAGTGATTTTTACATTCTACACAGATATATAAGAGCCCACTGGTGGTAGTCGCAGCTTATAGTCGCCAACTCTGGTGACAGGTTCCCTTTAAAATGCTAAAATTGGACTTGGATGTCAATATAGAAGAAAATGTTATACAACATAAACAATGAAGAAAACTTTACATAGTGCTTTTTTTACTATATTTTTATATATAATGATGACATTTGCTGCAGCACTCAATGTGTTACCGGGAGATTCCGCTCTGTGACTCTTTTACCAAAGTAAACGAGTTTGTGAAGCAATTTGGAAAATTTCCAGAATGTTTTCTAAATGTCAGTCATGCTTCTTTACAATGAAGGGCGCTGTCATTGTTTTTGGTCTACGGTCGGTGGACTATTATTCAGCATCTATTGTGCTCAGTTGAATGTTCCCAATTAAAGGCTTCATCATCCACTAGGATCGTTTTACAATTTGACTTTTTACCAGTACGTGACGAGACTGGCTCTTCTGTGACTCAGCATCTGAATGACACTCAATGATCAAATAATCCCTAAAGTAAACTGTGTAGCCGCACAGATTGGTTGCCACCAGAAAGGTCACTTCATGTTATTTCCTTCCTTTCATATGGTTTAATTCCGTAATTATTCTCAATCAGTTAAACATTATGAAAAAGAAAAAAAACTGCAAAAATTAAACTTTAGACAACCAGCAGATGTAGCTATTCCAGCGTATTGTACACTGTCAAAGGGGTTTATCAGAAAATAAACGTTTTAAAATGACAGAAGTTGTTAATGCAAGGGGAGAACAAAATGTTTGAAGGACTTCCTCTTAAAGGCTCGCGCACATTATTGTGAAATAATTTGGTCCCATTCCGCTCCTGAAAAGTTGGACAAGTTGAATCCGTCTGGGTAACCTTTTGTCATGCGAGTGCTATGCCGAAAGTGCAATATCCTTTTAACATCATCTTTAGACATCCTAGACTATTTTATGTAAATTCTTAACAGTTGTGAGGAATAATAAAGCAATCAAATATAAAACTATATAGATAGATAGATACGTGATAGATAGGTAGATAGATAGATAGATAGATAGATAGACAGATAGATAGATAGAGGGATAGATAGATAGATAGATAGATAGATAGATAGATAGATAGATAGAGGGATAAATAGAGGGATAGATAGATAGATAGATAGATAGATAGATAGATAGATAGATAGATAGATAGATAGATAGAGGGATAGATAGACAGACAGACAGACAGACAGACAGACAGACAGACAGATAGATAGATAGATAGATAGATAGATAGATAGATAGATGGATGGTGGGATGGATAGAGGGATAGATAGATAGATGGATAGAGGGATAGATAGATAGATAGATAGATTGTAGAATAGATAGATAGATGGCTAGAAGGATAGATAGAGGGATAAATAGATAGATAGATAGATAGATAGATAGATAGATAGATAGATAGATAGACAGATAGATAGATAGAGGAATAGATAGAGGGATAGATAGACAGATGGATAGATAGATGGATAAATAGATGGATAAATAGATAGATAGATAGATAGAGGGATAGATAGATAGATAGATAGATAGAAAGATAGATAGAAAGCTAGATAGAGGAATAGATAGAGGGATAGATAGATGGATAAATACATATATAGATTGATTGATAGATAGATAGATAGATAGACTGCTAAAAATGTGCCAACCCCCACCATATTATAATCTTGCTCCGTTTAGTACCATTCATGCAGCACTAAAGGTTGTTTAGGCTTGTTTAATCTAATAAATAAATAATTTAAAAAAAACGACATGGGGTCCCCACCCTTTTTGATAACTACAAAGTAAAGCAGACAGCTGGGGGCTGATATTATCAGGCTGGGACGGTCTATGGTGACTGGTCCCTTCCCCGCCTAAGAATACCAGCCCGCAGCTGCCCCAGAAGTGGTGCATTACATTAGATGAGCCAATTCTGGCACGTCACCTTGGCTCTTGCCGATTGCCCTGATGCGGTGGCAAACAGGATAATGGCAGTTGGGGTTGATGTTAGTTGTGTAGTGTCAGCTGGCATCAAGGCCTGGTGTTAAAAGAAATAAACACAGGCACAGAAATACTTTATTTGAAAAAAATACTTCCCTACAATAGCCCTGGTTCATCACATTATTTTAAAAAAATAAATAAATAAATGTGAAGATCCAACGTAGTCAATGGAATCCGATGTAGTCCAGCTAATGTGACATGGTCCAGAAAGGGAAATCTGAAGGATATAAAAAGAGAGAACTAATGACAAGACACCATCCCTCGACTACCAATTTATTAGAAAATATATGCTCTTGCAGTCTGACGTAGTCCATGGCGTTCTCACGACGTCCATCGAATCTGTAGTCCAAAACCTATGGAGCCTCTTTATAAGAATGAAGCTTCATAGATTTAAGCAGCAGCTACTCGCAATCAAGCTGTGCTCTGCGACACCTGGCGATGGTCATGTCAGTAACGTTACTGACATCAGCACTCTTGCCGGGTCACAAAAAGGGCAGAGTGAGACCCGGCAGCTGAGAGGAGTGGTGACATTCCGGGTCTCATGCTGCTCTCTGTGTGACCCAGTGAGAGCGGTGTTGTCAGTAACGATATTGACGTCATCACCACTCGTCACAGTCACCGGGTCTCGGGGACTGCAGTCTGACCAGGAGTGGCTGCTGTTAAAACCTGTGAAGCTTCGTTCTCACAACAAGATTTTGGACTACAGTTCAGAGGACATCATGGGAATGCCATGGAGAACATCAGATCTGCATAGGGTTTTTTTGGTGAATCAGGAAAAGTGTTAGGGAGTGTGTTTTCAAACTAAATATTTTTTATGTATGTTTATTTCTTTTGACTTACTTGGGATAATAATGGGAGTGTTTCATAGATGCCTCTCCATTACTAACCCGGGCTTGATGACAGCTATCAATTCACAGCTGACATCAATCCTAAAAGCCATTACCACGACTGCCACGGCACCAGGGCAATCGGGAAGAGCTGAGGTGAAGCACTAGAACTCTCTCATCTAATGTGATGTGCCACTTCTGGGGCGGCTGCTGGCTGCTATTTTTAGGCTGGGAAAGGCCAAATAACCATGGACCTTCCCAGCCTGATAATACAAGCCCTCAGCTGTCTGCTTTACCTGTGCTGATTATCAAAAACGGGGGGACCCCACAACAATTTTTTTCAATTACGTATTTATTTAATAGGTAAAACTAGGCTAAAAACCCTTTTGTGCCACATCAAAGACACTAAAGTGTTTGTCTGTGTCTTTTAGTGGGACAAATATGGCAGCAGCATTTTAGCATTGGGTTATCAGCAGAATAGGGATTATGTGCAGGGTTGGGAATAGATATAGATGGGGACAGTGCTGGGAATGTGAGAAGTCAAATACGTTTTCTGTAAACTCTGCAGACGAGTCGTGACTGGATGAAGTTGTCATGTTGGTCTGGGCCAGATGGAAAAGTGAATGACTCCATCAGAACGAAAAACATCAACTGTAAGTTAATGTTTACAGCTGGTCTACTGGACTGTAACTAGAATCTACTAAAAAAAAATTTAACAATATCATAGTCATTTGTTGAGAGCACCCTATACTCACAATTAGGGTGCACCACCGTAGCTGTAAATACGATTACCGTACTTAAGTTAGGGGCCGTTTCACATGTATTTTGTCGTTCCCCTTTACTGAACTCCTACTTACTGAAGTGGACAGTTTTAGTCCTTCGGTACATCTGATAACTATACAATCCACTGGTGGACACAGTGAAAAAGGGCCCCTGTGGAATAATTGTATGTGGGCCCTTTGCAACCCAAGAGCTCATCATGTTGCACAATCCTCCTACTTTGGAAGTAGAAATCAGCTTCCCAACCTCTTGGGTCCCTCTGCGGCTGCACAGGCTGCATCAATGATATGTCCATCCCTGGTACAATCCTTGGCATAGTGATTACTAATTCTAAAGCGTAGATTACCAAAACTCAGAAGACACTGTACGGATATTGAACAAACAGGTAAGGTCGGACAAATTCAGCCTCAAAGCCTGCAAAAAAGACTAATGCAATTCTTCAGTGTAATACAGACTGTCAGGCTGTGTTCAGACAAGCGTATCACCCACAAAAAACAGACGATTTTCATGATTGTTACCATCTGTATTCCACCCATGTGCCATATATGTGTGGCATCCATTTTTATGTTTTTATATGAATTTTTATAGTTAGAACAGCGTATAGGACTGTATACATTTCCTATGTTAATAATTGCTAAGTATCCATACAAAAATGAGTGGAATATTTGGCGTAGCCATACACTTGAATAGCTAGAAGAGAATAGTGCATGCTGTGATTTTTTTCATCCAATCCATGAAAAAACAACTTCATGTGCTATCGATGCTGTACATGTGTTATCCAATTGTAACACAGACCACACACGTAGGTGAAATATCCTCATTTGAACAAACCCTAACTCACCATCAGTAGAGAATACTGTCAAAACCAGAAGTTTCCATACAGCATCTAAAAAGACACATCTGCTGGTTTTTCCCTCCGCTCTCTATAAAGACACATCTGTAGGTTTTTCTCACTATTTGACATGAAATCAGAATAAACCTTTCCCGTTTTAGGTCAATTAGGAACCAAAATTATTTACATTTGCCAAATGCCATAATAATGAGAGAGAGAATGTTTTAAGGCATTTTTATTACTTTCTGCAAAGTCAAAAGTTTACATACATTTCATTATTATTTGGTACCATTGCCCTTACTCTGTATGACTTGGATGAAACATTTTGGATCCTTCCACAAGCTTCAAACAATAGTTGGTAGGAATTTGGGCTCATTCCTCCTGACAGAACTGGTGTAACTGAGCCATGTTTGTAGGTCGCCGCTCGCACCAGCCTTTTCAGCTTTGCCCATAAGTTTTCAATAGGATTGAGATTAGGGCTTTGTGATGGTCACTCCAAAACATTTACTTTGTTATCTTAACCAGTTTAGCAGTATGCTTTGGGTCATTGTCCATTTGGCAGACCCAATTATGCCCAAGCTTTAAAGGTGGCTTTACACACTGCAACATCGCAAACGACATCGCTGTAACGTCACCGGTTTTGTGACGTTACAGCGACCTCCCCAGCGACATTGCAGTGTGTGAAACACATCAGCGACCCGGCCCCTGCTGTGAAGTTGCTTATCGCTACAAATCATTCAGGACCATTCTTTGGTCCTTTGTTTCCCGCTGTGCAGCATGATCGCTAGAAAGTCTCAGTGTGTAAAGGGGACTTAAATGTGCAGGCAGCAGGAGCCGGCTTCTGCGGACGCTGGTAACCACGGTAAACATCGGGTAACCAAGAAGCCCTGTCCTTGGATACCCGATATTTACCTTCGTTACCAGCCTCCGCCGCTCTCACTGTCAGTGCCAGCTCCTGCTCCTTGCACGTGTAGCAGAGTACACATCGGGTACCCCATGTGTGCTGTAACTAGGAGAGCAGGGAGCCAGTGCTAAGCAGTGTGCGCTGCTCCCTGCTCTCTGCACGTGTAGCTACAGCACACATCGGGTAATTAACCCGATGTGTGCTGTAACTAGGAGAGCAGGGAGCCAGCGCTAAGCAGTGTGCGCTGCTCCCTGCTCTCTGCACGTGTAGCTGCGTGCGCTGGTAACCAAGGTAAATATCGGTTTGGTTACCCAATATTTACCTTAGTTACCAAGCGCGGCATCGCTTCAGTGCGTCGCTGCTGGCTGGGGGCTGGTCACTGGTTGCTGGTGACAGCTCACCAGCAACCCGTGTAGCGATGCTCCAGCGATCCCTGCCAGATCAGGTTGCTGGTGGGATCGCTGGAGTGTCTGACTGTGTGACCTCTCATCAGCAACCTCCTAGCAACTTACCAGCGATCCCTATCAGGTTGTATCGTTGTTGGGATCGCTGGTAAGTTGTTTAGTGTAAAGGGGCCTTAAGTTCCTGGATGCTGTCTTGAGATGTTCTTCAGTATTGCCACATGATCTTTCCTCATGATGCCATCTATTTTGTGACGTGCACCAGTCCCTCCTGCAACAAAACAACTCCACAACATGATGCTGCCACCCCCATGTTTCACAGTTGGGATTGTGTTCTTAGGCTTCAAAGAATCTCCCTTTTTCTTCCAAACATAACGATGGTCACTATGGCCAAACAGTTCCATTTTAGCTTCGTCAACCCACAGGACGTGTCTCCAAAAGTTAAGGTCTTTGTTCCTGTGTTCATTTGTTCTCATTAATCTGGATTTTTATTATGTTTCTTTTAGAGTAATGGCAGAGTGGCCTTTCAGCCCATGTTGATACAGTATTTATTTCACTATGGATAATGACACAATCTTACCAGCTTCCGGCAGCATCTTCACAAGGTCTTTTGCTTTTGTTCTTGGGTTGATATGCACATGTCTGACCAAAACACGTTCATCTCTGTTACACAGAACCCATCTTCTTCCTAAGCGGTATGATGGCTGGACATTCCCCTCTTATTTGTAGTTTCGTATAATTGTTTGAACAGATGAATGAGGCACCTTCAGGTATCTGGAAATTGCACCCAAGGATGAACCAAACTTGTGCAAGTCCACAATTCTCTTTCTGAAATCTTGGCTGATTTCTTTTGACTTGTGCAGTAAAATACATCAACAGGTGTGTCTCTAATTAACCTAGATGTCACCAATAAACCTATTAGAAGCTTCCAAAGACATGACATCATCATATGGGCGTCCCATATTGTTTAACCTTCGTCCGGCTGAATAGGTACAATTGTAACTATTCCCTTTTTAAATTGCAATAATTTTTTTTTTTCGAAAAGCCGTAGAGGGCTGAAATTTCGTGACATCTCAGCAGTTTTGGTCCAGAATATATTGGCCAAATTTCAATAAAATATCT
Source organism: Anomaloglossus baeobatrachus (assembly GCF_048569485.1). Classification (NCBI taxonomy): domain Eukaryota; kingdom Metazoa; phylum Chordata; class Amphibia; order Anura; family Aromobatidae; genus Anomaloglossus; species Anomaloglossus baeobatrachus. The sequence continues at coordinate 50,694,123 of NC_134354.1, read as the reverse complement.
CCACCCCCTTCCGAGATAAGGTGTCGAGAAATTTTGGCAAAATTATGCAGCCTGACAAAGGTTAAAGGGAAAGTAATCTTAAGCGGGCTTTACACGCTGCGACATCGCTAATGCAGAGTCATTGGGGTCACGGAATTCGTGACGCACATCCGGCCGCATTAGCGATGCCGTTGCGTGTGACACCGATAAGCGATTTTGCATCGTTGCGAAAACGTGCAAAATCGCTAATCGGCGACATGGGGGTCCATTCTCAAATCTCGTTACTGCAGCAGTAACGAGGTTGTTCTTCGTTCCTGCGGCAGCACACATCGCTGCGTGTGATGCCGCAGGAACGAGGAAGCTCCCCTTACCTGCCTCCCGGCCGCTATGAGGAAGGAAGGAGGTGGGCGGGATGTTACGTCCCGCTCAGCTCCGCCCCTCCGCTGCTATTGGGCGGCGGTTCAGTGACGTCGCTTTGACGCCGCACGGACCGCCCCTTAGAAAGGAGGCGGTTCGCCTGTCACAGCGACGTCACCGGACAGGTATGTATGTGTGACGGCTGTTGTGCGGCACGGGCAGCGATTTGCCCGTGTCGCGCAACAGATGGGGGCGGGTACCCACACTAGCGATATCGGGACCGATATCGCAGTGTGTAAAGTAGCCTTTAGTGTATGTAATAAAAATGCCTAAAAACATTATCTCTCTCTCATTATTCTGGCATTTGGCAAATATAAACAATTTTCGTTCCTAGTAGGCCTAAAAAGGGAAAGGTTTATTCTGATTTTGTCAGATAATGAGAAAAACCTGCAGATGTGTCTTTTTAGACAATGTATGTAAACTTCAGGGTTCAACTGTATGTAATGCACAGCGTAGACTCAGCTTTAAATATAAACTGCGGCTCAAAGGTAGTCTGCACCAGTTACAAGGTAATATGGCATCCACCTACGTAATAAATGACTAAAAAGAATAATAAGGTCATTTTTAATATAGACGTTCTCTTATTTATGCCTCAGATGTTATGGCCGTGGTGTTTTACTGCCTGAGCCTCGCAATAAATGTTTTCCTTGGCATTTTCTCTTTCAGGGCTCATCAAGTGAAATATGCCTTTGTAGAAAGATATATGTATTATAAGTGCGATAAATTTACGTAACTATACTATACCCCAGTAACGCATGATATGGGAGGACAAACTTAATATTATTTCTTTCATTAGTTTCTAATGTGCATGTAAAAACATGTCCGGTAAATAGAGGTCAGGCCTCTGCTTTAAGTCAACTCTATGGACGGGATTTATGGCGCACTTAAAAATGTAACATAGGATATTTGACGAATAGTCACATTTAGACGGCTTTATTAGATCACAAGAATGGAGGTTATTACTCAAAAATTTTAAAATAAAAGACCCTTAACCAAACAAGGCATCTGTAGATCATATGCACGGCTGAAATGTCTAAACTTTATATATGGATTCACGTGACACAGCTTATAGCACAATGCATTGATTAACTTGTAAGATCCAGGGCTCTGGTTGGGTTGTGACGAAGGTGAAATTGTAACAGAAAATTAAGTATTTCTCCCCCAAAAATTAACTGCAATTCCATAAATTTTGTTATACAAGTTTATTTCCTTTATGTATATTGGAAAAACAAGAAAAAAAAACAGAAAAAAAATCAAATTGGACATAATTTCATACACAACCCCAAAAATGGGGTGGACAAAATTGTTGACACCTATTCAAAATTGTGGGTAAAGAATTTTGTTTCAAGCATGTGATGTTCGTTCAAAGTTACCTGTGGCAAGTAACAGTTGTGGGTAATATGAAAATCACACCTGAAACCAGATATAAAGGGGAGAAGTTGACTCAATCTTTGCATTGTGTGTCTGTGTGTGCCACATTAAGCATGGAAAACAGAAAAAGAGAGAAGAGAATTGTCTGAGGTCTTAAGAAACAAAATCGTTGAAAAATATCAACAATGTCAAGGTTACATAACCTTCACCAGAGATCTTGATGTTCCTTTGTCTACTGTGTGTACAATAATCAAGAAGGTTTACATCCCATGGTACTGTAGCTAATCTCCCTGGACGTGATGATGAGTTGTGTTTCTACCAAACAGTTCTACTTTGGTTTCATCACACCATATGACAATACTCTTCTGGATAATCAAAATGCTCTCTAGCAAATTTCAGATGGGCCTGGACATGTACTGGCTTAAGCAAGGGAAAACGTCTGGCACTGCAGGATCTGAGTCCCTGGTGGTGTTGCGTGTTACTGATGGCAGTTAGGTAATGAGAGGAGGACAGAGGAGCATCTTAAAGAAGAAGTTACAAGTCTATGAGAGACTACATTCAGTGTAGGGATGGAGGAGGGATAGTAAATAAATAAATAATTTAATTAATTAATTTAAAAATTGACATGTTTAGTGCCCCTCCATTTTTGGTAGCCATGAAAGGTAAAGCAGACAGCTGCAGGCTGATATTATCAGGCTGGAAACATCCATGGTTATTTGGCCCTTCCCAGCCTAATAAAAAGCAGCACACAGCCTCCCCAGAAGTGGCACATCACATTAGATGTGCCAATGCTGGTGCTTCATCTCGACTGTTCCTAATTGCCCTTGTGCAGGGGCAATCAGGGTAATGCTATGCGGGGTTGATGTGAGCTGTGTAGTGTTACTTGGCCTCAAGCCCTGGTGATAGTAATTGAGAGCCAACTATCAGACAACCCCATTGCTAACCTAGTAAGTATAAAGACAATAAAACACACACAAAAATATTCTATTTTAAAAACACTCCTCGACTCTTGCCCTGGTTCACCAATTTATGAAAAAAAAGTTATTTAGATCTAAAGTGATCTGCCAAATCCATTGTAGTCCACAGAGACATTCACTCGTTCATCAATTTATTTTGAAAAACATAAACCCCACTGCTCCGACACAGTCCATCGTATTGCCATGATGTCCCGCAAATCTGTGATGAGAAAGGATGACGTCAGTTACTCGGTAACATCACCGTTCATGAGATATTCTGGGTTTTGTGCTTCCCTCTGCATGACCCAGCGAGAGCAGTGATGAGTGGTAACGTTACTGATGTCATTAACCGCTTGATACAGTCGCCGGGTCTCACAGAGCGCAGCCTGACCGGTAGTGACCTATGAGGTGTCATTCTCAGAGCGAGGCTTCACAGGTTGTAATACAGAATCGGTGGATGTCGTGGGCATGCCATGGACTGCGTCAGGGCTGCTGAATTTCTTTTTAATAATACATTGGTGAACAAGGGACAGTAACTTGTCTTTCTCACTTTTTATGTCTTTCATATCTCCATTTGTGGACTATGTCACATTTGGTGGACTACTTCAGATATGCATGGCTTATACATTTATTTTTGTTTTTTAAATTGGTGAACCAGGGCTAAACTCAGGGTATTTTTTAAAAATAAAGTATTTATGTGTGCATTTCTTTTTCTTGTAACTCGCTGGGTTAGTAATGAGGGTGTCTCCAATACTAACACAAGAGCTTGATGACAGCTGACACTACACAACTGACATCAACCCGATAAATCATTACCTCAATTTCAATGCACCAGGGCAATCGGGAAGAGCCGAGGTGATACGCCACTTCTTAGGCAGCCGCTGACTGGTATTATTAGGCTGGGAAGGGCCAAATATCCATGGACCTCTATCTATTATGTCTCTCTATAGCATTCATTAGTGTCCAGTAACACTGAAAAATGCAGGTGAACAACACAAAAAATGAATGCAAATAAAAACGTGGCAAAGCGTGGGTTTTTGCCGCTGCATTATTCCTGCTAAGGCATGCAGAAATGGTGCAGAAATTTCTACATCCAAAGACACAACATGTGCACATACTCTAATGATCTGACAACATTGCTCCCAGCAGTGACCTGAGAGTCAGAGATGCATCTAGGTGTCTTCCCCATGCTGTTCCAGTTCCATTTGAGTGCTGTTTCCATCCATTTCAGCAATTTTCATGCCCCCCAGCTTTCCTGGTAGGGTCTTCGGAAAAAATGCTTGAGTTTCTCATTGATTTCCATTATATATATATAGTACTCGAATTGAGCCCTTCCTAGCATCCGACCTGCTTGATTCGAGTACCAAGCACTAGAGCATTTTAGTGCTCACTGATCACTAGTTACCAGGTTCCTAAAATGGGTAATCCTTTTGTACCGCCTCGTGCTCGGCAGCCGAGCCGCTCGGGTCCGGACCTTCAGTAGGTGGCTCGAGGGTCTCCGGACCCGGGGGTCCTGCGGTCACTCCAATCAAAAGGGGGTTTATGGTTTGGGGACGCAGTTGTACGGCCGAAGCCGTGTTAAATTCGTGACGCCACCCACTGGATGTGGTGAAGATGGACACCACCGCTGCAGATACGGGGCACCCGGGGGAGATGTTGCGCAGCAAGTTGTTAACCCCTCCATGGGCAGGAATGGTGGCCCCGGGACCCGTTGGGGGGATGTGTGGTGGTGCAAGGAGATGGGCGGCCGGAGGGCACTGATGTACTCACTATTAGTAAACACACGAGTCTCTGGTAAACCAAGGTGATGGTGGTCGGTGCCCGCAGCCAGCTGCAGTCTGGTCCCCCACCCGGTTGGTGGTCTCTGTCTTTCTCCTGCACCTGTTTGTGATGGTGGACTACCTGCGCTTGCAACTTCAGGAGTCCGCTCCCGGCTTGAGGTTGCCTGAGGAGCCCTTTGCCCGCAGATGCTGGCCCGTGGGATCTCTGAGCCGTGGCGGTGTCTTTCTATCCCCCTCGTTGGGCTGTTGCCTTCAGTCGGGACTTTAGGTGGGACAGGACCTTTAGTCCTGGCCTCAATCAGTTAATTAGCTAGCCCCCAGTAGCTTCTGGACCTAGCTTCTGGGTCTGAGTACCCCCCTTTGTGCTTCGGTTTCCGAGTAGGTTCCCCGGGTCGGTACCGGTGGGCCACTACCCTGTCCCGGTCCACCTTGGTTCCACCGAGCCGTCTTCCCGGCTCCTGCAGACAGAGGCCTCCGTCTGCCTCCTAGCCAGAGGTACCAGGGCTCCTACCCTGGCACCTGATCAAATTGGGTTTTCTCCTCTGCTGGAGCTGCACACAGCTCCAGCCCACACACCTCTCCAACTTGAACTCTAGACAGAAACTGTTTACTTTCCCACCCCAGGCTGTCTGAACTCCTTGGTGGGCGTCTTCAACCACCTGGTTCCGCCCCCTGGTGTGTCCATCAAGCCCTGAGGGAGGTGACTAGGATTTAAGTGTTTGGCTGTATGTTACCTATGAGGGACAGGTGTAATGCGGGGCCCTATCTGTGACTACCTGGCTGTCCAGGGCGTCACACTTTTACAGTATACATTGAGGGGGAAGAAACTGAAGGATAGAGCTGTGGAAGTCAGGAGTTATGTGAACACCTTTGTGGAGCTTAGAAGGGTTGACTGGCAGAGAGGGAGCTTTGGATAGGGAAGTTGTGCACCTGTTTTGCCAGATTGGATTTGGAAAGATTGCCACACAGTGAAACCTGAACTAACAGACTGACTTCTAGTGGTCTACAGCCTGAAATATTCTGAAGTGGAAGTGGTAGGTCTAAAAGTGTGCTGCTAAACCAGTATTGGCTCAGTGGAGAGTCTTCTGGAGAAGTGGTCGATTATAGTGATTTGCTCAAACGCTCAGGGAGGCTGTTGTTGGGTGCTGTAGAAGGAAAATGATGATCCTGATGGACCTATAGATGACTACCATGAGGCATGGCTGCTCTGTAGGCCTTGGGGGTGGCCTAATAGTACAGTCCTGAACTGGGTCAGGTAAACAGTAGCAGTGGGTAGGCAGACTACACTGTTTAGCAGTGCCATTGTATGTCAATGGACTGAACAAAGGAATATGAATTATTGAGGAGACAGTAACAGGGATACAAATGATTGGCTAGGACTCGTGTGTTAAGTGGGGGACATTGAGCCAGGCAGGGGAGAGCCCAGTCATTTTACATAGGAGGTTTGGCGTCAGTCTGCTAGTGTGTGCCATCTTATCATGTCAGATACTACACCTGAAGACTGTGCATCTGCACATTATGTAGACCATGACCTTACCGAAACATCTTTTTAGTTAGTATTGTATGTTGTTTTTCTTCAAAATTCATTCCACGGCTCTTCTTTGTTTTTCTTTTTAGTATTGGGTACATTCATCTGTGCAGATAAAGAACATTTACCAGCAGAGGTTCAGTTGCTGGCAAAGCATGACATCAACATGTTTTCTGAAAGTACATTATCAAATAGAGGTCACATGTGTTGCCAACACGATGAAAAATACATTGCCGGGAATTAGTCCCTTTACCAGTATCTGCAGCAAGTGTGTACATGTGGATGTGAGGACGTGCAGGGAGTAAGGTTCTGTTCACATCACATTTAGTCAATATGTCCAACATATTTGTTTCCTAAATAGACCCCATCATTAGTGGTCTGCTAGTTCAGTCTCTTTTGTTAGGTGGTTCTTGTATAAATTATCTGAAACCCTCAGAAACATGGTGGATGATCAATTCCTCTAAATCACCACCACTGAGAAATATAAAGATTGCGTGGTATCTATTGAAACATATACCGGTAGTTCAGTCATGTAATTCCCTATGTAATTTAGTTTGTATCCGCTCTTTAAAATGCTAAGTTGGTGAGGACTTTACACAAGGAATGTTAAAATTCCAAAAAATGTTAGTGCATTTGTAAAAGGGTGGCAAGAAGAAAATACTCAGATTCAGAGCCCCATGGCATTTGTGCACCAAAAATGCCATCTGCCAGGGAACAAGGGTCATTAGGAACTAATATGTCAGTAGTTTGTTTCCTCGAGGGAAGAGTTAGAAGGAAACAATGAGTCAAGTGACCACTGCGGCGCAGTTACCAAATATAGAAGACTGATTTGGCAGCGGGAAGACTTGAGTTGGCTCCAAGATTATCAGGGAAACAGATGTGTGCTTAGTAGAGCAAGCCCATATCATCTGCAAGGGAATCATCTGGAAATGTGGCACCCTGGACAAGCCAGGTCGTCACAGGTACTACACCAACACACCCTACACCCCGAATAGGCACACCTAAGCCAAACATAAATCCTTGTTGCCTTCCTCCAGGGGCTGATGTCCACACCAGGGGGTGGGCCAGGTGGTTGGTCCCGCCCACCGAGGAGTACACAGTCCTGGAGGCGGGAAGAGTTTGAGTGTAATTTTGGAGAGGGAAGTGGTAGTAGAGGAGACTGACCGTGTCCGGGTGTGTGGCCCGGACATACAGCAAGGTTGGCAGACGGTGGTGACCGTCTGCAGGAGAGGCTAATTGAAGTGAACCGTACGGACCGGGGACGGGTGGTTGCCCGCCGGTACCGGATCGGGGAGTGGAGAGAAGCCAGCACCATTCGGCAGGGCCTACGGACCCCGACCAGGCTAGGAGTCGCCGTAAAACCGGTCAAATCCGTTAGCGAAGGGAACCTCCGGGGTTTACCAGCAGCCAAGACCCGATTGAAGGCAACAGCTCACACCATAGAGGGAAACACAGTCACCGCCAAGGCTACAGTTCCCAGGGCCAGAGCCTGCGGGCAAAAGGGGCTCCCTCAGCATCCATCCAAGCTGGGGAGCGGGTTACCGGTGGGAAGCCATTGGAACCGTAAACACAACACAGGTGCAGGGAAAGGCAGTCACCATCAACCTACCGGGAGGAGAACAACCGCCATCCAGCCATTTGTTTGACCAGAGACTCTGTGTGAATTATTGGCTGAGTGAGTACCACCGTGCCGTGCGGCACAGCGCTTCCCCCGCGACCCTGCACCTCACCAGGCCCCGTAACCCGCCTGCCATCCCTAAAACCCTCACCGGGGCCCCGGGACAACCAACCCCCTACCCACGGAGGGGAGAACCAACATCCAAGCTGCTCCCTGTCATCGCTCCCGGGATCCCCGTCCAGAGCAACGGTGGTGTCACAACCTCACCACAACCGTGGGTGGCGTCACGGACAATATCCCCCAAACCACACACCAATTCCCCCTTTCACTCACGGGCGAGGAACGCCGCTCGAGACCCCGGGATCCGGCCCACCACTCGAGCCACCGCCGAGCAGCAGCAGCCGGACCCGAGCAGTGGGTGAGTGCAGCGTCCCCTCCTCCACCCGCGACAGAAGCACACTGAGCCCAGAGGAACCCAGACCATGCATGGCACTGCCCGATGCACTCAAAGACCGAATAACGTCAACAGAGCAACTCGAAGACCGAATGACGTCAACAGAGGAACCCGAAGACCGAACACCATCAACAGAAGAGGATATCTTAATGTAAAGCCCCGAGAACTGGACATTGAGAACCAGAGACTGAGAAACAGACATTTTTTTCCTGAGCAGCATCCAAGTGAGCTGGGCTGTTGCTTCCCACCTTGTGTAAGGTACTGACTTAGAATCGCTTATTAGTTGAGTTAACTGTTTGTGTAGTGCATTGCCACACAACCGTGCCACGTCTAATGAACCACTGACATAAGTTGGTCTATGAAAGCTTGTTTCCTTGTTTATTGCATCTTGTGACCCTGGTAGGTAGGGCCACCATCGGGGCATTACTGTCATTACTGGTGTGGGGCACAGTAAGCTGAAGAAAGCGCGGGGGCCTGGACTCAGTGAGACACGGTGCTCAGCCTGCACTGAAGCTGTACAGCTGTAAAGGTGTACCGCCCCGGTGTTAATCAGACTGCTCGGATCCGGGATTGTCGTGGCTCGAGGGGTCCGGACCCGGCTTGGCGGACACTTTGATCCGTAAAAAGGGGGGGCATTTACAGGGGATTAGTTCATGACGCCACCTACAGGTTGCGGTAATGGGAGTACCGCCACTGCTGGAAGGAGTACCGGGGCAGATGGTGGGAAGCAGCAAGGTGTCAGTCCCTCCACAGGTAGGGAAGGCTCCGGACTCAGGGTGTTGATGGATAGATTTTGGAGGACAGGGTATAGGGGACCAGGGTACTCACTGTGGGTAGTCGTGATGCTGGATGAGGTTTAGAAAGGAGACACACACACTGTAGGTAAACCAAAGTCTCTGTGTACAGCAGCCTGCAGTCCGTCCAAGTACCCGGTCCCACCGATGTCACTTAGTGGTCTGGAGCCTGCCTTCGTGCACAATTTGTGGTCCGTTAGTGGTCCTTGTGGCTTGAAGCTGTTGGGGGCCCTACTCACTATTTGTAGTATAGCTGTTCTCTTGAGGGCTGGCACGTGGGACTTTAGTGGGTTACTGTGTCTGGAAACACCCCTGTTCCCCTCGTTTTGCTGATGCCCTCAACCTCTGAGCTCTTAGGTAAGTTTTTGAAAAGCCTCTCCCTTCCAGGTGAATTGCCAGGACGTTGAATCGGCTCCTGACCTAGGGTCCTGTACCCCGTCATGCTCGGTACCAGTCAGTTCTGTTGGACCCTTCTGGTATCGACAGTCCTCCAAGACTATGTCTGTCATACCCTTGTCCAATGTCCCTGCTACCGATCCCCGACTCCTCTGGACCTGAATCACCGCTTGCGACCCAACCAGTGTCCCTAGCTCCCCAGGAGCTCACTCTCCCAGCTCCTCTCTCTTGGAGCCTACTTCCTTCTCTCTTGTCTTCCTCCCCTCTTACAGTCTGCTCAGTCCCCCCCCAGTGGCTGGCCTATTTTCCAGCTAGACCAACCCACTGGTGTGTCTGACAGTGTCTGCTGTGAGCTGATTGGGTTTTGTGGTGCAGATGGGAGTGACATCAGTTTCTTGGGCACCTGGAACCATGAGGGGTGAGCCCTGTCACCCTGATGTTTTCAGGGGCGCCACATTATCAGCTTGGCAGACTGCATGGCATGCTGGGACACGGGGTAATTACTTTACTTTGCTTTATTAATCCCCGGGCGCCAGTCACAGTCCGAGCTACTGTATAGCCGCATCAAAGGAGAATGGCAGTGTCTGACATGGGGGATTTTAGATGCTGCCGGCCTACCCTCTGTTCCTTAGCTGCTGGTGCACCCCGGGCCCTTGCAGCATATTATATGGAGGAGTTGAGGGCCCTAAAATGATGAGGTGCTCAATGGAGAACTCGAGCATTTTTCTGGGAAAATGCTTGAGTTACCCATTGACTTCCACTATAATTGGGTACTCGAGTCTCGCCCATCGGAGCATCCAGCTGCTCTTAATGAGTACCTAGCACCAGAGCATGCTGGTGCTTGCTCGTCACTATTTATCCCAATCTCATTTCAGTTAGTTTAAAAAATGTATGTGACACATTTCCTTAAAGAAAAATAAATAAAAATAAATTTCAAAAGTGTATTTAATATTTTAAGAAATTTTTAATAGGTTAGAGTAGAGTTAGACCCTGCCTAAAAGAGTCTACCTTGTCATGGTGGTAATCTTAAAAAATCTTTTGGCCAAAACAAAACCTGATGGCTATATATGTGATATGGTGTTCAATGGGAACTGTTAATGTGCGATTGGTGAGGATATGGTGCAGAAGTGGAGTTTTTCTAAGAGTGGGAGGTTGGAGGGGTGGAGGTGGAGCTGGGGTGGAGTCTCAAGGGGGCCCAAAATGTTGCCAGTATGGAGCCATGAAATTCCTTATGGCAGCCCTGCTAGTATGGTGATTCTGATGCTCCCTTGGCACACGGACTTGGGTTGGGTTATTGCTAAGTGAGTTTATTTGAAATAATCTTCAGTGTTTGCACTGTAAAATGGTCACTGGTAAAATACTGGAGGGGAGATATATTACATTGAGATTGTCAGCCTAAGGGCCATTTCACACATCTGGCTTTTCGCCGGTTTGGCGGATCTGGCGCACTCCAGTACAGTGTGATACAGTACAATGGCAGCGCGGCAACTTCCAGGTCACATGCTCCGGTCACATGACAGCATGTGACCGGAGCTTGTCGCGCTGCCATTGTACTGTATCACACTGTACTGGAGTGTGCTGGAACCGCCAATCCGGCAAAAAGACGGATGTGTGAAACGACCCTAAGTGATGTGAACCTGGAAGCATGCGCCAACATATTCGATTATGAGAGGGTTAATCGGCCATGATAAGGACCGGGTTTGTGAAAAGCAAAAGAGTTGGGTGGGACTGCTGTTTACATATCTTCACCCTGGGGTGTGATCCAGCACATAAAATAAAAGTCTCTTTATTGACTTGGTATCTGTATTTTGAGGTGAGCAGACCTCCAAAGCTGGGTTCATACTGAAGGAGCAGAACCTTTTTGCTGAGTGGGTGGACCGCGCAGTGGTATGGATTTATGCCAGAGAGGTTCTGTTAGTTAGTTTTATTTTTGTCTTGGTTTGTGAAGTCTAAATAAACCGGTAGAAGATTTAAATGAAAACCATTCCTGTGTCTACCTCGTTAAGCAGCTGAGTCCAAATCTTCACAGCACATACTTGATCAGTCAAGTGTAACTGTGAAACGTGCCAACTGGTATTTAATTTTTTTGCTTTGTATTTCTTCATTGTCTGTTGTTTACCCAACCCTCCTCCATCACCCTGTTAAAACCTAATAAAAACCTGTTGATGTCACCACTAAGTCATCCTTACTGTATGTTGCATTCCTGGTCTCTGTGTAACATTTGGATTCGACAACAGGATGCAACACTCCAACAGAGAAGTAGAGGACTAGTCAGTGACTGAGGCTGTCAGAGGAAGCTTTTGTCGCGGGCGGAGGAGGGGACGCTGCGCTCTCCCACTGCTCGGGTCCGGCCGCTGCTGCTGCTGCGGCTGCTGCTGCTGCTCGGTGGTGGCTCGAGCGGTGGGCCGGATCCCGGGGACTCGAGCGGCGCTCCTCGCCCGTGAGTGAAAAGGGGGATTTTGATTGGATTGTGGGGATTTGGATATTGTCCGTGACGCCACCCACGGTTGTGGTGATATTGGTGACACCACCGCTGCTCTAGACGGGGATCCCGGGAGCGGTGACAGGGAGCAGCTTTGTTGTTAGTTCTCCCCTCCATGGGTAGGGGGTTGGTCGTCCCGGGGCCCGGTGATGGGGGTAGGGAGGGATGACAGGCGGGTTACAGGGCCTGGTGAGGTGCAGGGTCGCGGGGGCAGTGCTGTGCCGCACGGCACGGTGGTACTCACTCAGCCAATGATGAGGACACAGTTCTCGGTAAAACACACGGCTGGATGGATGGGTCCCACAGACGGCTGCGGTGTTGTTTCTCCCGGCAGGTTGATGGTGACTGCCTTTCCCTTCACCTATGTACGGTAGATGGTTCCAATGGGTTCCCACCGGTAACTCGCTCCCCAGCTTGGATATGGGCTGGAGGAGCCCCTTTTGCCCACAGGCTCTGGCCCTGGGAAACGGTTGCCTGGCGGTGGCGGTGTCTCCCTCTCTTGGTTGGACTGTTGCCTTCTGTCGGGACTTGGCTGCTGGGAAACCCAGGAGGTTCCCTTCACTAACGAATTCGGCAAATTCACGGCGACTCCTAGCCTTGCCGGGGTCCGTAAGCCCCTGCCAGATGGTGCTGGCTTCTCCTTGCGTACCGGTCCGGTACCGCCGGGCCACCGCCCGTCCACGGTCCTCACGGTAGACTCCGATAGGCCACTCCTGCAGACGGTCACCACCGTCTGCCAACCTTGCTGTACCGCCCGGGCCACACACCCGGACCAACTTTAGTCTGCTCAGCTGCCACGTTCCTTCCTTCCACTTTCACTTCCCTAGCTAGACTCTTTACTTTTCCCGCCTCCAGGACTGTGAACTCCTTGGTGGGCGGGGCCAACCGCCTGGCCCACCCCCTGGTGTGGACATCAGCCCCTGGAGGAAGGCAACAAGGGTTTTGTGTCTGACTTCGGTGTGCCTGACCGGGAGTGTGGGGTGTGTAGGTGTTGTTCTCTGTGGCCCCTGGCTTGTCCAGGGCGCCACACTTTCCTCTGGGGTCCATGCTCTGCAACCTGCCAAAGCTTACAGAGGATAACATGTTGTTGTGGTGTCGCGGGCGGGGAGGACGCCGTCGCTGCTGCGCTCTCGCTAATGCTCGGGTCCGGCGCTGCTGCGGCTGCTGCTGCTGCTCGGTACCTCGAGCGGTGGGCCGGATCTGGGAACTCGAGCGGCGCTCCTCACCCGTGAGTGAAAGGGGTGTTTGGTTTGGGGGATTTTGTCCGTGACGCCACCCACGGGTCGTGGTGAAAATGGGCACCACCGCTGCTGGAGACGGGGATCCCGGGAGCGATGGTAGGGAACAGCTGGGATGTTGTTTTCCCCCTCCGTGGGTAGGGGTCGGTGGTCCCGGGGCCCGATGATGTGACAGGGAGGCAGGGTTGGTGAGGTGCAGGGTTGCAGGGACAGCGCGGCGCGGTGCCGGATGGCACGGGTGTACTCACTCAGCAAGAAAGGTACAAAGTCCTCGGTAAAACAAACGGCTGGATGGACGGGTCCCGCAGCCGGCTGCTGTGTCTCTCCCCGGACAGGTGATGGCAGCTGTCTTTCCCTGCACCTTGATGTTCTCGCTTGACTACTATGGATCCCCAACGGTAGTCCGCTCCCCGGTGTATGGGTACCGGAGGAGCCCGTTTGCCCGCAGGCGCTGGCCCTTGGGTCTCTAGCCTTAAGCGGTAGCTGTATACCCTCACGGTGTGGGCGATTGCCTTCAATCGGGACTTTTGCTGTTAGGAAACCCCTGGGGTTCCAGTAACATTCGGATTTGACTATTGCTGGTGGCTCCAAGCCTGGTCGGGGTCCAATGGCCCTATCTGTGTGTGCTGGCTTCACTTCGCTCCCCGGTCGGTACCGGCGGGCCGTCGCCCGTCCCCGGTCCTACGGTTCCGCGTTGCTCCACCACTCCTGCAGACGGCCACCACCGTCTGCCAACCTTGCTGTCAGTGCCTGGGCCACAAACCCAGACACCCAAGTGTTCACTCTTCTCACTTCAACCTCTTCCACTCAACTCCTACTTCTAACTTCTAACTCCTAACTGACACTTTTCCCGCCTCCAGGCCTGTGAACTCCTCGGTGGGTGGAGCCAACCACTTGGCTCCTCCCCACCTGGTGTGGACATCAGGCACTGGAGGGAGGCAACAAGGGTTTTGTGTTTGGCTGGTGTCCCTGTCTAATGGGGGGTGGGGTGTTTGTGTATTATCTGTGACGACCTGGCTAGGCCAGGGCACCACAGTGGGACTGGATAGAATGACTGAATAACATGCTGGACTTGTGGAGGAGGAGGGCACATCTCCAGAAATTACCCTTATCTGAGAACGCCAGCAGAGGGGATGATTGTTAAACTAACTACTCCATGGTTGAAAGCACACTGTGAGGGTTCAACACATTATGGAAAGATGACGAAGACTCCAAATGTATAGTTTCTGAGAGACCCATGACATTGGCTGAGTATAATGAAAGGAAGATCCAGTGTTTAATAGATACAGGCTACCTCATGACTATTGTCGCGGGCATGGCCGGCTTTAGGCATGTGCGACTTGTGCGGTCGCACAGGGCACCGACGGCCATGCTTCAGGGGGGGGCGCTGCAGAGAGGTAAGAAGTAAATTTCCTGCCTCCTCCGGTCCCAGCAGTGCGTTTTTTTTGTAACGCCGCTGTGCAGGCAGAAGGCAATGATGGGAGGAGCCGCAGGGAGACCCTATGTGTGAAGCTAAACGTACTGTCTCCAGCAGCGCCTCTCCATCCCTTTCTTGAAGCCTGGCAACCGGGCGCCCGCGCCGTGCATACAAGCGGTGTGATTGGCGCGGAGACAGAAAGATGAGTTTCATCTACTGCCCCTGCTCCAATCAGTGATCGTGCGCATCCAGCCGCTTTCCCGCCTAGCTCCGCGGGCTCACCTCATCTCACATCCTCAGACCTCGACAGCAGAGAGAAGATCATGCCTTGTATGTGACCACAGCGCAGGAGTAGAATTGGCGCAATAGCTGTCTGTGCGGGCGGGCGGCCGGGTGCCTGCCTCTCTGTGCGGGCGGCCGGTCGCCTCTCTGTGCGGGTGGCCGGGTGACTGCCTTTCTGTGCGGGCGGGTGCCTGGTGCCTGCCTCTCTGTGCGGGCAGCCAGCTTCCTGCCTCTCTGTGCGGGCGGACGGCTGCCTGCCTCTCTGTGCGGGCAGGTGGCCGGCTGCCTGCCTCTCTGTGCGGTCGGGGTCGGGCTGCCGGGTGCCTGCCTCTCTGTGCGGGCGGCCGGTCACCTCTCTGTGCAGGCGGCCGGCTGTCTGCTTCTCTGTGCGGGCGGGTGCCTGGTGCCTGCCTCTCTGTGCGGGCAGCCAGCTTCCTGCCTCTCTGTGCGGGCGGACGGCTGCCTGCCTCTCTGTGCGGGCGGGTGGCCGGCTGCCTGCCTCTCTGTGCGGTCGGGGTCGGGCTGCCAGGTGACTGCCTCTCTGTGCGGGCGGGCAGCCGCCTCTCTGTGCGGGCAGCCGGCTGCCTTTCCGGGCGGGCGGGTGCCTGCATCTCTGTGCGGCCGGCCGGCTGCCTGCCTCTCTGTGCTGGAGGCCGGCCAGCTGGATATCTGTCTGTGCAGGCAATGGTGGCTGTGTGGAGCAGGGCAATGTGGCTGATGTCCCAGATGCTCTGGGTTCAAATGATGGCGTCCGGGGGAGCGCGTGTGCAGATAGAGCCCTCAGCTCAAGATCTTGTCATTGAACTGAGAGCTCAATCTGCGCACGCGCCACTCCAGGACGCTATTTCTTTGAAGCACGCACCGCTGACAGAGCATCTGGGACACCCGCCGCACCGGCCTGCTCCACACAGCCAGCACAGCTTCCGCTGCCAGTACAAACCCTACCACTGCCAGCACAGCCCACACCGTTCCCACCGCAGTGCCTGCCTCCTGTGACTCTGCTCCCCCTCCAGTAAGACAACAATGGAGTATAAGACGGACCCCATTTTTTTACCTTTTTTTATCTATAAATTTGGGGTGCGTCTTATAATCCAGTACATCTTATAAAACAAACAATATGGTATGGGCTATTGTTACCATCAAGGATATGTGATTGTGTTCCTGGAGTGGGCATCATTTTCATGCAAGGGCAACTCCTTGAAGCATAACCACATACAACCTTTGTAATAAAATAATGCCCCACTCCAGTCCATAAAATGGATTTCAACAACCCCTTCTCATTCCCCTTGTTTGCCCCAGAAAAATAAAGAAAGCTATACTCCCCTCCGGTGCAGCCTCGGTTCCAGCGATGTCTAAAACTGCGTTCCAGGGGCATCTGTGACATTGTTATGATACACGAGCCCCAAAAGCAATCAGCGCTGGCTTCCTTCTGCCCACCTTTGGACATTTCGGCAGAGATTCAGTGTAGCGCTCACATCCTGCTCAAATGTCTGAAGGCGGAGAGAGAGACACTGGGCGCTGTTTGGTCAAGGGGCCTAATGGAACGCAGCTTTAGACATCGCTGGAACCGAGGCCGTACCGGAGGGGAGTATAGCTTTATTTATTTTTCTGGGGCAAACAAGGGGAATGAGAAGGGGTTGTTGACATCCCTTTTATGGATTGAAGTGGGGCATCATTTTATTACAAAGGGTGTATGGGGTTATGCTTCAACAAATGGAATGAATAGGGGTTGTCAAATTTAGTGGACAGCGATTTTAAAGGGGCTGTTCTTTTAGTAAATGTCTAGCCTAAGGTGTAGGTTATTATAAAGAAATTATAATGCTGTTACGCAAACAACATGTAAAAAAAAAACAAAAAAAACTTTAGGAAAAATCACTCCAAAAATGTTTTTTAAGCCAGCTTTACACGTTGCAATTAGTTGTACAATCGCATTTGCGATGTGACACGCCCAGGTTGCATACGGGATCTTATGAGATTGCACATAGGTCGTTCATTTGCTGTCACACGTGCGTTAGTAGTCTATGTTAAATTGATCAATTTTATGTGCGATCCTTTAGATCATGTGTTCTGTGACGTATGCATTGGGCACCTTTTTTTTTTTTTTTTTTTTTTTTTTTTATTTATTGACTTGACAAGCGTGTGTAATGTGTAGGGATGCGTTTTTACTATGTCATCTGCCATTCAGCTCTGCTACATGGCCGCTGACAGCAGACACAGACAGCCATGTAGCAGAGCTGAATGGAAGATGACAGCAGACACAGAAAGAGCCGCATGATCAGAATGAACTCGGGTTAACTTCCCCCGACTTCATTGTCATGCTGCGGCTCTGTCTGTGTCGCGTCCTGATTAGCGGTCACCAGTGAAGGGCTCACCGGTGAACGCTAAACTCCTGAGTAACTGAATTGAGCAGCCCTCTCTCATATACTCACCAATCCCCGATCACCGGCGCGGCGCTGCACAGCATTCACACTGCTCCGGCGGCTTTTACTGTTTTGAAAAAGCCGGCCGCTCATTAAACAATCTCGTATTCTCTGTTTACCCCGCCCACCGGCACCTATGATTGGTTACAGTGAGACACGCCCCCACGCTGAGTGACAGGTGTCACACTGCACCCAATCACAGCAGCCGGTGGGCGTGTCTATACTGTGTAGTGAAATAAATAATTAAATAATTTAAAAAAACGGCGTGCGGTCCCCCCCAATTTTAAAACCAGCCAGATAAAGCCATACGGCTGAAGGCTGGTATTCTCAGGATGGGGAGCCCCACGTTATGGGGAGCCCCCCAGCCTAACAATATCAGCCAACAGCCGCCCAGAATTGCCGCATACATTAGATGCGACAGTTCTGGGACTGTACCCGGCTCTTCCCGATTTGCCCTGGTGCGTTGGCAAATCGGGGTAATAAGGAGTTATTGGCAGCCCATAGCTGCCAATAAGTCCTAGATTAATCATGTCAGGCGTCTCCCCGAGATACCTTCCATGATTAATCTGTAAATTACAGTAAATAAACACACACACCCGAAAAAATCCTTTATTAGAAATAAAAAACACAAACATATACCCTGGTTCACCACTTTAATCAGCCCCAAAAAGCCCTCCATGTCCGGCGTAATCCAGGATGCTCCAGTGTCGCTTCCAGCTCTGCTGAATGGAGGTGCCCGGAGCTGCAGAAGAAACCGCCGCTCCTGTCACCTCCACACAGCAACTGAAGACAGCCGTGCGATCAGCTGAGCTGTCACTGAGGTTACCCGCTGTCACTGGATCCAGCGGTGGCCGCGGGTAACCTCACTGACAGCTCAGCTGATCGCGCTTCTCACCGCCGCTCCTCTCACCTCCACGCAGCAACTGAGGTGAGTAACGCGATCAGCTGTCAGCTAACTCCTTATTACCCCAATTTGCCAACGCACCAGGGCAAATCGGGAAGAGACGGGTACAGTCCCAGAACTGTCGCATATAATGTATGCGGCAATTCTGGGCGGCTGCTGGCTGATATTGTTAGGCTGGGGGGCTCCCCATAACGTGGAGCTCCCCATCCTGAGAATAGCAGCCTTCAGCCGTATGGCTTTATCTGGCTGGTTTTAAAATTGGGGGGGACCGCACGCCGTTTTTTTTAATTATTTAAGCAGGGAATACAAAATTGTTTAATGGGCGGCCATCACTTTTATCGCATGGTGATCTGAGCAAAAAATGTATAAGAATAAGCAAATTGCTGGTTTTCCCTCATTTTACTTCTGAAAAATCTGAATAAATAGCAATTAAGAAATGTTATATACCCCATAATAGTACCAAAAATCCTTCAGCTTATTGTGCAAAAAATAAGCTTCCACACAGCCCTGTTTGCTCCATAAAGAAAAAAGTTACAGTTCTCACAATATGGCGACGAAAAATTTTTTTTATAAAGAAAAAAAGCATTTTCACTGTGTGATAGAAGCTGAACAATATAAATCTGGTGTCAATGTAACAGCACCAACAAAGAGAATCTGTCAGCAGAGATTACTGACTGCATCCGTTCTGACATATTCTAGGATTTAAGATTTTAGGCCTGTTTCGCATGTCAGTGAAAAACAAAGACATTTTTCCCTGACGTGTTAAAAGCGCATGTGTCCCTCTGTGTGCCGTGATTCACAGCACACGTGGGTTGTCAATGTGCAATCCATGATCTGAGATACATGATAGCACATGGAGATAAACTCACCTGCCCCAGCTCCTGCTGTCCATGGTGCTGAACTCTCTGGCTCTGCTGCATCCGGCGCCGCTGTGTCTCCCCTCTGCAACTACTTCCGGGTCGGCTGTGCAGTGCATAAATGAATATGCATGACAGTAATTAGCAGGAAGCAGCAGCCAGCAGAGGCCGGAGACAGCATCGCTGGAGAAGTTGAATATAAAAATCACTTTATTTTCAGTGTCCATGTTTTTCTGGTACATGTTTCACGGATCACACCATAGTGTGGTCTGTGGGACATCAATGATACCGGAAAAAAATAAACATGTTTCTGTGTGCAACAGATAACGCGTGTGAGCAACAGGGAGTACCTACCTAAAAAAGCGCTGCAAATACACCATAGCAAAGGGACATGATGCACAGAAATTTCAAAATGATTTTGCTGTCCACATGTTCCGTCTTTGGTTAATTATTTTAGCTGCTGTAGGCTTCAAAAGCCATGAAACGGCTAAAATTGGAAGAAGCCCCTCGCTCTATATACTTAAAGGACACAGAATACAGTCATTGCATAGACACCAGAAATGAAGCCAGTAACAACGGTGCATGCATATAGACTTTCAGGATATTTTTTGCAAATGATTTTTCATTTTTTTAAATAACTAAATTGCAGTATGCTTAGGGTGAGGCTTTTTTTGTCATTTTACAGTACATGAAAAAAACAAACGCAGCAGAAAAGCAATACAACCGGGCACCGGGGTCTTGTGATCTGCAGCCAATCAGCGGCTGCTTCACTATCCCTCTTTCAAAACTGTAATCCAGAAGAAATGAGAGCTGCTACTGTTTTATGACTTCCTCTTGATGTCAGTTTTATCTAAAGGATGAGAGAGTAAAGCAGCTGCTGATTGGCTGCAGGGTAATTTGGCACAGGGCGCCATTTAGCCTAAGGCTGGCCCTGGTCGCGGGCGGCGGGGCGCTGCGCTCGCTAATGCTCGGGTCCGGCGCTGCGGCTGCTGCTTGGTGGCTCGAGCGGTGGGCCGGATCCGGGGACTCGATCGGCGCTCCTCGCCCGTGAGTGAAAGGGGGGATGGTTTGTTTGGGGATTTAGTCCGTGACGCCACCCACGGGTTGTGGTGAAGATGGGCACCACCGCTGCTGGTGACGGGGATCCCGGGAGCGATGGTAGGGAGCAGCTGGGATGTTGTTTTCCCCCTCCGTGGGTAGGGGTTGGTGGTCCCGGGGCCCGGTGGTGTGACGGGGAGGCAGGGTCGGTGAGGTGCAGGGTTGCAGGGACAGCACGGCGCGGTGCCGGATGGCGCGGGTGTACTCACTCAGCAATTGATGCACAAAGTCTCTGGTAAACCAAACGGCTGGATGGACGGGTCCCGCAGCCGGCTGTAGTGTCTCTCCCCGGACAGGTGATGGCGGCTGTCTTTCCCTGCACCTTTGTGTACTGTCTGGACTACGATGGGCCCCCAACGGTAGTCCGCTCCCCGGTGTATGGATGCCGGAGGAGCCCGTTTTTCCCGCAGGCGCTGGCCCTTGGGTCTCTAGCCGTTGTGGCTGTATACCCTCACGGTGCGGACAGTTGCCTTCTAACGGGTCTTTGATTGTTAGGAAACCCCTGGGGTTCCTGTCACACTCGGTTTTGACTGTTGACGGCGGCTCCAAGCCTAGTCGGGGTCCGATGGCCCTGCCTGTGTGTGCTAGCTTCACTTCGCTCCCCGGTCGGTACCAGCGGGCCACCGCCCGACCCCGGTCCTACGGTTCCGCGTTGATCCACCACTCCTGCAGATGGCCACCACCGTCTGCCAACCTTGCTGTCAGTGCCTGGGCCACAAACCCAGACAGTCTCCACTTCACTCCTCTCACTTC
Source organism: Anomaloglossus baeobatrachus (assembly GCF_048569485.1). Classification (NCBI taxonomy): domain Eukaryota; kingdom Metazoa; phylum Chordata; class Amphibia; order Anura; family Aromobatidae; genus Anomaloglossus; species Anomaloglossus baeobatrachus. Next base: position 50,673,378 of record NC_134354.1, on the reverse strand, counting down.
AACCTCCTGAACTCAACTCTCTAAACTCTAACTGCTCCTTTTCCCGCCTCCAGGCCTGTGAACTCCTCGGTGGGTGGGGCCAACCGCCTGGCTCCGCCCCACCTGGTGTGGACATCAGGCCCTGGAGGGAGGCAACAAGGGTTTTGTGTCTGGCTAATGTAACTGTCTGGGGGGTGGGGGTGTGTGTGTGTTACCTGTGACGACCTGGCTAGTCCAGGGCGCCACACTATCATGCCTGAAAAGTACTTCTGACGACATTTCCCACAGGTGGCCCATTTAAAAAAAGTGCTAACTATATGACTAATGGCTGGTAATCAGTTATCTATCCCCTTCGCAAAGGGTGAGGTGGATGAAGATACATATCTATAGACAGAAGCTTGAAATAAATGGGATGGTGCTTGAAAAATCTCTTGCAGAGGTGGACCTACCATGACTCTGAGAATTAACTCAAAGATAAACTCAGAGACAAAATCCAGTGATACCAATATATTTTTACCCCTCTCTATCTGCTGGGGGTTCTGAGTCTATTGTTCCGCTCTGAAGGGGGCTTCCCCAATACACAATCCTGCAGAGTGGTCGGAGACTGCCCTTCTTCATACTTGGAGTTAAATGAAACAAACCTGTAAGGGGGTGGAATGTGGTCACCTCTCTTCATCCAGGGGGCTCATCGCAAAAGAAGTAGAAAAGCAAGGAGACACATGTTTGGAGGTAGTTGATGTTATGACATGGAGAGGCAAGGAGCTGTTGCTGCGGCCAAGTCCACTTGCCCATGAATGGACTCTAGAGATTGGAGCTGGATACTCATGCTATGGATGACATATCCTTCATCTGGATTGCGGAACTATCCTAAGGACTATTGTTGCCAGTTGGACCTGGATACATGCACTATGGTCGTAATTTGCGTCGTCTGGAAGAGCATAAGGACTATAGTGCTGTAAGCCATGTACGGAAGAAATAAAAACAATTGCATTGTTAACAGCCTAGGTGTTTAATATGACCCACAACCTCATATCTTCACACTAACTATGTAACATATTTGAGCCACCTTTTTTTCTCAGGCCCAGATCCCTATGATGACTTCTTCAAGCCACAACTCTTCTCAGCACACAAATGTCCCTCCGCACATGACACAAGTTCCTTTACTTCCTCCTTAAAGTGCTCTCACTTGTGCTATAGAGATATATTATTCACCCCATGCAGTAATAGAATTTCCATTTTGCCAACCCCAACCTAATAACGTCTCCTGTGGCTCAACAATAATAGTGTTCTCACACAATAATAATACACTATTTGGGCTTCCACAAAGAGCTACCAGTTTTTATTCCCCCAAACAATACTCCCGAATCCCGAGAGTAAAAGGTCTTAATAGTGTTCCCTTTTATCATCCAAAAATAAATAATACCCTCTTTGTGAATCCACAAAATAATAGTGCCCCCAGAGGATCACATACAGTAAGACCACAGTAAAGCAGCTTTAATTTGGTGAAGGATTTCCCTTGCAATTGTGACAGATGCAAACAATGTAAGTTAAAGAGGTTGTCTACTACAACATATAGTGGCCACAATGATGTAAAGCTGAAAGAGAAGGCTTTTTCTAAATACCTTCTGTGGTCAATTCTGCCTGTGGGAGGCGCTATCACTGTCCGCTCATCCCCAGTCTTGTGACTCGAGCTGCAGTGACCTCTGATGTCCGGTGATGTCATGTCAACTACTGAAATTGGAAGGCGACCCGACATCACCAAGGCGGGACCCAGTCTTCGCGAGTGACTGGGCTTTGGGTGGTGTTTCACCGCACATCACAGCCCCGCATCACTCGTGCTTGTGGCACTCTGCAGTGAAGTAGACAACACACAAGATGATGGGCTGTGACGTGTGATGGAACTCCATCCACAGCCTTGTCACTCTCGGAGACTGGGTCCCACCTTGGTGATATCTGGTCAGCTTCCAATTCCGGAAGTTGATGTGACATCACTAAACATCAGAGGTCACTGCAGCCCGGGTCACATAATCGGAAGTGAGCCGAAAGTGATAGCGCCGCTCACAGGCAGAATTGACAACAGAAGGTATTTAGAAAAAGCCTTCTGTTTCAGCTTTACGCCAATGTGGCCACTATTCTTTGCAGTGGACAACCTCTTTAAGCCACTGTGAATAAAGCTGGTAGGAAAACAATTTGCTAAGTAATAGAACAAGCTTCCATGGTGTCCAGGTACTGTATGTCCGTTTGGTTTTTGAAGGGCAGCATGATTTCAGAAAGACGCACAGCCAAGATTCAGGGTGACTCTGCACCAATGTGGTTTATATTGGTGTTATTTCATTTTCACTGTTTGTATATTTCTGAATGTTTTCTGTTCTTATGGTTGTTTATTCACATTTTGTTTTCTAAAATATAGTTAAATGAACATCATTCGTGTTCTATGACCATTAGTCATCAGTTTAACCCAGTGGCCACCACACACGATTAAAAACAATTATTAGCCAATTGTAAACCGTTCAGCCATAATTATCCACCAGATATCGTTACCTTCATCTTTCTGCCTCATTTCTTTCCCAAACATTGTATATAACTTTGCCACAAAGACGTCAAATGTTCTTGCTGACCCAAATTCCACATAAATGGGAATCGCTAATATACACAAATAGTTCCTGTTGATAGAACTGAGCACACGTCTGTTTTACTCGAATAAGAAAACATTTTTGTAGACGTTTCAGGGAAAAAAAATACTGTTTTGTAAAAATGCTTGTTAGTTTATGCAGAATGTGAAAAATGTGCTTACCTGTAAAGTACAAATAATGATAATCATTGATCCCTTAAAGCAGGGGTGGGGAACCTTTTTACTGCCGGGGGCCATTTGGAATTTCCTACTAACCTTTGGGGGCCGCACAACATTATCAACTTGAAAAATTTGGTCAAACGATTAATTAACTCACCCTTACTGTGGAGGCAGGAGCTGCTTCTGTTTGGTGTGACTGTGTGTTCGGTGATATTGATCATCTTGTTTCTCACAGCTGCTTTTCCAGATTTGTCTCGGTCTGGAGATGCTGGGGGCATATAGATCACAGGAGGGGCTGGGGCATATACATCACAGGAGGGGCTGGGGTGCATAAATTACAGGAGACACTGGGAGTACACATCACAGGAGGGGCTGGGGCATATGCATCACAGGAGGGGGCTGGGGCATATACATCAGTAGGGGGGCATGGACAGCCTTGGCTGTGGCACAGACAGCACTAGGTGGCTGCACGGACTACACTAGGTGGCAGCACGGACTGCACTAGGTGGCAGCACGGACTGCACTAGGTGGCAGCACGGACAGCACTAGGTGGCAGCACGGACAGCACTAGGTGGCAGCACGGACAGCACTAGGTGGCAGCACGGACAGCACTAGGTGGCAGCACGGACAGCACTAGGTGGCAGCACAGACAGCACTAGGTGGCAGCACAGAAAGCACTAGGTGGCAGCACAGACAGCACTAGGTGGCAGCACAGACAGCACTAGGTAGCAGCACAGACAGCACTAGATGGCATCACTAGGGAGACACAGAGAAGTCTGGGGGAGCATAGACATCAACAGGAGGGCACAGACTGGGGGGCATAGAAAGCAGTGGGAGGGTACAGACAGCAGTAGCAAGTTCAGAGCACTGGGGGGTACATAGTACTGAGGGGTGGCACACAGCACTGGGGAGCACGGACAGCATAAGGGGGCACAGACAGCACTGACCGTGGCATGGACAGCACTGGTGGCAGCATGGACAGCATTAGGTGGTGCGGACAGCACTGGGGGGGCATAGACATCACCCAAGGGGTACAGACATTACTAGGGGAGCACACACAGTACTAAGGGGTACACACTGTACTAGGGGTGTACTCAACATTAGGGGGTACACACTGCAGTAGGGGGTACACACTGCATTAGGGGGTACACACAGCATTAGGGGGTACACACAGCACTGGGGGGGTACACAGCACTGGGGGGGTACACACTGCAGTAGGGGGTACACACTGCAGTAGGGGGTACACACTGCATTAGGGGGTACACACTGCATTAGGGGGTACACACAGCATTAGGGGATACACACAGCATTAGGGGATACACACAGCATTAGGGGGTACACAGCACGAGGGGGTACACAGCATTGAGAGGTACACACAGCACGAGGGAGTACACAGCACTTAGCGGGGGGCAGCGATGGGTTGCGTACTCACAGTGAGGGGGAGGAGGAGTCACGCAGACAGCAGGTCCGGGAGGCTGGTAAATCTGCTGCAGCTCTTCTGTGACATATCGCAGCGTGCTGCTTACCCCGCCCACCAGAGCACACAGGCCGGGGATAAGCCTAGAATGTATGGGCTGCAGTCAGGTCCTGGAAGTCAGGATCTGGATAGAGCCCGTACATTCTAGCATCTACCCTTCAAGGCATCAGGCAGTGAGATTTAAAGGGCCGGCAGCCGGGAAAAGCGCGGCTGCTGCCAGAGCACAGCGGTCCCTGGGAATGTGCCTGGGGGCCGCATAAAAAGTCGTGACGGGCCGTATACGGCCCGCGGGCCGGAGGTTCCCCACCCCTGGAGTAGGGTATAGCTGGATGGCTTTGGCATGGATAGGAGAGCCCTGTTGGTTGCGGTCCTTCTTACGTGTTAGCGTCCCCTGTGAGTGGGGTAAAGTGGCTCAACGGACTTTATCAACCGGTCGGTGTCAGTGTGAAGTATAGTGAAGGAATGAAAGGCCCAGAGGTGTCAGACAGAACCCAGATGCCTGGGATATGGACTACTGCTAAATTGTGTATGAGAAGAAAGATTGAAAGGAACAGCTATGGGAAGTGTACCGGTACTGGCGAAGCGCAGATCAAAGTGATGCAGAAGTTGAAGAAAAATAAAGTTTGCACCTTTAACTATATCAGGGAGCTGCACATGCTGATATAGTTAAAAGAAGCACTAGCTCCTGGTGTGCTCCTCTGTACCCCAACGGTAATGTCAGGAAGTAACAAAAACAAGCAGCTTTATTTAAAACATGACATACCAAACAAAGAAAAAAAAATCGCAGCAACAAAAATGCGATAACACACATGTTAAAAAAATGCACACCAAAACACATTGAAAAACAATACAAGTAACCATGCAGTAGGTGTAGAACTTGCTTGAGAGTTCTGCAGCTTCAGTAATTTCTAAATGCTGCTTATGTTTTAATTACAGTTTCAATTCTGCAGAATGTCCAATCTTTCAGCTTTATCAAATCAGTGGGGGAAAAAAAGCTTAAAAAATTCAAGCATGAAAACATGCATATATTTATCAATTGTTTTTCCTGCTAAAAGATGTGTTTTTGGTGCAGAAATTTCTGCTGCAAATGCTTAACCATGTACAAACCTTTGATTGTGGTTATGCTGCTCACATCAGCTCAGTCCCATTCAATTAAATGGGACCAATCAAGTACATCTCTGGTTCCTTACATTTGGCTAATTTTTGAGGGTTTTGAGAATCACACCTTTGAAGTCAGATATTTTTGAACACACCATTAAAAGTACGATTCCGGAAAGCTCTTTATCTTCTAGTTAAGTTCACAATTCATAATCCACAATGCTGAAGGAAGGTGTCGGCCCCAGGAACCGCGGGGGCCGCTCTCCTTCGCTAAGGAGACTACAGTCAGGCCCAGAAATATTTGGACAGTGACACAAGTTTTGTTATTTTAGCTGTTTACAAAAACATGTTCAGAAATACAATTATATATATAATATGGGCTGAAAGTGCACACTCCCAGCTGCAATATGAGAGTTTTCACATCCAAATCGGAGAAAGGGTTTAGGAATCATAGCTCTGTAATGCATAGCCTCCTCTTTTTCAAGCGACCAAAAGTAATTGGACAAGGGACTCTAAGGGCTGCAATTAACTCTGAAGGTGTTTCCCTCGTTAACCTGTAGTCAATGAAGTAGTTAAAAGGTCTGAGGTTGATTACAGGTGTGTGGTTTTGCATTTGGAAGCTGTTGCTGTGACCAGACAACATGCGGTCTAAGGAACTCTCAATTGAGGTGAAGCAGAACATCCTGAGGCTGAAAAAAAAGAAAAAATCCATCAGAGAGATAGCAGACATGCTTGGAGTAGCAAAATCAACAGTCGGGTACATTCTGAGAAAAAAGGAATTGACTGGTGAGCTTGGGAATTCAAAAAGGCCTGGGCGTCCACGGATGACAACAGTGGTGGATGATCGCCGCATACTTTCTTTGGTGAAGAAGAACCCGTTCACAACCTCAACTGAAGTCCTGAACACTCTCAGTGAAGTAGGTGTATCTGTCTCTAAGTCAACAGTAAAGAGAAGACTCCATGAAAGTAAATACAAAGGGTTCACATCTAGATGCAAACCATTCATCAATTTAAAAAATAGACAGGCCAGAGTTAAATTTGTGAAAAACACCTCATGAAGCCAGCTCAGTTCTGGAAAAGTATTCTATGGACAGATGAGACAAAGATCAACCTGTACCAGAATGATGGGAAGAAAAAAGTTTGGAGAAGAAAGGGAACGGCACATGATCCAAGGCACACCACATCCTCTGTAAAACATGGTGGAGGCAACGCGATGGCATGGACATGCATGGCTTTCAATGGCACTGGGTCACTTGTGTTTATTGATGACATAACAGCAGACAAGAGTAGCCGGATGAATTCTGAAGTGTACAGGGATATATTTTCAGCCCAGATTCAGCCAAATGCCGCAAAGTTGATCGGACGGCGCTTCATAGTACAGATGGACAATGACCCCAAGCATACAGCCAGAGCTACCCAGGAGTTCATGAGTGCAAAAAAGTGGAACATTCTGCAATGGCCAAGTCAATCACCAGATCTTAACCCAATTGAGCATGCATTTCACTTGCTCAAATCCAGACTTAAGACGGAAAGACCCACAAACAAGCAAGACCTGAAGGCTGCGGCTGTAAAGGCCTGGCAAAGCATTAGGAAGGAGGAAACCCAGCGTTTGGTGATGTCCATGGGTTCCAGACTTAAGGCAGTGATTGCCTCCAAAGGATTCGCAACAAAATATTGAAAATAAAAATATTTTGTTTGGGTTTGGTTTATTTGTCCAATTACTTTTGACCTCCTAAAATGTGGAGTGTTTGTAAAGAAATGTGTACAATTCCTACAATTTCTATCAGATATTTTTTTTCAAACCTTCAAAATAAACGTTACAATCTGCACTTGAATTCTGTTGTAGAGGTTTCATTTCAAATCCAATGTGGTGGCATGCAGAGCCCAACTCGCGAAAATTGTGTCACTGTCCAAATATTTCTGGACCTAGCTGTATATGTTTGGAAATGTCTTTAGACTGGGTTTACGACACTTGCTGCTTCATGCTAGTGTCCATCACACCTGCTGCCGGTCCTCGACGTACACCAGAGTTCACTTGGCTAACCTGTTTTGGTTACTCTTATTCTTCACACCGTTATGACAGACATGACCTTCCTTCCTCTCTCTTTGGGGTTCTACTCTTCGTGCTGTCCCCAACTATCTTGGACCGCATCTTCAATACACTGCGGTCTGTGTCTCCTTCCCCCATAATACTGCTCACCTTTGTCCGCTTCTGGTCACCTCACCACTCTCTATTTTGGCGACTCTCTAAGTCTATCACAGTGAGCTGTAGCCTCCGGACCTCCAAAAGGTACCCCGGGGCCTCCTAATTGGCTGTAGCACTGAAGCTACATCTTCTCCCTTTGAAACTACTTCTTGACTAACTCCTTCTGGAGCTCCCCTACCCAACCATTCACCCTGCCATTTCTCACTCCTTAACTACTTTAGCCCTATCTTTTCTAACTTTTCTTCTAAACTCGCTCAACCACTGGCTACCCCGACCGCCAGAACAATTTTTGGTAACCTGTTGAACAATCTTGCATCTGCTACATCCTAAGGGTATTCCTTTCTAAAACACTTAAAATCCACACATGCATTTATAATATATGACAGTAAATACATAAAACATAAAATATGTACTTCATGGGGCACTACCCGCCTATTACAATGCTAGGGCCGGGGCCACACGGGACACTAGTGCAATCCTCGCATGACACTCGGCTCACGCAGGCAGTACAGCAGAGCCGAGTGTGAGGTCCGACTGTGCAAGCGAACCTCAGCTGCGGGGGGGCGGGCCGGTGCTGTGGAGGGGAGGGAGGGATTTATCTCCCTCTCTCTTCCGTAGCCGGCTATTGCCATTCTCGCACTGCACTCGCGCTACACCAGTGTACCGCGAATGCAGTGCGATTTTTCTCTCGCCCCATAGACTTGAATAGGTGCGAGATAAAAGAGTCTCGCATTACAATCGCAGCATGCTGTGATTGTTTTCTCAGTCCGATTAGGGCTTAGAAAATAATCGCTCATGTGCGCTGACACACAGGCTAATATTGGTCCGAGTGGAATGCGATGTTTTATCAAACTCCACTAGCACCGTTTTTCTCGCCGCGTGGCTTAGGCCTAACAATGCTGCCGTATAAACAACAAGTAAATGTTTAAGGCCTTCAACTCTGAATTAAATAGCGATGGGAAGTCTACCAGGGAAAATGTGGCTTGGCGTGGAACTAAATTCAGGATTGGGATAAAAAAAGAGCCAAGTTATTTGGTGAGTTTTTTTTATCTCAGTTTTTGTAGCCAAAACCAGGAGTGGGACAATCAGAGGAAAAATATAATAGAAACACGGGCACTACTTCTGTATTTATCACCCACTCCTGATTTTGCCTTACAAATACTGAGGTAAAAAACTCACCAAATACTCAATGTGCGCATGTGGCCTTAAGCCTAAATATAGTATGAGCAGATAGTATTCCCATGTTGGCCACATGCACACGATGACTATTTGGTGAGTTTTTACCTTAGTATTTGTAAACCAAAATCAGTAGTGGGTAATAAATGTAGAAGTGGAGCCATGTTTCTGTGCCGCCCCTGTAGCGGTCGGATCTGGGGGTGATTATTCGTGGCTCGTGGGTCTCCGGACCCGGGGGTTAGGGGCCACACTCGAATAAAGAAGGGGGCTATTTACAGGGGAGGTATAGTTCCTGACGCCACCCGTGGTGTACGGTAATTGGGAGTACCGCCGCTGCCGTTGGGAGTACCCGGGGTGATGGAGTGAGGCAGCCAGGTGACATTGCCCTCCACGGGTAGGGACAGGCCCCGGGACTCAGTGGGAAACCGTGGGAAGCAGGGGTAACTCTGTTACTCACTCAGTCAATAAGCAGACGCTGACAACCGGGTAAACCAAATCTCGGGGTATCGCTGCCGCTTGAGGAGAGCTCATCCGGGTCCCGTCCCCTATGGTGTTGCCTGGTGATCCGTGACCTGCCTCCTGGCACTTAGTTTAACTTCAACGTGGTGGCCTAGTAGTCTGAAACTTGCAGGGCCCCGCTCCCCACTGTGACTAAGGGGTACTTTGTACACTACAACATCGCAGCTGCGATGTCGGTAGAGTAAAATCAAAAGTGACGCACATCCGGCGTCGCTGTCGATATCGTAGTGTGTAAAGCGTTTTTTGATACGATTAACGAGCGCAAAAGCGTCATAATCGTATCATCGGTGTAGTGTCCAACATTTTCATAATTGCGCGGTAGCGACGGTACGATGTTGTTCCTCGTTCCCCTGCGGCAGCACACATCGCTGTGTGAGAAGCCGCAGGAACGAGGAACATCAGCTTACCTGCGTCACCGCAGCTCACGCCGGCTATGTGGAAGGACGGAGGTGGGCGGGATATTTACGTCCCGCTCATCTCCGCCCCTCCGCTTCTATTGGCCGCCTGCCTGTGACGTCGCTGTGACGCAGCACGACCCGCCCCCTTAGGAAGGAGGCGGGTCGCCGGCCAGAGCGACGTCGCAGGGCAGGTGAGTGCATGTGAAGCTGCCATAGCGATAATGTTCGCTACGGCAGCGATCACAAGATATCGCTGCTGCGACGGGGGCGGGTACTATCACGCTCGGCATCGCAAGCAAAAGTACCCCTAAGTGTGGGAGCCTGCTCTCAGGGCTCAAGCTTGGGATTTTCTGGACCGTTTATTTGGAAGGCCCTATCCCCCTCGTTGCGCTAATGCCCCGATTCTGGAGAGGATGGGAACAGATCATAAAGGCTCCATTCTCCTCAGGTTAATTGCCGGGTTGCCTGAAGCTTCTCCCTGACCTAGGGTCCGTGTACCCCGCTGTGACTTCGGTCCTGGACCGGTGATAGTGCCTGGCTGCTGACCGTCCTTCTTGACAGGTCCAGGCACCTAGCTGCAATCCCCTGCGACTGGGGGTCCGACTCCTCTAGGTCCAGACCACCGGCTGCAACCTAGACAGCTTCTCATGGGAGCCACCTCAACCAACCTCCTCTGAGCTCCTCACAGCTCGAGGGCTACCCTCTGACTGACTACTCACTAACTGACTACACTTCACACCTCCCCTCCCTGACCCCCCAGGTGGGCGACTCTATTCCACTCAAGCCGTCCACTGGTGTGCCTGGTGGGTGTGGTGCAGTGTGTATCTAGGATTTGATTTGCTGTTGTATGCAACACCAACAAGTTAGGGACCCAGAATCATGAGGGCTTGGAATACTGCTCGGAAGGGCAGTTTGTGCAGTACCATGTGACGACCTGATAGTCCAGGGGTGTCACATTTCTATCATACAATTCCTCTGATTGTTCCACTCCTGGTTTTGGCTTAAAGATAGTGAGGTAAAAAACTCACCAAACTCACATAGCCTTTCTTATATGTAGGCATGTGTACTTCACTGCTGGCTACCACCATGTCATTAACCTCAAAGGAATATCTTCTTGAAATATTTGGCAAAAGGTAGATGGCAACCGATTCAACCACATGACTAATCTCAAATATATGTTATGTTAGAAATATACTTATCACAATAGACATGTGCATATTCTATGGACCATAAATGAGGACAATTGTTTATGACATAAGAAAGAAAAAAGAGGAAATACGATCAAAGTCCTTTACAATGCAAAAACAAGTTTATTAGATCAGATAAGGGGAGAAAAAACACCACAGTGTACATAAAATCAATTAATCAAGTACCCGTAGTTGACCCTCCAATACTAAAATTAAGTCAACCATAAGAGTGTATATGTGGCGCCCCTGTCCTGGTCAGGTACCACTGAGTACTGCACCCATGCTGGGGGCAGTGCAATACAGGTAATCCAGAAGGCTGACCGAGGTGTGACTACACAGGCGCATAGTAATCAGGTCTCACACATTGTCCTTTGAGGGGACTCCTGAGAGATTCCAGGAGGGGGCGGAAGTAGAGAGGAGTGAAGAGTCTGGAAGTGGAGCTCAGAGGGAGCAGATGTGCAGGACCCACGAGTGAGCCAGTTTAGTGTGCAGCTCAGGGAGAGCAGACGCATGCAGCAGACCCTGGAGCTGTTACAGTCTAACAGCGTCCGCGCAGTGACTACCGACGGGGGGAGATCGGTCACCTGGTAGTGCCGCCCGAAATCCTCCCAAGGCTTGAGAGAGCAAAGGGGTGACAGAGTAAGGGGACTGCCAGGGAGGTACCAGGCCCGCAAGGGTAACAGGTCCCAGTGCAGAGATAGATTCACCCTTCTTCTGACAAATCTGCCTGAGGGGGCACTTCAAACCCCCAAGACAACACCACAGAGTCCGCAGCCACATAGCAAAGAGAGGGCCCATAGTTCACAGGAGGCAAGCAGCCGGAGTGACCTGGTCCAGGCTACAAGCAAACGGGCCGAAACGAGGGGAGAACAGGCAGCAGCAACTTCCCTGGGTGACCCCCGTAGGGACTTCAAGTCGGGGTCACCACAAAAACACAAAGGGCTAAGGAAGGCGAGTTGGTAGTCACCCTCATCAGCCAGCCGGAAGGATTCCTGGTTCCTGCCTGGTTCATCCCAGCTACGCCCGGGTTACTCACCCTGCCACCTAATGTGAGTAAAATCCCTGAAAGACATTCTGCTTGTGTCATTCTGCACCTTGTGGTTCCACACAACTACACAGGGCCCTGGGGCTGGCCTCCCTCTTGAGAGGCCACTACAGCTGACTGCACCCACCATCAGCCCCAGGCACCCCTTAATCTGCAGTGGCGGTCACACTGACCGCAATACCGAGAGTGGCGTCACGAAAATCCTAGAAGAAGGTTCCCTACCTGTGACCAGACTGTTCCATCCACGTGGAGTCCCTGAAGGTAATGCACCGACACAACACCTGTGGGGCTTCACATATATATAATTGGCAGGTTTTTAAAGCTATTTTAGTCCCACTCAACAGATTCCCTTATATATGATTACAAGAGCAATTATTACCATAGTCTTCCCAAGGTGCATCAAGTGATGGCTCACAAAGTATTTTCACACATGAGGCATATATGGGCCATCCAGTTTAATAGAAAATAACCCCATCATAAAAATATGATATAACATGTTATTCACTAAGTCATTACCTCCAATATACATAACATGTTATCAATATGGGTTTTATAAAAAAAGTACAAGAGTCAGTAAAAACCTTATCTATATCCTGCGGTGTCCTATAAGGGTACAAAAGAGCAGTAACTAAATGTGCTCTAGGGGCAGCAGAGCATATAGACTCAGACCGCCCGTTGTATTCCCTATGTATCTACAGCCAGTATCGTTAATTCAATACTAAGGCAGGGAATCCCCAAGGAGGAATACTCATAACAGTGGGCATAGTTAGAATTATTACCTGCAATGTGTTTGAAAGTTCACTCGGGTACAGAACATGCCCTACGCGCGTTTCGGCAATGCCTTCGTCCATTTGGCAAATAGAAGTGTTATACTAAAAAGTGGAGCACAGAGAAAGGGGGAAAGGGTCTTAGAAAGGTCCTAGATACTGATGAGCGGGCACTACCATGCTCTGATTCTCAATACTCGTAACTAGTAATGAGCGGGCACGACAATGCTCGGGTGCTCGGTACTCATAACTAGTGAAGAGCAAGCACTACCATGCTCGGGTGCTCAGTACTCCTAACTGTGTCACCCCAGGGCTATGGGGTACTTGGTCCCGGGCGATGTCTTGCTGGGGAGATTTCACTGGGTGGCCGTTACCTGGTTCCATGACCCTGGGGTCGCTTTAAAAGGGGGAATATTTACAGGGGATTTGAAATAAAAAATTTTGTCGTGACGCCACTTGCGGGTTGCGGCTATTTAGTGGAGCCGCTGCTGCACAGTTCTCACTACTGGGGCTGGTGTTAGTGGCAGCAAGGATGTTGGACCCTCCCCAAGTAGGGCCAGGCTCCAAGGGGTACATTATGTTGTTGGGTGAGGAAAGAAAGTAGGCCCCACAAGGGATTGCAGTGTAACTGGTTCCTTTACTCACAGTATGGTGGTAGCTGGTTACCCGAGGAAGGCTGGTCTTGACCGCAGATCCCCTTAGTCCCAGTACTGATGTGGTGACCTGGTGACTTTTTTGCCCTGCACCTGTCTCTGGTTGATGGGTCCTCGTGGCTTGGAGCATCTGGGGGTACCCTCCTGGTAGTCTCTCAGTCTCAGTCCGTATAACAGGTAGCTTGAACCCTGTGGGGCCGGTTTCTCTGATCCTGTTCCCCGGTTCTTCCGTTGCTACTGTGTCTCGAACTTTACGGTCAGTGAGGTCCTGGATGGTCCCCTCACTGTGCAGATTTTATCAGGTCTGCCTGGCGCGTTTGCCTGACCTAGAATTCTGTACCCCGTCGGTGCTATGGTTCCGAGAGTACTCCACCGTACTCCACCGGCAACCACACGCCTGGGTCCTCAGGTCACCGTGACACTTTCCAGGCAGTGCTCATGTCCAACTCGTCTCTCTCCGACTTATTGACTCTAACTGACTGACTGTCTTACCCCTCCCACCTGGTTGTAGTCTAGTGGACTGGATCGATTCCACCCCTAGGTGGCCATCCACTGGGTCCAACCCTAGTCTGTCACCAGTCTTTCGGAATGGGGGGAGGGAAAACAGGGATTATAATGTGTTTTGCTGTTACGGGCACTGGTCTTCTGGGTCCCTGGGGGTAGGCCCTGCATCTTGGACAGGATTGCAGTACCTTGTAGCTCCTGATGGCTTCAGGGGCGCTAAATAACTAGTGATGAGTGCACACTGCCATGCTCGGGTGCTCGGTACTCGTAACTAGTGATGAGCGAGCACTACCATGCTTGAGTAGCAACAACACATGTGAGAAGTTGAGTAGCGGGTTAGCATGACACATCTCTCAACATGGTGGGTCCTCATTAAATTGTGTGCATTGTAAGATTTCATCAAGGAAAATTGAAAAAAAACATCTTAAAAGACATTTTATATAACCACATTGTATTTTCTAATATAGTAACAAAATGTAAAAAAAAATCATCTTTGCATCATGTACAGTAGAATAATTAAAAGAAGATTACTTTCTGACTGCCTTAAACCTTTCAATATGAATGGAAAATTCTCTAAAATAAGGCTCAGTAGTGAGTGGTTTGGTGAAATTGCCAAAACCCTGAGATATTCATGGAGCAGAGACCACAAATTATAGGCTAAGTATTGTATGTATGGGCACAATTATCAAACCCTCTACTGGCTGCGGCACTGTATTTTTGTGTACAGCTGGAAATAGTGGTCTTGATTATCACAAAATTTAAAAAATGGCTACCATGCATCTGGCATATTCACACTGCGTAGTTTTTTATTTATTTCTGTCTTTTTTTTATTGGTCCAAACATGGGAATTGATCCAAAAATGAGAAGATTCCCTCAGGGTCATACATCACACAAATAATGACCAAGCTTTGGTTATCGAATCCTTGGAGAGTGGAGACCCAACCCTTGCTGGACACATCCCAAGTACCATTGTATAAGAAGAACAGCATTGTTTTTTCTACAAGATTAATGAAAAGTTTGGAAGAGGAAGCGATGCCACCCCATTTTGTTCTTGGGACAAAACCCACCACCATAAAGATTGAATCGCAGCTTGCAAACACACACAAAAAAAAGAAGGTTCTCCTTTCGGAAGTGAAAGGCTTAAAATAGCCTCTTCAGAAAACAACAAAGACTCTTCTGCTACCTATTAAAAGTAGCAATCCTAAAAGTCAATATCAACATTTTCAAGAGCTTTGCCACAATATAAATAGCTAAACCAAAAATCTCATTTGCAGACATGTTTCAGAATGTTTACCACTCATCAGTGGATAACAATGTCGGTCACAGAGAGTGCGACTGTGATAAGGGTTGTGCTGGAGGGGAGCCTGACAATGCCAGCGCACATCCAAGGACGCACATTCAGCTGAAATGTATTGCGTTGCAAAAACCTTCCAGGTCTTTGCACCGCAAAACACATCACTGACCAATCAGAGGCCTTCTGTTGGCAACGGCAGGTGCCACATGGTAGTGATGTCATACGTCGACCATAGCAGGCTCACTGATGTCAGCAATAAGGTTGCTGTGCTATATGGGAGCAGAGAAAGGTGAGAAGTTTAAGGGTTTTTATGTGTTAGAAAACAGTGCCAGAACTGGGACATACTGTATATACCAGGAAGCAACGCAAAATTGGGGGCCTATGTACCAGGATGAGGGACATATATAGTAAAACCAAAAGGAAAAAAACTCTAAAACATTCATTTTATTTCAATCTCATTAAAATAAGCGTGAGTTAACTGACAGCTATTTTAATGAGATTGAAATAAAATTAATGTTTTAGAGGTTTTTTTCTTTTGATTTTACTATATATGATCCTCTATTGATCAGATCTTTCTATGGTTCCTTGGAGGGACATATATACCAGGATGGGAGACATAAATACTAAGAAGGAATCCAGAATGAGGGACATATATACCAGAAAGGGGCCCAGAATGGGGGCATATATACCAGTATTGGGGACATATATATCAGGAAGGGGCCCAGGATGAGGGACAAATTTAGCAGCTGGGCCCATCTGACTTTAGTTACACCACTACCATCAGTATGTCTAATTTCAGCTCTGCTTTTAAAATTGCTGCTTCTAGTAGGTGGCACTAGAATTCTTTCCCACCTCCCTGTAGAGGTTACTTGCATATTCCTTATAGAATTCATTTTTGAGTTTCCACCAATCCTGTCAGGAGTGTGTCACATCTGCAGTCTACCTCTGTGGGATCTGGAATCAGGAGTTCCCAATGCTTAATTGATTGCAGATCCTCTGTGGAGCCCACTTGACCATTATCCTGTATTCGAGTGGTTTTACTTTCATTTAATTGTGATGGGGTTAAGAACCCTTTTCCTTCTGGCTGAGATTACTCATAGCCCTAATCACAGCTTTAGCATCTTAACATCACTCCCTTCCACAATATTTACCCATTCCTGGCTTTACTCCATGCCGGTTATAGATCCACTATAAAGACCACTTGGGAGGAGCTGAAGAAGCTGAGGTGTTTGTTTCTGTTGCAGCTGGAGAAGCTGTGAAGTTCTATTTACTATGTATTTCTCCACCGGTTTGTCTTACTTTCCTCATGTTGTCTATTTATTATGTATTTCCCCACCGGTGTGTCTTACTTTCCTCATGTTGTTTAATTGCAGTAGCTACACTAGTGTTTCGCTGGCCTACACACTAGTCAGGGAGAGGTCAGGGTCAGTGAGAGCCAAGGCACGTGACAGTGCACGGGGAGAAGGAGTTGTTTAGGAATGTTAGGGAGGGAAGGGATCAGACTCAGGTTAGTGTTAGGAGATGACCCCGCTTCCCTCTCCATATATCGCCAGGGCATTCTGTTGTACCTCTTCCGTGGTTTTCCCTATGTATTCTCTTGTAAGCGGCGAGATAAATCCAAAGAATATTTGTCTTTTAAATTGAGTAAAACTGTTCCCTTCATAATATAGCTGAATAAAAAGAAAGTAATGTATCAGACTTAATAAAAATATCAGATATCTATTAGAGCTGTGTGTTTGACATTCTCAAGAATGGTGTTTCTTCCATTAATTTTGTTTTTCCGAATAAGTAAAACATGGTCATTATTGCAGATATTTCACAAACACTGTTGTAAACAGATGGGTTCAATATTGGTTTTACAAAAAACTTCTTTCTAGTTTATTGATATTGAGTAAGAAGTTTGTGAGTTCTTATTTACAAGACATCCAAATCAACAATGTAAGTGACCCGGATCCTTAGGTGTTTGAGCGAATAGTTATACATACGCTCATGTTGCATCTTTGTCTTGTGCGTCATATATGCATATGTAGTGTATACAAGTGTTTCTCAATCATTTCAGGCTGAGAACAACCTAGAGCTAAAAATGTTCACATTATATCCCCAAAAAAATAATTTGGAGCCTTAATCCACAGTTCCTATAGGTCTCACAATTAGAAATTTGTGAACCCCTGAGGGTCAAGGCCCAGTCACACTAAACAACTTACCAGCGATCCCAACAACGATACAACCTGATAGGGATCGCTGGTAAGTTGCTAGGAGGTCGCTGGTGAGATGTCACACTAAGGCGGGCTTTGCACACTGCGACATCGCAGGTGCGATGTCGGTGGGGTCAAATTGAAAGTGACGCACATCCGGCATCGCATGCGACATCGCAGTGTGTAAAGCCTGGATGATACGATTAACGAGCGCAAAAGCGTCGTAATCGTATCATCGGTACAGCGTCGGCGTAATTCATAATTACGCCGACGCGATGATCCGATGTTGTTCCTCGCTCCTGCGGCAGCACACATCGCTGTGTGTGAAGCCGCAGGAGCGAGGAACATCTCCTACCGGCGTCACTGCGGCTTCCGTAGGATATGCGGAAAGAAGGAGGTGGGCAGGATGTTTACATCCTGCTCATCTCCGCCTCTCCGCTCCGATTGGTCGCCTGCCGTGTGACATCGCAGTGACGCCGCACGACCCGCCCCCTTAACAAGGAGGCGGGTCGCCGGCCACAGGGACGTCGCACGGCAGGTGAGTGTGTGTGTGAAGCTGCCGTAGCGATAATTTTCGCTACGCCAGCTATAACCACATATCGCTGCTGCGACGGGGGCGGGCACTATCGCACTCGGCATCGCAGCATCGGCCTGCGATGTCGCAGTGTGCAAAGTGCCCCTAAGCGACGCTCTAGCGATCCCACCAGCAACCTGACCTGGCAGGGATCGCTGGAGCATCGCTACACGTGGAAGCATGCTGCGCTTGGTAACTAAGGTAAATATCGGGTAACCAACCCGATATTTACCTTGGTTACCAGCGCACACTGCTTAGCGCTGGCTCCCTGCACTCCTAGCCACTGTACACATCGGGTTAATTACCCGATGTGCACTCTGCTACGTGTGCAGGCAGCAGGGAGCCGGCTTCTGCGGACGCTGGTAACCACGGTAAACATCGGGTAACCAAGAAGCCCTTCCCTAGGTTACCCGATATTTACCTTCGTTACCAGCGTCCGCCGCTCTCACACTGCCAGTGCCGGCTCCTGCTCTCTGCACACGTAGCCAGACTACACATCGGGTTAATTACCCGATGTGTACTCCAGCTACGTGTGCAGGGAGCAGGGAGCCGGCACTGACAGCTGAGAGCGGCGGACGCTGGTAACTAAGGTAAATATCGGGTAACCAAGGGAAGGGCTTCTTGGTTACCCGATGTTTACCGTGGTTACCAGCATCCGCAGAAGCCGGCTCCTGCTCACTGCACATTTAGTTGTTGCTCTGTCGCTGTCACACACAGCGATCTGTGCTTCACAGCGGGACAGCAACAACTAAAAAATGGTCCAGGACATTCAGCAACAACCAACGACCTCACAGCAGGGGCCAGGTTGTTGCTGGATGTCACACACAGCAACATTGCTAGCAAGTTGTGCCTCAGCAGCGATGTTGCTAGCGATGTTGCTTAGTGTGACAGTACCTTCAGTCAATTTTGATGCAACCACCACTACATTGTACTTCCGTTCTAAGCTGGGTAATAAACTACATGAACCAAAAAATGTTTTTCTCCCTAATCATACATCATTTGATATATCCGAATAATACAAATGCTTAGTAATTTAATTCTACTGTGATTGGTGTTTTATTTTACAGAAATCCATTGTTTGACAGATACCGCTGATCATCTCTGAACCTTTGGCTCAAATTTTGTAGATGTAACTAATAAATTGAAGAAGTTAGTAACCCATCAACCCCTTAAAGTGCTTTTTGTTGTGTCTTTCCCCACCTGTTGGTCTTACCTTCTTCATGTTGTTTTACTGCAGTAGCAAGACTAGTGTCTCACTGGCCTGCACACTAGCCAGGGTGAGTTCGGGGTCAGCAAGGGCCTAGGCACATGATGGCGCATGGGGGAAAAGGAGCCTTGTAGTAATTTTAGGGAGTGCAGGGATCAGACTCAGGTGAGTGTTAGGAGGTGACCCCACTTCCCTCTCCGTATCGTATGTTTACCCTTTTTTAAAATAATAGCACTTATACTCCCCATCGGTGCCAGTGCCGATATAGCAGTTTCGGCATGATCTCTCCCAGGACCACACAACAGTGTAACACCACGCCATCCCGGTGGCCAATCAGTGTCCATTTCTTTCTCTCCACCTTCACACAGTATCACATGCATTTGGAGGAATACAACAGCAGCGCTCACTTCCTCTGGATGAAATTGATGTGCCCAATGAAGGGAAAGTGAAGCGACCACTGATTGGCTGCAGGGTTCACTTTAGAAATACTAAATAAATAACTATTTTCAAAAACAAACTGATAAAATATATCTCCCCCTTTAACACTGCTTTATTTTTATGTCCACCCTGTTGTGCTGCCAATATAGGAAGCTTAAGATTTTTTTCCATTCTGTTTTGCTGCTGAGTTGTGTATGAAATTAATTTTTAAATGGGATCTGTCAGCAGATTTTGGCTATTTAATCTGAGAGCAGCACAATATAGAGCAAGATAGTCTGATTACAGGGATATGTCACTTACTAGGCTGTGTGCTGTAGTTTCAATACAATCAGTGTTTCAGTAGCAGGAGATTAGTTGTCTGGTGCAGACCAGTCAGGCTAATCTGTATAACCCCGCCCAAACCATTGATTAGCAGTTTACTGACAATGTACACAGGAAGATGCCAATCAGGTGTGTGGGTGGAGTTAGACACAGCTCAGTACTCAGAGCACTGCTACATTAACACCTGACAAAACAGGTATTCTATCAAAACTGCACCAAGCAGTCTAGTAAATGACACATCGCTAGAATCAGGCTCTCTGCCCCTACATCATGGCGATTTCAGATTATATCAGCGAAAATCTGCTGAAGATTACATTTAAGCTTCCCCTCCCCCGAGGAAGACCACGAAACGTGCGCGTCGGGGCACGTTACACTGTTCGGTTTACCCGTCATGGGTGAGTGTGATTTGCTCTTTTTACATTTATCTTTGTAAAATAACAATTATGTTGTACTATGCTCAGTGTTACATTATGCATTATGCATTACTATTCACTGTATTATTTGGGGCCTCTACTGCCACCCAGAGTTACTGAGTGGTATTGAAGACCTCATCTAATCTAACAAAGTATCTGGGCATAACTCTATATACTAATTACAATATTACATTGGGCTACCACTCTCCTAATTGTTTTTTCCGTTTCCACTAAGTGTTGTTTTTAGTGATTCTCTTTTGCACTTGATCATTATATTTTTGTAAAATATGTGTAATTTATATTTCCTCTTGCTACAAAATATTTAATAATACAATATTTTCTGCTTGTTTGCAATGAGGTCTCTATTACTATTCATTATTGAGTTTACTAAGGCGGGCTTTACACGCTGCGACATCGCTAGCAATTGCTAGCGATGTCGAGCGCGTTAGCACCCGCCCCCGTCGTACATGCGATATCTGGTGCTTGCTGCCGTAACGAATATTATCGCTACGGCAGCTTCACATGCACATACCTTGTCGGCGATGTCGCTATGACCGCCGAACAATCCCTCCTTCAAGGGGGAGGTGCGTTTGGCGTCACAGCGACGTCACAGCGACGTCACTAAGCGGCCGGCCAATAGAAGCGGAGGGGCAGAGATGACCGGGACATAACATCACGCCCACCTCCTTCCTTCCTCATTGCTGATGGATGCAGGTAAGGAGCTGTTCGTTGTTCCTGCGGTGTCACACACAGCGATGTGTGCTGCTGCAGGAACAACAAACAACATCATACCTGCAACAGTAACGACGTGATGGAAATGAATGACGTGACACAGATCAGCGATTTTTTACGCTTTTGCGCTCGTTCATCGTCGCCCCTAGGATTTACATGCTGCGATGTCGCTACCGGCGCCGGATATGCGTCACTAACGACATAACCCCGACGATATATTGGTGCGATGTCGCAGAGTCTAAAGCCCGCCTAAGACCGTGACTACTTCTGCACCTCTTCTTTTTCCTTGTTTAGTAATTTAAAGGGCCATTTTTGTGTAAGGGACCTTGTGACAATATTCAAATTCCAGAAAATGTTATAATTTTCCACTCTTTAGGGCTCTGATTGATAGGGTCGAGTTTGCATAGCTTGGAGCTTCTATACTTGAGGTCCCTTGTGCTTTAAAGGGAATCCGTAGGGGCAGAGACTCTGAATCTAACAATCTATCACTTAGATTACTGGCTGCAGCCATTGTTATAAAATCTGAATTTTTAGCTTTAGTCATGTAGCAGAGTCCAGGGAGCTGTCCCTGCCCACACCAGACTCCCAATAGAGATTGTACAGTAACAATGAGGTGTCGTTCACAGTAGGGGGCATGTCGGACTGTCATGCATGTGAGTTTCTAGTCCTGTAATGATATAGGTCCTGCTGCTTAAACAAACAAATAAGCAAAAGATTGGACTGTGACAAGACAGGCATGTCTGAACTTTCTGTGTTAACCCTTGCAGCAAGCAAAAACCTACTGTAATTTACCTTTAAGCATCCATCCTTAGAAATAACTGCTTAATCCCCCAGAAAATATTAATGCAAATTTGGGGAGGTCTGCGTAGACTTCCACAGGCATGAATGTAACCCATAGAGAGAAATGAAAGCTTTACAAGCATGACAATCAATCAAATCTCCATACACTGATGGGTTTGTTCTTGGGTACTGCAGCTCAGCTCCCACTGAACTGAATGGGAGCCAAGATCCAGGGTTCAAGAGCTATGATTAGATGGAGGCTGGTGCTGATGGATCCATACGCTGACTATTTTCAGCCTCCATGGGACCAACAAAGGATGATGATCAGTTAAGTTACCGGGAATCGTACACCCATTGATGACTTATCCTAAGGTTTGGCCATGAATATCAATGTCCTGGACAACCACTTTAAAGGGAACCTGTCACCAGATTTGGGGCCTATAAGCTGCAGCCACCATCAGTGGGCTCTTATATACAGCATTCTAACATGTTGTATATAAGAGCCCAGACCGCTGTGTAGAATACAAAAATCACTTTATAATACTCACCTAAACGGTCGCTGCGGTGGAGTTCGGTAATATATGGCCGTCTCCATTCATCCATGTCGGCGCCTCCTCTTTTGCCCATCTTTGTTGTCCTTCTTCTGAAGTCTGGGTGCATGACGCGTCCTATGTCATCCACACTCACCGGCATTGAGGTCCTGTGCAGGAGAAGGGCAGATGAAAGTATTGTAGTGCGCCTGCCCGGGATCGGCGAGTGTTTATGACGTAGACGCGTCATGCACACAGGCTTCAGAAGGAGGATGAAGATGGCCAAAAGAGGAGGCACCGGCACCGGAGAACGGACGGAGACGCTCATATGACCCAAGTCTACTGCAGCGACTGTTTAGGTGAGTATTATAAAGTGATTTTTAGGTTTTACAGTGTCCTGGGCTCTTCTATACAGGATATTACAATGATGTATATAAGAGCCCACTGGTGGTGGCCGCAGCTTAGAGTCACCAAATCTGGTGACAGGTTGCAAAAAACCTGCACCAAAAAAAGTTATTTCTATTGTACATGGTAATTCTATCAAGTTTTCTTTAACTCTTTGGTAACTAGCCAAATTCATCTGTACAAAACTGGGAATATTTATAGGTCACTATGGTTTAGAAGGTCGATAGTAATCTTAACGACAACACGTGTTGGATTCAGATTAATCAATCCGGCAACTTCAATTAAACTCTGAATGCGCTGTACTACACAATGTCCCTGTAAATTTAGAGATATCCCAGTTTAATTGTAAACATAATTAAAGTAAATGATGCCGTAAGACCATATGGCTCCCATCTTTGAAAAGAGATTGAGAGAGTTCTGATGTTCTCTATGCGAACAGTCAGAGAGAGGAAGTAGAAAGCAATGAAAGCCACATGTAAAAGCCAGCAAGGAAAAAAATCGCTTTACCAGGGAACGCGCATACCCAATGTCTGATCAAATACTAAAAAAATGAAGAATTTACATATTCAAACCTGATGATGAAACTTCCATCATTTCATCATACCGTTATATATGGGATCATCATTTAGGCTGCGTGCCATTTCTATTTAGCAATTGGCATTCCATAACTTTATGACTATTGATATGATGCTACTATTTATATACAACCTCACATTTGTTATTTGTATGGACACTTAAAGGGAACCTGTCAGGTCCTGTATGCACCCAGTACCAAGAGGGGTTCTGGGTGCATATTTTTAATCCTTTCCTAGCAGTCTCAGCCTATAGTAGCATAGATAAAGGGATCTTTTGAAAAAGTATTTCTAAAGATCCTTTATGATATGCTAATGAGGCCAGCGACTAGTTGCAACAGCGTTATTTCTCTTGGCTAGTTGGCCCCCTACTTGCTTAGCAGTCACAGCCTATAGCAGCATAGATAAAGGGATCTTTAGAAAAATTATTTCTAAAGATCCTTTATGATATGCCAATGAGACCATCGACTAGTCACAAGGGTGTTACTTCTCTTGGCTAGTTGGCCCCCTTCTTGCCTAGCAGCTTCAGCCTATAGTAGCATAGATAAAGGAATCTTTAGAAAAAGTATTTCAAAAGATCCTTTATGATATGCTAATGAGGCCAGCGACTAGTCGCAAGAGCGCTACTTCTCTTGGCTAGTTGGCCCCCTACTTGATTAGCAGTCACAGCCTATAGCAGCATAGATAAAGGGATCTTTAGAAAAATTATTTCTAAAGATCCTTTATGATATGCCAATGAGACCATCGACTAGTCACAAGGGTGTTACTTCTCTTGGCTAGTTGGCCCCCTACTTGCCTAGCAGCTTCAGCCTATAGTAGCATAGATAAAGGGATCTTTAGAAAAAGTATTTCAAAAGATCCTTTATGATATGCTAATGAGGCCAGCGACTAGTCGCAAGAGCGCTACTTCTCTTGGCTAGTTGGCCCCCTACTTACCTAGCAGTCACAGCCTATAGTGGCATAGATAAATTGATCTTTAGACAAAGTATTTCTAAAGATCCTTTATGATATGCTAATGCACAGGGACTAGTCGCAAGTGCGTTACTTCTTTTGACTAGTTGGCCTCCTTGGCTAATGAGGCCAGCGACTAGTCGCAAGGGCGTTACTTCTCTTAGCTAGTTGGCCCCCTTAGCATGTAACCACACCCCGGAGGGCGTGCTAACATGTTAATGAATGTGCAGTGTCAGAGGCATGGTTGCTGTCACCTCTGCTGCCACCGCTGATTTTCGTCTCCGTATGCACGATCTGAAGTCCCCGGTAAGAAGCTGGCTTCATAGTGCGCATGACCGAAAGTCCGGGGACTTCTGATCATGCACACTGAGCCAAAAATCAGCATCGGCTGTGGTGCCGGATCCCGAACCAAACTTTTTTTTTAGCTCCCGAACCCGGTAAATCCGAACATCCATGGGGTCCGCTCATCTCTAACCAGAAAAATAGTTATGTCATGCCCATATCAATAGTACCATAACGTTCTCTGACAAGTAGAACCATACAGTGGCCTGAACTACCCAGATCAGAGGTGCTGGATCACAGGGGATCACAGGTACACTTTTCGGTTTAAAGTGATGTCCTTTATTTGAATGCTTTTATCTTGACACCCGTCTTAAATATTGCATGATAAACAATGGAGGTTATTTAGCACAGTTGTAATTGAGCGAAAGCAGGCAGGAAAAATTACAATATTTTACAATAATCAATTTGGAATGGTAGAAGAATGTGCAGCATAACATATAAACAATCTTTGCATTGTGGCTTTCAGGAGAACTCGCAGGCCTCTTCTTGTGCTAATGGATATTTTTTTAGCTACTGTGAAGAGGGTGCCAACAGTAGCGGTATACCGCAATGAAACGCTATGTGGTGTCTTTTCATGGGATTATAATGTAAGCAAAATACTAAACTTATTTAAGAGCGGCCCAATGTTACTCTACACTATCTGTATTATTTATATGACCTGACACAAGACATGCCGTATAATAAGGAGGTGAAATATATTCCTTAATCCATGCTTTCATTATTAGATTGCCAAGAGATATAGAGAATAAAGTTTTCACTGACCTAAATATTGAGAGTGATGGGTTTCAAGGACCTCAAAATGAAGAGATCGCCTCTCTAAGCGTAACCCAACGAGTATTATCTTGTGGGTGTCTTATTTTAGTTTTGGGGGGTCTTGTTTAGCATTTTTCAAATATTTTCTGGGTGTCTTTCTTTTAGCAGTTTTCCATTGTTTTTGGGAGTTGACCTTTTTTAGCATTTTTTCATTTTTTTGTGGGTGTCTTATTTAGCATTATTCCATTGTTTTGGGGGTGTCTTATTTTAACATTTTTCCATTGTTTTGGGGGAGTCTTGTTTAGCATTTTTCCATTGTTTTGAGAGGTGTCTTATTTTAGAATGTTTCCATTGTTTTGTTAGTGTCTTATTTTAGAATGTTTCCATTGTTTTGGAGGTTTTGTTTAGCATTTTTCCATTGTTTTGTGGGTGTCTGTTCTAGCATTTTTCCATTGTTTTGGGAGGTGTCTTGTTTAGCATTTTTCCATTGTTTTGGGATGTCTTTTTTTTTTAGCATTTTTCCATTGTTTTGGTTGTGTCTTTTTCTTTAGCATATTTCTATTGATTTGGGGGTGTATTTTTTTAGCATTGTTCCATTGTTTTGTTAGTGTCTAGTGATGAGCGAGCATGCTTGTAACTACTCGGTACTCGCACGAGTATCGCTGTACTCGGGCTGCTCAGCGGGGACCGAGTAATCTCGCGATACTCGTGCTGTACTCGTGGTCTTCATTTCTGCATGTTGGCGCTCTTTTGAGAGCCAGCCCTCATGCAGGGATTGGCTGGCAGACCACTGCAATGCCACAGCCCTGTTAGTTGTGGAATTGCAGTGATTGGCCGGCCTGCACAGCGTGACCGAGCCTTTATATCGGCCGGCGCGCTGTGCTCTGCTCACAGCTATCCAGACAGTGAGTGCAGGGAGAGTGTCGCTGATTCAGGGAAAGCTTTGCGGCCCTTTATAGCTTTTTCAGTTGCAGGGCTGCAAACAGTGTGACCAAAAGTCCTTCTCAGGACTATTCTAGTTGTATACAGGCAGGGTATAGCCAGGTCGGAGTACAGTAGCAGAGTCCTTCTCAGGACTATTGTTGCTATATACAGGCAGGGTATAGCCAGGTCTGAATACAGGCTAGTGACCAAAAGAGTCCTTGTCAGGACTATTGTACCAGTATACAGGCAGGCAGGCAGGCAGGGTAGTGGTGACCGTATACCAGCCTTCATCATATCTGGGGCTGGTGTACACAGTGTAAAACAGTCCAGATAGTGTCTGACTTGTCTGTAATTGTCGCTCCCCAAAAAAACCTGTTAGGTTCTTATTGCGTCCGTGCTTGGTTTTTAAAACCGCACGTGTGTGCCTGTTGGTGGCAGCGTACAGGTGCACTTGTGTGCAATTTCCAGAAACTTTGATATAACGCACAAGTAGTGAATATACACGTCAGCAGTGCACAGCATTGCAAAATGCGCAAGGGCATTGGCAAGGAACAAGGAAGTGGACGTGATGGTGGTGCAGGCAGAGGCCGAGGTCGTGGGCAAGCTCTAATTTCGCCACAACAAAGGGCCACATCTAGTCGCTCGCACGTCCTGTCCCAAATTCTTGGGGACCGCAGCAGTACACCGCTCTTGAACCAAGACCAGTGTCAACAGGTTGTTAGTTGGATAGCAGATAATGCTTCCAGTCAGATTGGAACCACCACAAACACTCTGTCTTCCACACGGTCAAGTGTCAGTAGCCGTGATACTGCACCGCACATTTCTGAACCTGATCCTCCTTCCTACCACCAGGCTGAGTACACGTCCTCCTCGGACATTAATGATCCCACACTTGGACACTCGGAAGAGCTGTTCACGTTTCCATTCACACATTCTGGCCTCTCGCCAGCTCATATTGAAGTGGGTCATGAGGAGATCGTCTGTACAGATGGCCAAATATTTGAGCAGCCACGTTCTCACGAAGTTGGCAACGTGTCTCAACAAGTGGTGGACGATGATGAGACACAATTGTCAGGAAGTCAGGAGGAGGAGCAGGGTGCGGAAGAGGAAGACGACGTGGTGGATGATCCAGTAACTGACCCAACCTGGCAGGAGGATATGCAGAGCGAGGACAGCAGTGCACAGGGGGAGGGAGGCGTAGCATCACAACAGGCAGTAAGAAGCAGGGTGGTGGCCCCAGGCAGAAGTCAGGCAACCGTTCCCCGGAACAACACGACGACACAAGGTGCCTGTACAAATGTTAGGTCTTCCCGAGTCTGGCAGTTTTTTAAGTTGGATCCAGATGATTCAAAAAAGGCCATTTGCAACACCTGCCGTGCCAGCATCAGCAGGGGTACCAAAACTAGCAGCCTGACCACCACCAGCATGATCAGGCACATGTCAGCCAAGCACCCGACTTTGTGGGAAGTACAACAGAGTCGAGGAGCAGTGCTTGCTGATGTCACTGCTACGTCTTCGCTGGTTGTGCATGCGAGCCAATCCCCTGTCCATGCTGCCTGCGAACAAGCCTCCTCCACTCCTGCACCTGCAGTTGCCTACGCAGAAAGAACACCATCATCAAGCACGTCCTTGTCCCAGCGCAGCGTTCAGTTATCCATTCAGCAAACCTTTGAACGCAGGCGCAAATACACTGCCAACACCCCACATGCCACAGTTCTAAATGCTAACATTTCGCGACTGCTTGCGCTGGAAATGTTGCCTTTTAGGCTGGTGGAGACAGAAGCATTCCGTGACCTGATGGCGGCAGCTGTCCCACGTTACTCGGTCCCCAGCCGCCACTATTTCTCCCGGTGTGCTGTCCCCGCGTTGCATAACCACGTGTCACAAAACATCACACGTGCCCTGAACAACGCTGTTTCACCCAAGGTCCACCTAACCACAGACACGTGGACAAGTGCTTGTGGGCAAGGCCGCTACATCTCGTTGACGGCACACTGGGTTAATATTGTGGAAGCTGGGACCCAGTCTGAGCGAGGGACGGAACACGTCCTTCCCACACCAAGGTTTGCAGGCCCTACCTCAGTCAGTGTTTCACCCACACTCTACAGCTCCGGAATGTCATGCTCTTCAGCCTCCTCCTCCTCCTGCGCATCCTCATCCACTGTACCCTCCACACCAGTCACAAGCTGGAAGCACTACAGCACTGCCTCGGCGAAGCGGCAACAGGCTGTGCTGAAGCTAATCTGCATAGGTGACAAACCCCACAATGCAGAAGAGCTGTGGACAGCTCTGAAACAGCAGGCAGATCACTGGCTCACACCTCTGAACCTAAAGCCAGGAAAGGTCGTGTGTGACAATTGCCGGAACCTGGTGGCGGCTTTGAGGCGAGGCCAGCTGACACATGTTCCATGCATGGCCCATGTGCTCAACCTCGTGGTTCAGCGGTTTCTAAAGTCATACCCAGAGCTGTCTGATCTGCTGGTAAAAGTTCGCCGCCTGTCTGCACATTTTCGAAAGTCACCTACTGCTTCAGCCGGCCTTGCCGGCTTTCAGCGCCGTTTGCATCTTCCGGCTCACAAACTGGTGTGTGATGTCCCCACGCGTTGGAATTCAACTCTGCACATGTTGGTCAGGATATGTGAGCAGAAGAGGGCAGTTGTTGAGTACCTGCATCACCTAAGCCGTCGGGAAATGGGTCAAACTCCACACATAACACCTGAGGAGTGGAGATGGATGTCAGACCTATGTACCATCCTCCAAAACTTTGAGGACTCCACCAAGATGGTGAGTGGTGATGACGCCATTATTAGCGTCACCATACCGCTACTCTGCCTTCTAAAACGGTCTCTGCTGAAAAACAAACATGATGCATTGCAGGCGGAGCGCGATGAGTTGCAGCAAGAAACAGTAGTGGGTGTGGGTGATAACACACAGCCCAGCCTCGTCTCATCACAACATGCAGTGGAGGACTATGACGAGGAGGAGGATGAAGACATGGAGCAACTCTCCGGCCAAATTGAGGATATGACATGCACACCAGTCATATCCTCGGTTCAGCGTGGCTGGCCAGAGGACAGGGTAGATGAGGAGGAGGAGGAGGAGGAGGAGGACAGCATGTTCAGTCATCTTGTTGGTCAGGCTACTGAAGTCCTGGCTGTTAAGAGTCTGGCGCACATGGCTGACTTTATGGTAAGCTGCCTGTCTCGTGACCCTCGCGTTAAGAACATCTTGGCCGACAATCATTACTGGTTGGTAACACTGTTAGACCCACGCTACAAGGAGAACTTTTTGTCTCTTATTCCCGTGGAGGAGAGGTCAACCAAAATGCAGCAGTTCCGGAAGGCCATAGTCACGGAAGTAGGCAAAGCATTCCCCTCACAAAACGCTAGCGGCATAGGTCAGGAATCAGTGGACAACCGAGGCGTACAGCCGAGAGAGGCACAAGTCCAATCCGCCAGAGGTAGGGGAACAGTCTTTAAGATGTGGGACAGTTTTCTCAGCCCCTCACGTACCACAGCCCCTGAGGTGCGGGGTAGTGCCACAAGAAATCCTAAGTTTGCCCAGATGCTGAAGGAGTACCTTGCAGATCGAACAACTGTACTCCGACATTCCTCTGTGCCTTACAATTATTGGGTATCCAAGCTGGACACGTGGCATGAATTGGCTCTCTACGCCTTGGAAGTCCTGGCCTGCCCTGCTGCTAGCGTTTTGTCAGAGCGTGTTTTTAGTGCCGCAGGTGGAATCATTACAGATAAACGCACCCGCCTGTCAACTGAAAATGCTGACAGGCTGACTCTGATCAAGATGAACAAGGGTTGGATTGGGCCAGACTTCACCACACCACCAGCAAATGAGAGCGGAATTTAAAGTTTGCCATGTACCTCCACTCACCCATGGGTACACACTTCTGGACTTTGGATAATCGCTGGACTGCTCCTCCTTCTCCTCATGCGCCACCATGATGATGACCGTTACAAATTGCAATACTTAGGCCTTTGTTTCAGGTATACCCCCAGTGGTAAATTTTTTCGCCCATTCTTTGCAGAATGGACATTACAACGACAGGAGACCCGCTCCTTTGCAATGGGAACAATGTTTTGAGGCCCTCATGCACGTCTCTACCCAGGGACAACGTGGAGCCTCCCAATTTTTGGCTGCCCTGCCTAAGGGCTATACTATAATACACCCACTTCCTGACAATGGACACTTAATGTTTTGAGGCCCTCATGCACGTCTCTACCCAGGGACAATGTGGAGCCTCCCAATTTTTGGCTGCCCTGCCTAAGGGCTATACTATAATACACCCACTTCCTGACAATGGACACTTAATGTTTTGAGGCCCTCATGCACGTCTCTACCCAGGGACAATGTGGAGCCTCCCAATTTTTGGCTGCCCTGCCTAAGGGCTATACTATAATACACCCACTTCCTGACAATGGACACTTAATGTTTTGAGGCCCTCATGCACGTCTCTACCCAGGGACAACGTGGAGCCTCCCAATTTTTGGCTGGCCTGCCTAAGGGCTATACTATAATACACCCACTTCCTGACAATGGACACTTAATGTTTTGAGGCCCTCATGCACGTCTCTACCCAGGGACAATGTGGAGCCTCCCAATTTTTGGCTGCCCTGCCTAAGGGCTATACTATAATACACCCACTTCCTGACAATGGACACTTAATGTTTTGAGGCCCTCATGCACGTCTCTACCTAGGGACAACGTGGAGCCTCCCAATTTTTGGCTGCCCTGCCTAAGGGCTATACTATAATACACCCACTTCCTGGCAATGGACACTTAATGTTTTGAGGCCCTCATGCACGTCTCTACCCAGGGACAACGTGGAGCCTCCCAATTTTTGGCTGCCCTGCCTAAGGGCTATACTATATAATACACCCACTTCCTGACAATGGACACTTAATGTTTTGAGGCCCTCATGCACGTCTCTATCCAGGGACAACGTGGAGCCTCCCAATTTTTGGCTGCCCTGCCTAAGGGCTATACTACAATAGACCCACTTCCTTACAATGGGCACTTCAGGTTTACAGGCCATCATGCACGTCTCTATCCAGGGACAACGTGGAGCCTCCCAATTTTTGGCTGCCCTGCCTAAGGGCTATACTATAATACACCCACTTCCTGACAATGGACACTTAATGTTTTGAGGCCCTCATGCACGTCTCTACCCAGGGACAACGTGGAGCCTCCCAATTTTTGGCTGCCCTGCCTAAGGGCTATACTATATAATACACTTACTTCCTGACAATGGACACTTAATGTTTTGAGGCCCTCATGCACGTCTCTATCCAGGGACAACGTGGAGCCTCCCAATTTTTGGCTGCCCTGCCTAAGGGCTATACTACAATAGACCCACTTCCTTACAATGGGCACTTCAGGTTTACAGGCCATCATGCACGTCTCTATCCAGGGACAACGTGGAGCCTCCCAATTTTTGGCTGCCCTGCCTAAGGGCTATACTATATAATACACCCACTTCCTGACAATGGACACTTAATGTTTTGAGGCCCTCATGCACGTCTCTATCCAGGGACAACGTGGAGCCTCCCAATTTTTGGCTGCCCTGCCTAAGGGCTATACTACAATAGACCCACTTCCTTACAATGGGCACTTCAGGTTTACAGGCCATCATGCACGTCTCTATCCAGGGACAACGTGGAGCCTCCCAATTTTTGGCTGCCCTGGCAAAGGGCTATACTAAAATAGACCCACTTCCTTACAATGGGCACTTCAGGTTTACAGGCCATCATGCACGTCTCTATCCAGGGACAACGTGGAGCCTCCCAATTTTTGGCTGCCCTGCCTAAGGGCTATACTACAATAGACCCACTTCCTTACAATGGGCACTTCAGGTTTACAGGCCCTCATGCACGTCTCTATCCAGGGACAATGTGGAGCCTCCCAATTTTTGGCTGCCCTGCCTAAGGGCTATACTACAATAGACCCACTTCCTTACAATGGGCACTTCAGGTTTACAGGCCCTCATGCACGTCTGTATGCAGGGGCATTGGTGAACCTCACAATTTTGGACTGCCCTGGCAAAGGAAAATACTACAAAGACTCACTTCCTCAAAATGGGCACATTAGACTCAAGAGGCCTTCATGTATGTCTCTTCTCAGGGACATCGGAGTGCCACACAATGTTTTCACGTAAAATCTTTCATGTATTAATCTCAAAAAGTAACATACACCAGCTCTATCTCACTATTGGGTATGTGCCCTTAACATTTCTGCCATGAAAAATCATTTTGGGGTCATTTTGGAAGGTTTTCTGGTGAGTCCGTAAAAATGGCGTGAAACGCGGACAAAATTGTTCACAGCTGTGACTTTTGAGTGATAAATGCTTCAAGGGGTCTTCCCCATGCTGTTGCCATGTCATTTGAGCACTCTTCTGAGACTTTTGTGACATTTTTAGGGTTTCTACATGCTGCCGGGGGGTCATTTCACAAAAATACTCGGGTCTCCCATAGGATAACATTGGGCTCGTTGCTCGGGCCGAGTACACGAGTATCTTGGGAGGCTCGGCCCGAGCTTCGAGCACCCGAGCTTTTTAGTACTCGCTCATCACTATTAGTGTCTTATTTTAGCATTTTTCCATTGTTTTATGGGTGTCTTTTCTAGCAGTTTTCAATTGATTTTGGGGTGTCTTGTTTAGCATTTTCCCATTGTTTTGGGAGGTGTCCTTTTTTATCATTTTCCCATTGTTTTGGGAGGTGTCCTTTTTTAGCATTTTCCCATTGTTTTGGAAGGTGTCTTATTTAGCATTTTTCTATTGTTTTGGGGGGTGTCTTGTTTACCATTTTTCTATTGTTTTGGGAGGTGTTTTTTTTAGCATTTTTGGGTGTCCTGGGTGTCAAGATGGAGCTGGAAGTAAAGACAAGTAGGGAAGGGGGAAGCAGAGGTGAGTATTGCTTCTTTATTTTTCTCTCCAGGCAAGAATTTTTTTATTAATATACTTTAATCAATTTTACAACCCCATTGCATAGCAGTGAATTATGACACAAAGTTTATCAAAAAGTTGCAGATCTTTTCTTAAAATATTTATCTTTTACACTACTATACTGTACTAGTTGCCTCTCTTGCTACATCCGTTTAAGCCTCATGTGCACGCTGCGTTTTCTTCTGCACTTTCGCTGCGCTTTTGGGTTTCTGGAACAAAACCACATGCATTTCCTTCCTCAGCAAAGTATCAGATTTCAGTTTTTCCGTGCGCATGTTGCTTTTTTTTCTGCTGCAGTTATACGGTGACCACAAAACTGCAGCATGTCAATTCTTTTTGCTTTTTGTTCCTGCATTTTTCACTAGTGATTGGAGGACTCACAGAAATCAGGGGTCAGCGGGGAATTGATCCCTGGTATCTGGCCAGATGCCAGTCCCCATTTAGGTCTATGGGGACTGGAATCCTGTGCAAAGGGGTACGGGAAAGCACTTGATGTTTACCGATTACTACTTATTACCCTGATTGCCAGTGCACTAGGGCAATTGGGAAGAGCTGGGTAAAGTCCTGGGATTGTCACATCTAATGGTGGCGGCAATCCTGGGCAGCTGCAGGCTGCTATTTTTATGCTGGTGTGGCCCAATAAGCATTGGTCTTCCCAGACTGAGAATTCCAGCCCCCAGCTGTTGGGCTTTAGCTTGGCTTGGTATCAAAATTGGGGGGGGAGACCGCATGCCGCTTTTTTGTTGCATGTGGTTCCTCTTATTTTTATACACAGCCAAAATAAGCGCAAGGCTGGGGGCTGAAGCCTGTAGCCGTAAATTTTATCTGTGCTGGGTGGCATACTATGGGGGGATCCTACATCAATTTTTTTTATTTATTTTTACTGTACGCTATAGACCCGCAGACTGGGTCTGTGATTGGAAGCGTCAGATACACTGTCACTCAGCATGGGGGCGCATCTAACTGAAAACAAATCACAGACGCTGGTAGGCAGGGAAAGCAGTGCATATGCAATGAAGGTAATGAGCAGCCGCGGAAGTGAATGAGCGGCTGCGGGAGCAGTTACAGGCATGCCGGTGACTTGGTAAGTATGGCACACTCGCTTTATTAATTTTTTTATTTATTTTTACTTTTTTTTCTATTGCCTAAGTGCCGGGTATCTTTGAACCCACGGCAGATGGACTTTACAGTCCAGGTCTGCTCATCACTATTTTTCACAAACAGAATAAAAAAACGTATTGTCAAAAACGCATCAAACACACATCGAAAACACATGGTAAACGCATGTGTTTTTGGATGCGTTTTTGTGACCACAAGGTGCAGTTTTGTGGTAAACACAGCAATAAAATATTGAGGATTGTAATGTGGTTACCATACTGCAATGTGAAATACGTGCCGCAGTCATCACCAAAAGCAAAATCTCAGGCGTCACATTCATTTTACCTATTACTAAGATTATTCTTGGCACCGACATCACTGGCAGAGTTTATTAGAAGAGGCCAGCACTTTCTAACCATAGTCTACCAGCCCAAATTGTAACCTGTTGCTGATCCTGACTTCTAACCATCTTGACGCTGCTTTGATCTTCATGGCAACCTTAATTTTCCACAAGGTAATAAATCGCAACTTGAAACCAAAATAGATTAATAGAGAAAGTTGTACTTTTCCGCTTCTGTTCTAAATATAGTGACTTTTAGCAGCCAGAATGACATATTTCCACTATTGTCTCACATTGCAATTCATCTCCATAGTTGAGGCTATAAATCATTTCATGTATGTATCTTCTCTGTTCAGATCCGTCACAGAAGACTTATGATCATTGCTCTGCAGTCTCCATATGATGGCCTTATGGGATGAAGATTTTCAGCAAAAAGGAGTCAAAAATAGAAGCGGCTGATGTAACGAGCACTTTTGTTCTTCCATTAAGACATCACATATGACAGAGACGTAAATACTGCAGCTTATGTCATAAAGTCTATAAAGGGTTCAGTTCAAGAGTCTGAAGACTTCTGTACAGTTGCATAGCTACCGGTGGGGCAGAGGAAGCGGTTGCTCCGGTCTCCTAATTAAGAGGGGCCTACCTGGAGCTACCGCTACCAATAACTGTTTCGGTGAGTGCAGTACATCAACACAGTTAAACTCTGTGGAGCAGACAAAGAAGTTGCTCCGGTCTCCTGACTTATAGGGGCCTACCCAGAGCTACCTTTGCTGATAACTCTATCGGTGAGTGCAGCACATCAACACAGTTAAACTCTGTGGGGCAGAGGAAGCAGTCACTCTCGTCTCCTGACTTGTAGGGGCCTACCTGGAGCTACCGATAACTATATCAGTGAGTGCAGCACATCAACATAGTTAAACCCTGTGGCTGAGCAGGGAGAAATGGTCTTCCTGCTCTATCGCTCTCCGTTCTGTGAGCTGTAGGTTGCTTCAGTCGGTGACATCATTGCGTCATGACATGCAAAGGACATCAGATATCCGACTGCATTGGTCTGCCTGGGACATGCTGCTGGATGTGCTGGGTTAAGCAGTGTATATAATGTTTATTTTTTTATTTTCATATTGTGCAATGGCCATTATTATTGTGGGCTACTAAGGGAGTCTTCATAAATAGTTGGGGCCACTAAGGCGGCTCCTCATACAGAGTTGTGTCTACTATGGGGACTACCATAGTACGGGGGCTATTAAGGGAGCCATCATAGAGTGTCAGTGATACAAAGGGGGGTATAATACAGAATGGTGCTATTAAGGGGGCTATGAAACAGGGTGGTGGCTACTGAAGGGGCAATGATCTGAGTGGTGGCTACTGAGGAGCCATCATACAGTCAAGACTTCTGTGAGGGCCCTAATACAGTGTGGGGGCTACTGAAGGGACCATGATACAGCATGGGGGCTTATGCTGGGACGTGGTACATTCTGGAAGCATGAGGCAGTGTGGGAGCTACTGTGGAGGCAATCATTCAGTGTGGGGACTAAAGGTGGGCCCATCATGCAGTGTGGGGTTACTAAAGTGTCATTTTACAGTGTTAAGAGAATTATACATTGTGAGGGCCATTATGATGTGTGGCGGCTTCTAAGGATCCATTATACAGTGTAAGGGCTACTGTGGGGGAATCATACAGTTTGTGGTCAATATATTGTGAAGGGGAACTGTGGGCCCATCATACTGTACAGCAGAGAATTGTGGGCCCATCATACAGTGTTTAGGGCAGCTGTTAGGACATCATACTGTACATAAGGGAGCTGAGGGACCCCCATACTTTATAGAGGGAACCTGTGGGTCCACCATACTGTGTATAGAAGAGCTGTCAGCCCATCATATTGTGCATAGCAGACCTATGAGCCCATCATATTGTGAGATCCGCAGGCCTTCTAGAAAAGAAAAGGTATCAAGAAAATCTTTGAAAATAAAAGAAAAAGGAGCTAGAATTAATTTACAATAAGGTTGTGTGACGCCCTGGACTAGCCAGGTAGTCACAGGTGGGCACTTACACAAACACCTCCCCCCCTTAATAAGGTGACAGCAGCCAACCTACAAAAACCCTTGTCACCTCTCTCAGTGTTCAATGGTCACACCAGGGGGGTGAGGCCAGGCGGTTGGCCACGTCCACCTAGGAGTCCGGAGAGCCTGAGACAGGACACAGTTGAAAAGTGAAGTTGAGTCTGTTGAGAGTCAAGTTCAAGTACAGCAGGCCTGAGGTGTCAGGTCTGCAGCGTTAACACTGACCGGTGCTGGGGTCGTAGCCCTGGTACCGTGGCAAGGAGGCAGACGGTGGTGGCCGCCTGCAGGAGCTGGGATTACAGCCGGTGGAACCGTAAGGGACCGGGACCGGGTAGTGGCCCGCCGGTACCAAACCGGGGAACCGATTGGAAACCGGAGCACCAGGAGGGGTACTCAAACCCAGTACGAGGCCCAGAAACTACTGGACCGAGTCGAATCCACTGATTGAGGACTGGACTTTAGGCCCTTTCCCACCTAAGACCCAACTGAAGACAACAGCCCAACCAAAGGGGTAGAAAGCCACCGCCCAGGCATCGAGACCCCAAGGGCCAGCGTCTGCGGGCAAACGGGCTCTACCGGCACACACAAGGCTGGGGAGCGGCCTACCGTTGCTCAGGCATAGGAGTCATCATTTCTACCAAAAGTGAGGAGAAAGGCGGAAACCACCAACATGAAAAGGGGAAAAGCGCAGCCGGCTGCAGGCACCATCCACCATCTTGTTTGGTTTACCAGAGACTCCAGCGTGTCTGTAGTATTGAGTACAACAGTGCCTTCGGGCCGCGCACCACGCCGCACCATACCGACACGCCAGTCTGCATCCATTCATGGAGAGGAAAATATCCAGCATCAGAAGGAGGAGAAGTAGTAATAAAACTTGAACTTTATTTAATCCATTAAAAACAGGATACAACACGCATGGAAGCTGGGGACACACAGTGAAACACAGGACTATCCTACGCGTTTCAACCTTACGGTCTTAGTCATGGATTGTTTGGTATCTCCAGAATGAGAGATTTAAAACTGTGCAAAAAAAAGGGGCGTCATAGGTGCTAATTAGAAACAAACATTCACAAAGCTGTGCACTCATTTAAAATCATGGGAAAAAGGCACAATGAAACCACAATGTGATATAAAGACAGAGACACCAAAAAAGAAGGAAAAGAAAAAAAACACTAATGAACACAAATTGATGAAAAAAGAAAAACCAAAAAAAAAAAAAAATGTGTTAAAAATATAAATATATACATGAAAAAACAAGATAAAAGTGAATGTATGTATATTCATAATAAAACCTTTATATCCATGTGTATCAAGTATAAGGAAGCAAAAAACAGGATTTATTTGTACACCTGCATAAATACGTACGAGTACCTAGGCACGCATCTATGCGAATATATAGACATGTATGCCTATATGCAGGATTGTAAAGAGAGCAAGCGATTTATTGAAAGAAAAAATATGCATATGCCTCCCAATAAGTATTGGGGCTATAAAAAAAGCCTTGTTTTTAATCTTGATGTTGAATGCCCTGCTGATTTGTTATGTTAGTAGAGACTAACAAACTTATGTATGAGGTGTTTTCACTCTTATGGAGTCGTAGGTGCGGCTCACCACGGCCAGACACTCAGAAACACCGCAGAAAAAACTGCAGTGCAATTGGTATGTGGCCGCAATGGGGAACCGCAGCAGCAGCAGTGTATGTCAAGAAACAAAATGGCTTGAAATATATTTGTTAAAGATTTGAGCATACCGTAGTACAACAAATTGATTTGTAGCATGCATCAATGTGGAGACATAAATATATAAAAGGAGAAGTGAGAAAAATCGGAATATTTTTTATCAAATGTATCAAGGAACATATAAATCAAAGTAATGTCATTCAGGCTAAGCCGTGAGTGCGGCTCGTCGAGACAGGACCCAAAACACGCCGCAGCAAAGGCTGCAGCGTGATTTATTGCAGCCACGACGAGAACCGCAACAGCAGCCCAGTACATATTCACACCATCAAAATGTGACAAACCAGTTATTCCACAATTGGAAGAAATAACCTGTCATTGAAGATTTAATGATGATAATATATGTTAATGTTAAAAATATCCAATATAGCTTCATGGTATAACATGTAATGGAAGAACTTGTATTAATAATGTATGTTAGTGTGAAAGAGTATAAATGTAAAACCTAATTTCGTCAGATATGAAAAAAAGAAGAATTTTGTATGTGTGTCAAAGAAATAAAATAATGTTTGTGTTATATTTGTATACTAACAATATTGAGTAATGAGATCCTGACGAGTGTTTAGACCATGCGGTATACGAGTGTTAAGTTTGAAAATCCAAAAGGATTCCCTGTTTAGGAGTTTTCTCCTATGGTCTCCCCCTCTGGCTGGCCTGAAAACCTTCTCTATACCCATGAACTTGAATGTATCAAGGCATCTATTGTGTGTATCTACAAAGTGTTTAGAGACCGCTGAGATGTTGTAGGCAGATATATTAAGAGTATCAGACATATGCCGTCTAATTTTTTAGAGGGCCACCTGTACAACCTATATATTGGATTCTACAGGTGGTACACTCAGCAAGATAAATTACATAGGGAGTATTGCAATTTATGTAACTTTTTACACTACATGTGACGCCTGTTTGTGTGGAAGAAAAAGTTCCACTTTTATTTACATGTTTGCATGAAATACATTGGTTATGTCCACAGCCATAGAAGCCCAAACAAGATAACCACGTTTTGCTTATTGTTTGGCTGTTAATGACACTTGGTGACAAAATGTTAGCCAAACTCATCGCTCGTTTGGCTACAAAGTTGATTTTATACTTCTCAAGGATAGTGTGTAGATTGGCATCCTGATGTAGTAGGGGCAGATACTTCTTAATGATTTTGATTATTTCATTATATTTTGGGGAAAAAATAGTGCTGAAAGTGACATTATTATGCATTTGATTTTTGTTCCTATTTTTGCACTTGAATAAATCTGTTCTTTCTATATTATTCACAATTGTTTGTGCTCGTTGAAGGCACCAATTTGGGTAACCTCTGCATTTGAGTCTGGCCAAAGTTTTTGTTGACTCTAGTGGGAATACATCGGATCTGGAACAATTTCTTCTGACTCTAATTAGTTCTCCCAAGGGGATATTTTTGATCGTGTGTGGGGGATGGCAGGAGGTGGCTTGTAAAATGGAGTTACAGTCTGTTTCTTTTTTATACGGATAAGCCTCGATCTTGTCTAGATTGCCAACCAGAGTGACATCCAAATAATTGATTTTATTGGGATGTGTAGAAAAAGTGAATTTTAAATTAAAGGGATTGGAGTTGGCAAAATCAACAAAACCTTTGGCTTCTTCTGGAGTACCCTTCCATATTATTAGTAGATCGTCTATATACCTGGTGTAGAAGATGATATGATCTACAAATATGTTGTTATATATGTTAAAGATATAGACTTCTTCAAACACAGCCACTACGATATTAGCTAGTGAGGGGGAAAATTTTCCCCCCATACTAACTCCACATCTCTGTAAAAAAAACTCATTGTCAAAGGAAAAATAATTGTGTGTTAATAAAAAATTAACAGCTGAAACAATAAAGTCCTGAATATTGATGGGGTAAGAACTATGATTTCTGAGAAATTGATATACGCAATCAATGGCTATATGATGGGGGATGGAAGGGTAAAGACTGACAATGTCACAGGTCATCCACATATAATTAGGGTGCCACGTTATAGAATCAACGTTGTACAGTAGCGCTTTAGTATCCCTCAAAAAGCCATGAAGTTCTTTGACTAGCGGTTGGAGGAAAAAGTCAATCCATGATCCCAGTTTTTCCCCTAATGAGCCAATGCCCGAGATTATAGGTCTGAAGGGGGGAGGGAAAACCCCCTTGTGGACTTTGGGGAGGGCATGATATATTGGGATCACTGGATAATCAACTTTATGGTAATCATAGATCTTCTGTGTATAGACCCCTTTGTGCAGTCCCTCGTCCAAAAGTTTATCAATTTTTTCTTTGAACAATTTAGTGGGGTCTCCTTTTAGATGTATATAGGTACTGGTATCATCAAGAATATCTTTGTTGATTTTGAAATACAGTGCAGAGTCCAGAATTACAATTCCTCCCCCCTTATCTGCCTCTCTGATCACCAAATTTTTGTTGGATTTTAGATCCTTAAGGGCTGTCTTCTCATGTGAACTTAGATTGTCATGTCTCACTTTATGTAGATTGTCAAGGCGGACCAGATCTGCTTCAATTTTTTCCTGAAAGATGTCCAGGACAGAAGGTCTAGATTGCAAGGGATAAAAGTAGGGATTGGAAGTCCTAAAATTTTCCTCAGGCATACTGTCGTAGTTTCTTGATTCAGCTTCAAGAGCTCGAAGATCAGTCAATTTGACTAGTTCACTAAACTCTGAAACAACATTGGTTTCAAAATTATTGTTGTTTATCAATGAATCCACATTAGTGTTGGTAGTTGAATCTTCAACAAAATGGCATTTTAATGTAAGGTTCCTTGCAAATTTATTTATATCCAAAAGAGTGTTGAAAATATCGAATTTTTGTGTAGGACAAAAATTGAGTCCCTTGGATAAAACTGAGATTTGATGCTGTGAGATAATCTGGGCAGATAGATTCCACACTGGGCATGTTAATGCCTCTTTTTCTTTTTGCGTCGGTCTGGATAGCGATTGCTTGTTATGCTTCCTTCCACCTCTTCGTGCGCGTTTTTTGAAAAAGTTTTTGCGTTTTTTTTGGTGTTGTTACTATTTGATCGTAATTCTTCTGTTTCCTCAGAAGATGAATCTGTAGAATTATCAGCTGTATAATTGGTAGAAGCCGAGGAAACACTTATCTCCCCAAAGCTGACCTTTCTATTGCGATTCTTGAAGAAAGGCTTTTTATTGTATTTGTTATTATACGGGGTAGTAGAAAGTTTGAAGGATGATCGCCAGGTATAGATTTTATTCATTTTATAATCCAGAACATCTCTTTCAAATTTATTTTTCTTTCTGTTGGCAATATTATCTTCAAGAGCAGTAAGACGCTTGTTTAAATTTTCCTGCATTGATAAAAAATCCTTGTGGTCTCTAAATTTATCCAATGCGGTTTCTGTTTCTGTAAGTTGTTTTTTGATGTTCTCTAGTTCTAATTCTTCATGTTTAACTATCAGTTCCATTAGTTTTATGGAACAGCTAGATAAGACAGCATTCCAACTATTCAGAAATTCTTCAGTATAGGAAGAAAATGTGGGATTCTTTAAAATCCTTAAACCGCGAGGAATCATATTTTTTTCTATGTAAGAACATAGAGAAGTAGAGTCCCACCAAAGTTTTGCTTCTTTGATTTTATTTTTTTCAAGTTGTTTGTGAAGGAGTAAAAAGTCTTCATTCACGTGTATTTGTAAGTCCCCTGTTTGCTGATCTGATGTAGTTGGATCAGAGTGCGTGTTGAAAATAGCATCAAATTTGGATCTCCTATTTTTTGGTGGATCCATAGTTGAGTGGAAGTATTAAAAGTGGAAACCCACTATGCATATGAAAATCACTTTGGTAGAGGGAGCACGAAAACAGCAACCAACGTGATATGAGAAAAGAAATATTCAGCTCACCCCTCTTCACTCTAGGATCCACCACCGATGCACGGAACGCCCTGGCCCGGGCGGAGAAACACAGTCATGGAGAGGAAAATATCCAGCATCAGAAGGAGGAGAAGTAGTAATAAAACTTGAACTTTATTTAATCCATTAAAAACAGGATACAACACGCATGGAAGCTGGGGACACACAGTGAAACACAGGACTATCCTACGCGTTTCAACCTTACGGTCTTAGTCATGGATTGTTTGGTATCTCCAGAATGAGAGATTTAAAACTGTGCAAAAAAAAGGGGCGTCATAGGTGCTAATTAGAAACAAACATTCACAAAGCTGTGCACTCATTTAAAATCATGGGAAAAAGGCACAATGAAACCACAATGTGTCTCCACATTGATGCATGCTACAAATCAATTTGTTGTACTACGGTATGCTCAAATCTTTAACAAATATATTTCAAGCCATTTTGTTTCTTGACATACACTGCTGCTGCTGCGGTTCCCCATTGCGGCCACATACCAATTGCACTGCAGTTTTTTCTGCGGTGTTTCTGAGTGTCTGGCCGTGGTGAGCCGCACCTACGACTCCATAAGAGTGAAAACACCTCATACATAAGTTTGTTAGTCTCTACTAACATAACAAATCAGCAGGGCATTCAACATCAAGATTAAAAACAAGGCTTTTTTTATAGCCCCAATACTTATTGGGAGGCATATGCATATTTTTTCTTTCAATAAATCGCTTGCTCTCTTTACAATCCTGCATATAGGCATACATGTCTATATATTCGCATAGATGCGTGCCTAGGTACTCGTACGTATTTATGCAGGTGTACAAATAAATCCTGTTTTTTGCTTCCTTATACTTGATATACATGGATATAAAGGTTTTATTATGAATATACATACATTCACTTTTATCTTGTTTTTTCATGTATATATTTATATTTTTAACACATTTTTTTTTTTTTTTTGGTTTTTCTTTTTTCATCAATTTGTGTTAATTAGTGTTTTTTTTCTTTTCCTTCTTTTTTGGTGTCTCTGCCTTTATATCACATTGTGGTTTCATTGTGCCTTTTTCCCATGATTTTAAATGAGTGCACAGCTTTGTGAATGTTTGTTTCTAATTAGCACCTATGACGCCCCTTTTTTTTGCACAGTTTTAAATCTCTCATTCTGGAGATACCAAACAATCCATGACTAAGACCGTAAGGTTGAAACGCGTAGGATAGTCCTGTGTTTCACTGTGTGTCCCCAGCTTCCATGCGTGTTGTATCCTGTTTTTAATGGATTAAATAAAGTTCAAGTTTTATTACTACTTCTCCTCCTTCTGATGCTGGATATTTTCCTCTCCATGACTGTGTTTCTCCGCCCGGGCCAGGGCGTTCCGTGTATCGGTGGTGGATCCTAGAGTGAAGAGGGGTGAGCTGAATATTTCTTTTCTCAGTCCGCATCCATTCCCCCGCCTCAGCACCTCCCTTGGGCCCCCGGGACAATTATCCCCCTACCCACGGAGGGGTCAACACCAAGCTGCGCAACACAGTCCCCAAGAGCCTAGTCAACGGCAGCGGTGGTGTCCATCCATTCACCACAACCCGTGGGCGGCGTCACGAACTCAAATCTCCAAACAACCGCGGCTCCGGCCGTGGACCTCCCCACCAAAGTCCCTACACGTAGCGCCAACTCCCTTTCAGAGCAACGCGACCCCCGGGTACGTGAGGAGCTCGAGCCACCCACCGGGGTGGGAACCCGGGGGAGATGTTGTGCAGCAAGTTGTTAACCCCTCCGTGGGTAGGGATGGTGGTCCCGGGACCCGGTGGCTCGGTGCAGGGGATGGCAACCGCAGGGGGTGCTGGTGTACTCACTGTTAGTAAAACACACAAGTCTCTGGTAAACCAAGGTGATGGTGGCCAGTGCCGCGGCCGGTCGTGTTCGGGTCCCCCACCCAGCTGGTGGTCTCTAT
The DNA here is from genome assembly GCF_048569485.1 of Anomaloglossus baeobatrachus. NCBI lineage: Eukaryota > Metazoa > Chordata > Amphibia > Anura > Aromobatidae > Anomaloglossus > Anomaloglossus baeobatrachus. Next base: position 50,629,133 of record NC_134354.1, on the reverse strand, counting down.
CCTTTTCCTGCACTGCTTTGTGTAAGGTGGACTTTCCTAGTGTGAAACTTAGGAGTCCACTCCCGGCTGGATGTGGCCTAAGGAGCCGTGCCCGCAGATGCTGGCCCGTGGGATCTATGGGCCCTGGCGGTGACCTCTTATCCCTAATTGGTGGGCTGTTGTCTTCTTTGAGGGACTTTGGGTGGGACAGGATCTCTAGTCCTGGCCTCAGTCGGTTAATTAACCAGTTCCACTTGGTTCTGGTCCTGGCTTCAAGGTCCGAGTATCCCCCTTTGTGCTCCGGTTTCCGGGTCGGTTCTCCGTGTCAGTACCGGCGGGCTACAACCCTGTCCCGGTCCACCTCGGTTCCACCGAGACGTCTTCCCATCTCCTGCTGACGGAGACCACCATCTGCCTCCTAGCCAGTGGCACCAGGGATCCAACCCTGGTACCGTTCAACTTGAACTTTCCTGCTGGAGCTACGCTTGGCTCCAGCCCACACTCCTCTCTAAACTGAACTTCAGACTACAAAATATCGCTGTTTTCCCACTGTCTAGACCAAATTGAGGTTCTGATCTAAGTCATATGACCTAAGTCATATGACAAAGCTTGTTAAAGTGTCACGTTTGACTTTTAGGATTGCTACCTCCAATAGGTGGCACTAGAGTTTGTCTACTTCCTCACTGAAGAGACAATTTGCATATTTCCCAGAGGAGTATTGTGGCTTAAAGTCTCCTCACCACTGGCATGCTGGAATGGTATGTCAGTCTCCGCAAAGAGAATGCCTTTCCCTTTAGACCCTGTCTTAGGTGGGCTTTGCACGTTGCGACATCGCAAGCTGATGCTGCGATGTCGCACACGATAGTCCCCGCCCCCATCGCAGCAGCGATATCTTGTGATTCCTGGCGTAGTGAACATTATCGCTACGCCAGCTTCACATGCACTCACCTGTCCTGCGACGTCGCTCTGGCCGGCGTCCCGCCTCCTTCCTAAGGGGGCGGATCGTACAACATCAGAGCGACGTCACACGGCAGACGGCCAATCAAAGCGGAGGGGCGGAGATGAGCAGGATGTAAACATCCCGCCCACCTCCTTCCTTCCGTATAGCCGCCGGCGGCAGGTAAGGTGATGTTCCTCGCTCCTGCGGCTTCATACACAGCGATGTGTGCTGCCGCAGGAATGAGGAACAACATCGTACCTGTCGCGACAGCGTAATTTTGAAAAAGTCGGAGCCTACACCGATGATACGATAACGACGCTTTTGCGCTCGTTAATCTATCATCTAGGATTTACACACTACGATGTCGAAAGTGACGCCAGATGTGCGTCACTTTCGATTTGACCCCACCGACATCGCACGTGCCCTTAGCCTCTCATACAGTCAGATCAGATCTCGTACTTTTCATTGATGAGGGACAAGCATCCCAAAACACCGTGTCTGCAAATTGAGGTTCTGATCTGGGTTAAATCCTAAGTCATATGATAAGCTCATTTTAGGGTCACTTTTGACGTTTAGGATTGCTATCTCCAATAGATGGCACTAAAGTTCATCTACTTCCTCACTCCTAACTGAAGAGACAGTTTGCAACCAGGATGGCAGCACTTCCTTTTCCATATTAGCACAAATGGCCGCCATGACAAAACAAAAATTTGTCAATGTTTTCGTAAGGAAAAGAAACAAAAATAGCCACCAAACTATGGCTTCTGCTTTAAATTCCAATTGACTACTAATTGGCCACTTTAAAGTTTTGGGCGGAAATTTACTTTATGTTTACTAGTTGGCTTTCTATGACATCACCATTGTTGCAATCTTTGTTTTCTATGTTGAAATCTATAATAAAAAGGACAGTAAATGGAGAGAAAAAAAGGACTAAGTAGTTTCCATAGAGCCCACCGGAGGCTGAAAACACCTGAATCTAATTTTAGTAAATCTCTTCATCGATATATTTTGCTTCGGTAACTTAGAGACTTGGAAATTTTAGACATTTTCCAAAAGAAACAGAAAGGAAAGTAAGAGCTTGATTTTCTTTTATTTCCATAAATAGCTTGTAATTCCGAAGGGCACATCAGACGACGTAATAATAGTAACGAAAGACATTTCCTTTCAGTTAGGACAGTGGAGAGACGTATGCATGGTAGTAAACATCGAGATGCCCTATATACCATCAAAAACTGTGTTTTATGGCAGGTCAGATAAATGTGAGCTGCTAGCAGAAGACAGGACATCTAGGAGGAGGATATATAGGCATAGCAGAGGCCCAAAGTTTTAGGTTTCTCCATAATGGGACAGCATGCTTTTTATTATGTAGCATCTGTAATAACAGTGGTCTACTTCCGCAGAATAATGCCCCTGCTACTCTGCAAAAATTGTTCAGGCATGGTTTGAGGACTATGACACCAAGTTCAAATTCCCTAGATCCCAATCAATCATTTCTGGATGTGATGGAAAATTATGTTTGATCCATGGAAGCCAAATCTCACATCTTACACTATTTATTGTCTTGATACCAGATGCCACAGGACACCTTCAAAGATCTTCTAAATTGAATCCAGAGTTCAAATTTTTTGCAATTCCCTTTGGCTGAGCTCAGCAAAATGTGGCCATTTTTGCGGAATTGTAGGGATAAAATAGTGAGAATTAAGGCGGCTTTACACTCTACGATTTATCTGACGATATGTCGTCGGGGTCACGATTTTCATGACACACTTCTGTCATCGTTAGCGACATAGTTGCGTATGACACCTACGAGCGACTCCCAACGATCTTAAAACTAGAGAAAATTGTTGATCGTTGACACATCGCTCATTTTCAAAATATTGTTCGTAGTTTGTAACGCAGCAGACATATTGCTACATTTGACACCCTGCCAACGACGAACAATATCGTTAGTGCGTCCGTCATCAGCGACGCAGGCTTGTCTTTACAAGCAATGCTCCACGCCTCCTCCACTCTGATTGGTGGTACCAACTGTGTTCTGATTTGGCAGGCATGGTTGATAAGGCGGACACAATTATACGCCTCTGTCGTTGCTGGAATCGTTGGGAGGAATGCTGTGTGACGTTGTCCATACGATCGCTTTGGTCAAACAATATATCACTGAACGATGTTGTGTCGTTTGTGAGATAGTTACATGTGACTGCTACAAAACGACCTATGAGCGATCTCGGCAAATCGTTGCAACGATTTGGGTGTGTCACATCGCTAACGAGATCGCTAGCGATGTTTCTGCGTGTACAGCCCCCGTTAGACTCACCTGATTGCTTACCTGTTCCCTCACTGCGTGCTGCTTTCCAATGGTTCCCACTACTCTAGCATTTTCTACCACAATCTTCACTATGCGCCAGGCTTTTGGCATAGAATAGTACATCATGATATTACGACCCGGGATATTCGATGACACTGACTGAGTCTCGGACAATATGTAAACAGGTACACGGATGCAGCAGTGCAGACAATGAAGAAACATTGTACATAATATAAAAAGAGTCATACCGATTCTATGATTCACTAGGGTGCCACTAAATAGTGGTGCCTAAGTGGGTATATTCTTTAGAAACATGTTAAATAAGGAGAAAAAGAAGAACAAAACCAAAAAATGGAGGGTGAAATGTTAAATATTTTATTAATTTATTAAATATAAATAGTAAACAATTGGATGCTAAAACCAGATATAAGGACAATGGGAGCAAAAAATTGCGTAATAGATTGCACAAGGGAGAAAGGACTAGAGGGTAAGGGCCCCCCTCCCAGAACAGCACGACCTCCTATAGATATAAATGGTAGAAAAAAGGGGGGGAAGCTGGTACAGGTATTCCTGGCTAACTATATAAGCAATTCAATATAGTGTAAGGTCAAATGGCATCTTGTAGGCTAATGTGAGACACCATATATAAAACATGACAATGAGATGGGAACCTGGTGGATTGAGGTTAAGAGTATATAGATGGTTTAGACATACACAAAGATGAGTGTATATCTGTAATATAATTAATTGTCCAATTCCCATGAAAAAGTATACCAGCCAGGTCAAAAAGCCACTAAAGATTAATCATGTGGTGAAAGTATAAAGCCAGGAGAATAAAGAAATGTGATACAGTCTGCACAGCCGTGTATCTAATCCTATCCTGTGATACTGTCTGCACAGCTGCGTATCTAATCCTATACTGTGTGATCCTATCTGCTGAGCTGTGTATCTAATCCTCTCCTGTGTGATACTGTCTGCTGAGCTGTGTATCTAATCCTCTCCTATGTGGTACGGTCTGCTGAGCCGTGTATCTAATCCTATCCTGTGATACAGTCTGCACAGCTGTGTATCTAATCCTATCCTGTGATATTGTCTAATGAGCTGTGTATCTAATCCTATCCTGTGATACTGTCTGCACAGCTGTGTATCTAATCCTATCCTGTGATACAGTCTGCACAGCTGTGTATCTAATCCTATCCTGTGATACAGTCTGCACAGCTGTGTATCTAATCCTATCCTGTGATACAGTCTGCACAGCTGTGTATCTAATCCTATCCTGTGATACTGTCTGCACAGCTGCGTATCTAATCCTATCCTGTGTGATACTATCTGCTGAGCTGTGTATCTAATCCTCTCCTGTGTGATACTGTCTGCACAGCTGTGTATCTAATCCTATCCTGTGATACAGTCTGCACAGCTGTGTATCTAATCCTATCCTGTGATACAGTCTGCACAGCTGTGTATCTAATCCTATCCTGTTATTCAGTCTGCTGAGCCGTGTATCTAATCCTATCCTGTGATACTGTCTGCACAGCTGTGTATCTAATCCTATCCTGTGATATAGTCTGCACAGCTGTGTATCTAATCCTATCCTGTGATACTGTCTGCACAGCTGTGTATCTAATCCTATCCTGTGATACAGTCTGCACAGCTGTGTATCTAATCCTATCCTGTGTGATACTATCTGCTGAGCTGTGTATCTAATCCTCTCCTGTGTGATACTGTCTGCACAGCTGTGTATCTAATCCTATCCTGTGATACAGTCTGCACAGCTGTGTATCTAATCCTATCCTGTTATTCAGTCTGCTGAGCCGTGTATCTAATCCTATCCTGTGATACTGTCTGCACAGCTGTGTATCTAATCCTATCCTGTGATATAGTCTGCACAGCTGTGTATCTAATCCTATCCTGTGATACAGTCTGCACAGCTGTGTATCTAATCCTATCCTGTTATTCAGTCTGCTGAGCCGTGTATCTAATCCTATCCTGTGATACTGTCTGCACAGCTGTGTATCTAATCCTATCCTGTGATATAGTCTGCACAGCTGTGTATCTAATCCTATCCTGTGATACTGTCTGCACAGCTGTGTATCTAATCCTATCCTGTGATACAGTCTGCACAGCTGTGTATCTAATCCTATCCTGTGATATAGTCTGCACAGCTGTGTATCTAATCCTATCCTGTGATACTGTCTGCACAGCTGCGTATCTAATCCTATCCTGTGTGACACTATCTGCTGAGCTGTGTATCTAATCCTCTCCTGTGTGATACTGTCTGCTGAGCTGTGTATCTAATCCTCCCCTGTGTGATACGGTCTACTGAGCCGTGTATCTAATCCTATCCTGTGATACAGTCTGCACAGCTGTGTATCTAATCCTATCCTGTGATACTGTCTGCACAGCTGCGTATCTAATACTATCCTGTGTGATACTGTCTGCTGAGCTGTGTATCTAATCCTCTCCTGTGTGATACTGTCTGATGAGCCGTGTATCTAATCCTCTCCTGTGTGATACTGTCTGCTGAGCCGTGTATCTAATCCTATCCTGTGATTCTGTCTGCACAGCTGTGTATCTAATCCTATCCTCTGATACTGTCTGCTGAGCTGTGTATCTAATCCTCTCCTGTGTGATACTGTCTGCTGAGCCGTGTATCTAATCCTATCCTGTGTGATACTCCTTCTGTCCTTGGTGACACTTTAGACATTTCTGGTCACCAACAAAATGGCTGTGCACTGTGTCCCTACATGTCATTCTCTGTTATCTGTTGGAAACAGATTAGGAGGGGGAGGTGTGACATCACACACAGGAGAGCAGACTCCGCCCACTTTTACTGCAGGCTGTAATGTGAGCTTTTTATACAGTGGAATTTCTGTAGGATTTTAGAAGCTGCTCCCCCTAGTGTTTAACAGTGGAAAATATCAAACTTTTTAATTATTTTTTTTATATTTTGCACAATTAAAAAAAAATAATATTTAAACAAAACATTTAAACATTATTACTTTACATTTTTTCAGTTATTATTATTTTTATTTTTTTTGACGATACTTTCCCTTTAACCCCTTCACGACCATGGACGGATCTTTCCGTCATGGATCGTGTCCCGGTAAGCCCCGCCCCCTGCTGCGGTCAGGCGGCGTGGATCGGCACACATATCAGCTGTTTTCAACAGCTGACATGTGTGCCTACATGTTCCGAGTGGAATCGGATTCCACCCGGAACATTAACCCCCTTAGATCTCGCTGCCAAAGTCTGGCAGCGAGATTTATATGCGCGCGGACATGTTTTTTACTTACCGCCGCCCCCTCCGGACGTCACGTGAGTGATCACGTGACGTTCGGTGGTTGCCATCGTAGCGCAGGGTCATGTGATGATGCCTGCTGCTATGAAGTTTCACTTTCATTCTTCCTCGGCACGGAGCAGAGGAAAAAAGAAAGTGACTATTTCTGCTGTTTACAGCGGTATAGCTGTAATCAGCAGATAGCGATCAGCAATCGGATTGCTGATCGCTATAGCCCCCTAGGGGGACTAGTAAAATAAAATAAAAAAAGTAAAAAAAAAGTTTTAAAAAATGAAAAAGAAAATAAAAAACCTAAAAGTTCAAATCACCCCCCTTTCCCCCCATTGAAAATTAAAGGGTTAAAAAATAAATAAATATACACATATTTGGTATCGCCGCGTTCAGAAATGCCCGATCTATCAAAATATAAAATCAATTAATCTGATTGGTAAACGACGTAGTGGCAAAAAAATTCCAAACGCCAAAATTACGTTTTTTGGTCGCCGCAAGTTTTACGCAAAATGCAATAACAGGTGATCAAAACGTAGCATCTGCACAAAAATGCTACCATTAGAAACATCAGCTCGAGACGCAAAAAATAAGCCATCACTGAGCCATAGATCCCAAAAAATAAGAACGCTACGTGTTTTGGAAAATGGCGCAAAACGCGCGCCACTTTTATTGGACAAACTTGTGAATTTTTTTAACCCCTTAGATACAAGTAAACCTATACATGTTTGGTGTCTATGAACTCGCACTGACCTCAGGCATCATACCCACACATCAGTTTTACCATATAGTGAACACCGTGAATAAAACATCCCAAAAACTATTGTGCCATCACACTTTTTTTGCAATTTTTCCACACTTGGAATTTTTTTGCTGCTTTCCAGTACACCATATGGTAAAACTTATGGTTTCATTTAAAAGTACAACTTGTCCCGCAAAAAACAAGCCCTCATATGGCAAGATTGACGGAAAAATAAAAAAGTTACGGCTCTCGGAAGAAGGGGAGCAAAAAACAAAAACGCAAAAACGGAAAGTGCCCCGGGGCTGAAGGGGTTAAAGATCGTACATTATAAACCAGCAGAAATTCCAATAGTTACCTATGATGGTGTATGGTCGCAGTGAGTAGGAGGGGGGGTCCCCCAACGATCGTTTCGCAAAAAGGCGCTTTTTCCAGGGGCAGTATGAAGAAACATTGGTACTTAAACCAACAACTATTTATTTGACTAAACAATACAAGGGATGCCTTTGGCACAATATTATAAAATAGTGTAAGCATTAAAAATGGAACAAATTATGTTACAAGAAAAATACAGTAAATCAGATTAACACAATATTAATATAATACTATTTGCACACTTTTATCTATTATTATCATTAAGTTACTGTTATCATTGGTGATACCTTAGTCCTAGTACCCCAACTCAAATGACAACACTATCACTAATAGTCCCGCCACTGTCGTCACCCTCTAGGCAATGCAAAATATCACACAGTTCCTAACAGGGGGGTCAATGATCCTACCAGATAGGCCGCAAGTTCAAAATTCATGAGTTACTCTGTACACTTATAACACTGGCCATTCCCTGTACCATATGTCTACACTGGAAATGACAGTCCCCATGAACGTCCACTGCTGCCTAGTCATCTGTCTCTTGGGTCTTAGGGGTACTTTACACGTTGCGACATCGCTAGCATCGGCTAGCGATGTCCAGCGCAATAGTACCCGCCCCCGTCGCGCATGCGATATCTTGTGATTGCTGCCGTAGCGAACATTATCGCTACGGCAGCTTCACACGCACATACTTGGTCGGCGACATTGCTGTGACTGCCGAACGATCCCTCCTTCAAGGGGGAGGTGCATTTGGCGTCACAGCGACGTCTAGGCGACGTCACTAATCGGCCGGCCAATAGAAACGGAGGGGCGGAGATGAGCGGGACATAACATCCCACCCACCTTCTCCCTTCCGTGTTGCCATCGGGACGCAGGTTAGGAGATGTTTGTCGCTCCTGCGGGTTTACACACAGCGATATGTGGAGCTGTAGGAACGACAAACAACATCATACCTGCAGTCGACCCGACATTATGAAAATGACCGACGCTATACAGATCACCGATTTTTGACGCTTTTGAGATCGTTTATCGGCGTATCTAGGATTTACATGTTGCGATGTCGTTACTGGCGCCGATTGTGCGTCACTAACGACGTGACCCCGACGATATTTCGGAAGCGATGTCACAACGTGTAAAGCCCCCCTTACTCTGCTAACTCAGCTCAGTTGTCCTGGCTCTGGTCTTTCTTGGGACTTCACTCGGATCTTGTCTCTCTTGGGTCTTCTCTCGAGTCTGGTCTGTATCAGGTCTTCTGCCAGGTCTGGTCTCTCTCGAATCTTCTCTCGGGTCTGCTCTCTCTCGGATCTTCTCTCGAGTTTGGTCTCCTGATAATTCTACTCAGGCTGGGTCTCTCATAATGGCGGCTATATGTCACCTCCACTGCTCACATATCCGTCCTCCTAGAGGTCCGGGTGCTGCCTCCTCTTTTCTCGACCCTTCCAGGCCTTAAATAATTATTATCTTTGCTACAGCTGTCACCTTACTCAGAATCTCCAATCTCTTCCTCGAGGAAATATGCACTTCACGCTTGAGTTTCTGCTAATGCAATTCTTCCTGATTCAGCTTTATCTATCATCTTTGACCAACAGGTGGTGGTGTTTGGTTGTAGCCACTCTGTTAGGCATCAATTGTGTGTATCTTCTCACTTGTCTATACCCTTACATTCCTCATTTCTTTAAACTCACCAGCCCATGGGCAAGAAAGACCATTTTATCTTTAACTAATCCTCAGAGGATATCCTAGCTTTGGTAATATCAAGCACTTCCTTGTGCCTCCGGCATTATGTACTGCCAAATGAAGTCATCCTCCGCATACCTTCTGGGACACCAGCATTGACATGCTCCGTTCTGAGAGGCTCCTCTTGGTTTGTCTTTTGAGGAGCACAAGGGCTTACTGGTACTGCTCTTGAGAGTTCAGCTTCTGACCTATTCTCTGGATCAGCCTGAATTGGCAGTGTAGCTTCTCTTAGCACTACAGGTACCACCTACCATTCAACCTCACCATCTGCAATCCTCCTTGATGCCGCACTCCTCTGCTCTTTTAGGGGTTCAGCCACTCTCTTTCCATCAGACACACAGAGATGGAACATGCTGTGATGCAACACTTTTCCTGGTGCCCCATCTTCCCACTTAAGTCGAAGCTCACATGCCGGATTCTCCTTGCTACTCAGGATGTCACCTCCCATCTCTTATCCAACTTGCTTCAGGAGTGTTTTGCTCTGATCAGCATTCAATCTCCATGTTGTAATGGTGCCTCCTGCACCATGGTGAAGTCCGGATGGCTCAACTCCTGGAATTTTTGCTCAACAAGCTGTCTCAGCATCTGCTATCAATGCTCGTGTTCTCGCATGAAGGTGGAAGCACACATACTGGTGCAATCGACATTTGGGTCAAGTTTTAGTTCAGTTATTTTGAGGCCTTTATAGCCAAACAGCAAGATGTAATGCCTACTTTACACGCTGAAATGTATCTTACAATGTGTCGGTGGGGTCACGTCGTAAGTGACGCACATCCGGCATCGTAAGGTACATTGCAGTGTGTGACAGGTACGTGCGATTGCGAATGAACGTTAAAACGTTCATCGCATACACATCGTACCTTTCTCTAGAATTGCACGTCAGGTTGTTCATCGTATCCGGGGTAGCACACATCGCTGTGTGTGACACCCCGGGAACGATGAACAGATCTTACCTACATCCTGCGGCTCCCGGCCCACAATGCGGAAGGAAGGAGGTGGGCGGGATGTTTACGTCCCACTCAGCTCCGCCCCTCCGCTTCTATTGGCCGGCTGCCGCGTGACGTCGATGTGACGCCGAACGTCCCTCCCACTCCAGGAAGTGGACGTTCGCCGCCCACATCGAGGTCGTATGGAAGGTAAGTACGTGTGACGGGGGTTAATCGTTTGTGCGGCACGTTCAACAAATTGAACGTGCCACACATACGATGGGGGCGTTGCAAATCGCATACGATATCGTATGCAAAATTGCAATGTGTAAAGCAGGCTTTAGGCATAGAGTTGAGTGAGTATCGAAATATTTGTGTTCACAATACTTGTAATGAGTTCCAAATAGCGAGTACAATGCAAGTCAATGAGATATGCGAGTAACATTCTGCTGGACTCCAGAAGAAAATTGCTTGCATTTGCCAATCATATTTCTACTGAAAAAAAAGGATATGTCTCTTTGTGGACACGCACCTGGCTCACACGGTCCAGGTGTAAAGATCCCCATTGATTATAATTAGTATTAATGTGAACTGGGACACTGGATGTAATGTAGACACGGATGGATCTGTGAAGATATAAATAAATAGATTTTATTGCCACAGAACAGTAATGAGGGGTAGTTTGGTAACAAGAGCAGCACATTTTCACAGAGCAGGACCTTCCATTTAGTTGTTTCACTCCACGTGTGCAATATATCCCCAAAGTAAAAAACAGCCTTCTACTCATCCACTCACCCATCGGAATGTGGGGAGCTGGGAATCTATGTTCCTGTCTGACCAAAGCAAAGGCAGTAAGTTCTTCCTTCTCCTCGGTCTATGACAATGCCAGTCTCAGCTCTTGTTGGGCCGTCTGTATTCAGCTAGTCACGATGCTGCTGATCGGTGGTTCTTTGATGCTCCTTCACCATCAGGAGCCAAACCACAACAGGAGGAAAATGAGGTAGGGGGTGGAGGTAGGACACGCCGCTGGAGTTGATCCCTGTGCAGCGGCTGCGCAAGGATCTGTATATTAAATCACTGGAGGGACTTGTGAACTGCTTCCATGAGGAGTGGCCCACTGTTAGTACCGGCCCATATGGCATTTGCCAGAATTGCCAGATAGCCAGTCTGGCCCCTGTTCACAAGATACATTCTTTAAAAACCTGAATCGAGTGTGGACGCTCAGTGCCAAAAATGTACATGAATATTTTCAAGATTTTTTCAAAAACCTTCACTCTCCAAAGTCAATTTCAATTTTTTGATGACAATTTCAAAAGTCTTGAAAAGTTATTAGAGAATCAGAGTGCAAGGAAAGTTCACTGCTTGTATCAGTTTCATAGGAGTGATATATATGTGGGTGGATTCACAGAATCGTTGAGTTTTACTTGTAATCCAAGAATACATATACAGGAATGAAAATCTCCGAGTCCCGCATGGCCACAGACCTGATGATGGCAGCAGAATTTTAACGAGTAAAGCAAATCGGACAATTTAAGAGCTAAGCATTATTGTTTCATGGATAATTAAGGAAGCTCGTCTCGTTAATGCTAACATTAAAGTGTGTCTGTGGGCAATGATAAAATGATTTAGAAGTCATAACCCTACAACGTCGATTGTGTAGTTTGTTCGGCCTTTGTGCTTCAACTAAGCTGCATTGTCAAATTATTTATGTTAGAGGCTCAGGCTATACATTGGTTGCACTATAAGCTGCTTCGTACATACACAAACCCAACACCAACTTAACCATACAAAGAGCATTGGGAGTCAATTTTCATTTTACATGAAAACTTATAAGCTTTAAAGAGGACATTTCATTAAGATATTTTAATCAAAACTGAGAACATTCTCCCATTGCTGCTGCTCCACTGATTTGAGTTATCCACCCTGGTAATATAAGGTGCAAATTGTCCCTTCTACCAACTACTGTGTTTCCCCGAAAATAAGACCTGCGGGAGTTTCAGCATTTTCGGCATGAGGCTGATATATAAGCCCTACCTTGAAAATAAGGCCTAGTCGCCGTTCAATAATGAAGTGTCCATGCAGCTAAAAATGAAAGAATACTACATTATACATCGTTATAGAAAGCAGCTGTCGCGGGCGGAGGAGGGGACGCTGCGCTCTCCCACTGCTCGGGTTCGGCTGCTGCTGCTGCTGCTCGGTGGTGGCTCGAGCGCTGGGCCGGATCCCGGGGACTCGAGCGGCGCTCCTCGCCCATGAGTGAAAAGGGGGATGGGTTTTGGGGATTTATTGTCCGTGACGCCACCAACGGTTGTGGTAAAGTTGTGACACCACCACTGCTCTGGACGGGGATCCCGGGAGCGGTGACAGGGAGCAGCTTGGATGTTGTTTTCTCCCCTCCGTGGGTAGGGGGTTTGGTTGTCCCGGGGCCCAGTGAGGGGTAGGGATGGATGGCAGGCGGGTTACAGGGCCTGGCGAGGTGCAGGGTCACGGGGGCAGCGCTGTGCCGCACGGCACGGTGGTACTCACTCAGCCAATGATGTACACAGAGTCTCCGGTAAAACAAACGGCTGGATAGACGGGTCCCACAGACGGCTGTGGTGTTTCTCCTCCCGGCAGGTTGATGGTGACTGCCTTTCCCTGCACCTGTGTAGTGTAAACGGTTCCAATGGGTTCCCACCGGTAACTCGCTCCCCATCTTTGAAGGTTACTGAAGGAGCCCCTTTTGCCCGCAGGCTCTGGCCCTGGGAACTGTAGCCTTGGCGGTGACTGTGTTTCCCTCTCTCGGTTGGACTGTTGCCTTCTATCGGGACTTGGTTGCTGGGAAACCCCGGAGGTTTCCTTCGCTAACGGATTTGACAATTTCAGCGGCGACTCCTAGCCTTGTCGGGGTCCGTAAGCCCTGCCGGTTGGTGCTGGCTTCTCTTTGCATACCGGTCCGGTACCGCCGGGCCACCGCCCATCCACGGTCCTTAAGGCTAGCTCCAATAGGCCTCTCCTGCAGACGGTCACCACCGTCTGCCAACCTTGCTGTACTGTCCGGGCCACACACACGGACGCTATCAGACTGCTCAACTGCCACTTCACTTCACTCCAAACTCTATCTCAATCTGCTCTGTTTTTCCCGCCTCCAGGACTATGAACTCCTCGGAGGGCGGGACCAACCGCCTGGCTTGTCCAGGGCGCCACACAGACACCCCCAAAAGAAAGAAGACAGAAGACTCCACAATCATACTCACCAGACACCAAACGGGGGGACCTGCAGTGGAATGCATCAAGGACCTGCAGCGGACCGTACACATCACACATCTGATTGCACACACATAAGATTGAACACCCAAATGTATCAGATCGCACATACTCCCACATCAGATTGCGCACACACACATCAGATCGCACACACAATCACACATCAGATCGCACTTAAGGGTACTTTACACACAACGATATCGCTAACGATATATCATCGGAGTCACAGTCTTTGTGACGCACATCCGGCGCCGTTAGCGATATCGTTGTGTGTGACTAAAAGGAGCGACGATCAACGATCGCAAAAACGTCAAAAACCGTTGATCGTTGACACATCGCTCCTTTTCATAATATCGTTGGTGGTGCATGCCGCTGGTTGTTCGTCGTTCCTGTGGCATCGCACATCGCTATGTGTGACACCACTAGACACCAATAGATGGGCGTCTGTAGGCTGGTATTTTTAGACTGGGGAGTTCCCTATAACGATGGGCATCCCCAGGCTGAGAATACCAGCCCCCAGCTGTCCGCTTTATCTTGGTTGGGTATCAAAATTGGGGGCGACCTCACAACATTTTTTTAAATTATTTAAATAATTAAAAACAAAAGCACAGGGTCCCTCATATTTTGATACACAGCTAAGATGACGCACACAGCAGGGGGCTGCAGCCTGTAGCAGTATGCTTTATCTGCGCTTGGTATGAAAATATGGGGGACCCTGTTACATTTTTCCAATTATTTTTTTTCACTCCACTTTGGAGACCCAGACAGCTAGTATGAGGGCAATTAATTACAGACACTGTTAGAGAGTGTGGGCAGGGGAAGCTGGACAGCAACCAATCACAGGCACTGCTACAGAGGGTCGGTGGGGAAAGCAGTGCATATTCATGAACTTTAATGATCGTATCCCGAAACAGTGTGACAGCCGAGGGGAAACTCAGTAACTATAATTCTACTGCTTTAATTACTGCATGTAAGTTTTTTTTCACTGCGCCTCTTTATTACTGTAATGCCAATAGGAGCAAAAGGAGACTGTCTAAAAATAGCGTAATAGGGTCCTAACTGATAACAACAATATGAAAGAAACTCATCTATATGGGTTGTGACAGTCACAACTCCTAAAATAGCGTAGTCACAGGGTAAAACAGCTGCAGCCTCGACAGATTACAGTTAAGAGGGCTTTACACGTAGCGACATCACTAGTGATGTCACTTGTGAAAGCACCCGCCCCCGCCGTTTGTGCATCACGGGCAAATCGCTGCTCGTGGCGCACAATATCACTAACACTCATCACACGTACTTACCTTCCTAGCGACGTCGCTATGAGCGGCGAAAAACCTCTTTGTTAAGGGGGAGGTTCGTGCGCTGTCACAGTGACGTCACACAGCGGCCGACCAATAGAAGTGGAGATGCGGTGACCAGCCGCATTAACGACACGCCCACCTTGTTGCTGGAGGACGCAGGTAAGGTGTTGCTCATCGTTCCCGAGGTGTCACATGTAGAGATATGTGCTGCCTCAGGAACGATGAACAACCTACGTCCATAACGACCAATGAGATCTTGAAAATAAACGACGTGTCAACGATCAACGATTAGGTGAGTATGTTTGATCATTAACACTCGCTCGGAGCTGTTACACGCAACGACGTCGCTAACGAGGCCGGATGTGCGTCACGAATTCCGTGACCCCGACGACATATCGTTAGAGATATCGTTGCATGTAACGGGGCCTTTAGTAGTTGTCAGGAAGAACAGGTTTCATGCCGCGCTTATCACCATATCTAGGAGGCAGAAAATCCATGGCTTTTATTCACAAAGAAGATACAGGTCTACGCGTTTCAGGGGTCCCAGCCCTCTTCCTCAGGACATATATCAGTGACAGGATTATCATTTACAGGGAGAAATAGCAAGAGGTTTTCAATTTCCTCACAGCGCCTCCATAGGAGAAATAAAGTATCACATATTTGTAAATCAATTGCTTTCTGTTATGTAAGAGATGGGTTTGATGTGCTCTCCTCTGATAATTAATTAAAGTTCTGAATTAGAGGGAATATGAGGATTCAAAAGCAGAAAGCCCCTTTAACATTGTTTCTTCTTTAAAAGCAGGTGTATACTGGTGTATGTTATTTTAGTCCTTAGTATGAAGCTTCATGCACGTGGCAGATCTTTGTCAAAGAAACCGTATTGAGGCATATGGAGTCCATGTGGTCCATAACACAGTACTGTCATGGAGTGAGACACTAGGACTAGGTCATCGATATTTTTCTCTCAAAGCATTAACGCCATAATATACCTTTTCTCAAAGTCCTTATAAAATCTGAGGGACAGAGTGGGTGCACGAGGGACCCGTAAAATTGGCATAATCTGCCTCCTTACAATGGGTACAAGTTGTTTGGAACCGTAGTATTGTGCATGAACCATAATAGTTAATACTTATGTACCACCCCTGAGACCATCAGGGTGCTACAAGGTTCTGTATCCCCACCAGGATGCAGGGCCTACCCCCTTAAGGACCCAGAACCCCAGAGCCGGTACCAACAAAAACTCAGGTAATCCCAGTTTTCCCCAACAACCCCCCATACAATGGTACCCAGCTAGGGTAGGACCATGGATGGCCGCCTAGAGGTGAATCCACTATAGTCCACTAGTTGACCAGGTGGGAGGGGCAGACTGTGGAGAGTAGTCGGGAAGACAGGAAGTCAGCAGTCAGCCTAAGGGTATGTGCACACGTTGCTTTTTTTTCCGCGCGGAAAAAAACGCACCCTCTGGCAGAGGGGAGAATTGTAAACAATGCTTTTTGAGAAACAACGCATCGAAAACGCATGCGTTTTTCATGCGTTTTTCATGCTTTTTTTAGGTGCGTTTTTTAAGACTTGTCAGTGTTAATAAAGTTGGTTGAACACAGACCTTTGGAAAAAAAACCTGTGATGTCATTTCCTTCTCCACATTCTGTTTGGATAAATGGGAGGGCTTGGAATGGAAGGAGCACCATTTGAATTTTGGAAAAGTTGAAATAAACTTCGCGCACCATGTCACATTAGCAGGGCCCCTTGGGTACCTATACGTCAGAAAACCCCCACAAGTGACCCCATTTTGGAATCTGCACCCCTCAAGGATTTTATTCAGGAGTATATTAAGCATTTTGAATCCACAGGTACTTCACCCAAAATGTTGCTGTAGCAACAATATTCTCACTTTTAGTCCCGTTTCACACGTCAGTGAAAAACACTGACGTTTTTCTCTGGCGTGTAAAACACGCACATGTCCCTCTGTGTGCCGTGATTCACGGCACACGTGGGTTGTCTAAGTGCAATCCGGGCTCCGTTCTCTGTGGCCCGTGATTGCACTTAGAGATTAACTCACCTGTGCCCGCTCCCGCTCTCCATGGTGCTGATCGCTCCCGCGGTGCAGCATCCGGCCGGCGCTGACCCCCGCAGCAGCTGCTTCCGGGTCGGCTGTGTCGTGCATCATGAATATGCGCGACAATAATGAGCCGGCTCAGAAGCAGCAGGCTGCACGGGCTGCAGAGGACATCGCTGGACGCTGGGTGAGTTAAAATGATTTTTATTTTAAAAGCACGTTTTTTTCTGGCACGTGTTTCACGGACCACACCACGCCATGGTCCGTGGGACATCAGTGATGCCAGAAAAAAATGGACATGTCTCCGTGCGGCAATCACGCACACGCGGGTACGCCGCACGGAGACACGTGCAGTGAAAAATCACTGACGTGTGAGCAGACCCATTCATTATAATGGGTCTGCGTATGTCAGTGATTCTGGTACGTTTAAAAAAAAGCACAAACGTCCCAGAATCACTGACGTGTGAAAGGGGCCTAAGGCTATGTGGCCATAATCCAGCGACACGGCGTCTAGTACACAGTGCCAGCCTTCCTGCAGCTGCCCATGCCCACAATTTGGGTTCAGGCTGCTGTGGAGCTCTATACTACCTGCAGAGAACACTCGTCTCCGCAGCATAAATTGACATGCTGAGGCTCGGGAAGCTGCGCCACCGGTCAGTTTATGCTGCGGAGAAAAGAAGCACAGTGGGCATGGGATCTCCAAAAATCCTTCCACTGTGCTTCTACTGCACAACGCAGCGTTATGGACGCAGGGAAAACACTCAGCGCCCATAACGCTGCAAACCCTGATTGTGGGCACACAGCCTAAAAAGCGTCAATGGATGAATGGATGTCAAATATATATAACGTCCCACCCCCGCCTGCATATTCTAAGCTGGCACCTTTAGTACCTTTCATGTGGCACTAAAGGGTGCCTAGCTTAGTATTTATCCAATAAGGAAAAAAAAAAAAATGAAAAAAATGGCGTGGGGTCCCCCCTATTTTTGATAGCCAGTCAAAGTAAAGCAGACAGCTGTAGCCTGCAAACCACAGCTGGCAGCTTCATCTTGGCTGGTGATCAATTTGGAGGGCTCCCCATGTTTTTTTTTTTTTTATTTATAAATAAAGAATTAAAAAAAAATAACGTGGGGTCCCCCCAAATTAGATCACCAGCCAAGGTGAAGCTGACAGCTGGGGTCTGGTATTCTCAGGGTGGGAAGAGCCATGGTTATTGGACTCTTCCCAGCCTAAAAATAGCAGGCCGCAGCCGCCCCAGAAGTGGCGCATCCATTAGATGCGCCAATCCTGGCGCTTCGCCCCAACTCATCCCGCGCCCTTGTGCGTTGGCAAACGGGGTAATAAATGGGGTTGATACCAGATGTGTAATGTCACCTGGCATCAAGCCCAGCAATTAGTGATGTCACGGCGTCTATCAGATACTAGACATAACTAATTGACAGTAAACAAAAGCAAAAAAAAAGACAAAAAAAATTTTATTAGAAAAAACACTCCCCAAATCATTCCCTTGTTCTCCAATTTAATCAAAAAATTTGAAAAAAATGGGTCCGCAGAAATCCATATGGATGTCCCACGTCGCCTCTGCTGGACCTTCTAGAATATGGGGGCACGTTCAGGGAACGTACCCCCCATTTTCTAGGAGGGCAGACCCTCCATTTGAGGAGAGTGGGTGCCAAAAATCTGCACCCACTCTCCCCGGGTCACAGCTGCAGAGTGCGAGCAGCCAGCACAGCTCTCTGAACACAGTGCTGGCTGTCAGCTGCTCTGCTCATGTGACCGGCCAGCGTGCACTGTGAAGGAGGAGGGGGCCGCGGGGGATCAGCGCTGCGACCGGACAGGTGAGGGGGAATACCGGGGGGAATAGCAGGACCTGGGGGGGGGGGCATTTTTCTGTCGCATGTGTTATTGCACATGCGACAGAAATCATAGGAGCAGGGCGGCCGGTGCGCTACTGTGCGCGCGGCCATGTTGGATTTTCGGGAGGGGGGGGGTCGGGGGTCGGGGCGGGCACTTCGGCGACACCGGGGGCTTTACTGGACTTTGCCAGGAAGTGAGGTCAACAGGAAACCTCTTGACCTCACTTCCAGGTAAATGCCTGCGTTCTGGCGTGCCGACAAAGGCCGCGGACCGCAACAAAAAAGCAGCTCACTGTGGTGTAGCCGCGTTCTGACCCCACATCATTGATTCAATGGGGGAGAGAACGCAGCCACACCGCACAAAAGAAGTGACATGCTGCTTTTCTTTCCGCACCGATTTTTGGCATCCAAAACGCTGCGTTTAGAAACGCAGCATGTGCACTGATTTTTCGGCTTTCTCATACACTTTGCTGGGAAAGCTGAACGCATGCAATTTGCCACTGAAACGCTGTGGTTCTAAACGCAGCGTTTCCGCGGTAAAAAACGCAACGTGTGCACACAGCCTAAGTCTAAGTGAGTGAAAGTGTGAGACAGTGAAGGTGAAGGAGGTGAATGAGCAACATCCTGACTCAGGTTGACGGTGACCTGGTACCCAGGAGAGGTAGTTGACAGTGGAGTACTCCTGGAACTACATATCAACGTGGTACAGGATCCTAGGACAGGAAAGAGCTTCAAGCCGACCTGTTAACACCTCCACAGCAAAGGGGACCATCAAGGACCTTGATGACCCTAAAGAATTCGAAGACTCAGTAGCAAAGAGAGAGCCGGGGACAGGACCAGAGACTCCCTCCCCACAGGGTTCACGCTACCGTCAGGCGGACAGAGGTGGACAAAGCACAAATCGGGGACCCCCAGTGTTCCATAACACGGGGACCCATTTACCAGAGATAGGTGCAGGGGAAGAAGGTACCAGGGAACCAGACTGGCACTGGGACGAAGGGGACCTGGAGGCGAAACCAGCCGGCCTCGGGCAATCAGTTAACACCCGAAAAGTGAGTAAACCAGTTGCACTGAACACTTGTCTGGACTCCTTCTTCCGACGTCCACTGCACCTTACACCTGCTGGGGCAATACCCTACTTGCGAAGGGCCCAAGTCATCAGAGCTGCACATTCCATCAGCCCAAACAAAACCTGCAGCAGCAGCTCCCTACACTTAGCCGCATCACTGCAAGTGACGTCACAAATAACTTTATTCACAAATCCCCTGTAAATATCCCCCATTACAAAAAGGGACAAGGGCACGGAACCGGGAACGGCCACCACCGAGACACTCCCAATACAGAAACTGCCCGGAACCGAGTATCCCATATCCCTGGGTGCTACACTTATATTTTAACACATAGTGTATTCCCTTAGCATCATATATCCAATAAATTAAATTCAGTATGTTCAATAAAATCCCAAATTGTCATCATACTGTAGGTGTATTTCCAATGAATTGGCCAGGATAAGAATTATACTTCGATTGTAACCTTTTGCTTTTATACTTTGCAGTGCATGTGCATTTGGCGTTTGGATTGTGAGTATATTGTTAAGTAAACTAATTATTTAATGCCATATTTACATTTTTCCCTGATATAAATAATATTAATATTTAGTTGTGCAAAGTGTATCCCAGCCCCGTGATAGATTTTGCAGGGATCACATATTCAAGAATGCACTTGAACAAACTATCGTTCCAGCACTGTACCGAAAACCAAAAGCAGACTTCTCAGCGGGCGCCTTTATGAGAACATATGTTAACTACTAAGGAAGTGGAAACAGAATATACAAGGCACAGTCGAGGATAGAACTTGGACAAATATCATATAAAATAATAAGTCTTTTCATCTAAATGGCGCTTGTTGTTGTGCGGGTCGCGAGGACTGCATGTGCTGTGTCACTGGCACTGGGCATGAATTTTTACATTGTAATATGTGATTAGATACTGCAGCTGAGAACACTTAACATTCCCTGCTCGGGCTGAAGTTTCCTTTCTGTAGTTCCTTTAAAACACAAATAAGCAGCATAAAGAATAGATTTTATAGTTCAAAGACTTTTCTAAGATATATTATTGATTGACTATCCTAGATTACCAATGTTGGCTAGGCAATGCCGTGGCATTTCCCAGACACAGCGCTGGACATATGCTGACTGTGCCTGGTACCGCAGCTCATTGAGATGGAACTGCAGTACCAGGCACGGCCTCTACTACATGTGCAGTAAATAATTTAAGAAAAAAAATGATGTGGGGTTCCCCCTAATTTTCATAACTAGCACCGGTGCAGCAGCAGCTGCGGGCTGCAGCCCTCAGCTGTCCCCTGTACTTTGGCTGGTTTTGTAAAATATAGGGGATCTCATTTGCTTAATTATTTGAATAAATTATTTTTTTTAAAAAAAATGGCATAGGGTCCCCCCATTTTTCAAAATCAGCTAAGAGAAAGCAGACAACTGGAGGATGATATTAATAGGGTGGGAAGAACCATGGTTATTGGCCCTTCCCAGCTTAAAAATAGCAACCGCAGCCGCCGCAGAATTAGATGCGCCAATTTTGGCGCTATACTCAGCTCTGCGGTGGCAAATGGGGTAATATAGGGGGTTGATGCCAGCTGTGAATTGACAGCTGGCATTAAGCCCTGGTAATAGTAATGGGTGGGCGTATAGCAGACACCTCCATTACTAATCCAGTAGTTGTAAATAGAAAAATAATAAAAAACATCCCCCTACTAAAGCTCTCATTCACAAATTTTTATTTTTTTTATTATTTATTTATTTTTTTAAAGTCCACTGCAATCCATATGGAGTTCCCACGATGTTCCACAAAAACAAACCTGAAAGACATAAAAAGAGAAAATTAGCAAACAAATAAAGGCAAGATACACTCTCATTCACCAATTTATTTCTCTGGAAAATGCCAATACTGTCTGGTGTAATCCACAAGGAGGTCCCACATAGTCCGCAGACTCACTATGCCAGCCTATGAAGAACACAACGTTCCCATTCGCTGGAACAGCAGCCACTGTTGGCTCCCACACTGTGCTGTGTGAGAACCATGGCAGTGAACTGCGATGATCTCATGAGGTCACCACAGGTCACAGCATGTGGGTGACACAGTAGCGTGTGACCAGATATGGGCAATGATGAGTGGTGACATCATGAGTTCACCGCAGTTCACTGCCTGCGGTGATTCTTATGCAAAGTAATGCAAATTAAAAACTGTCTAAAATACCAATTACAAAAATTCAGCCACAGTCCACAGCTGCATTCATAATTCTGCTGGTTCATAATTCCCCGATTTCCCAATGGTTCAGTCCCTGAGCAGTCATAATAAATATTAGGATAGTCTATGTACTTGCACTGTATAGTAATCTGGTTCAGAAAACTTTTCCACTGCATAGAGAATTCAGATTGTAAGCCCCAATGGGGACAGTGTTGCTGATATATGTAAAGCACTATGGAATTAATATATAAATGACTAAATATTATTATTATTATTATTAGTTAAAGGCAATGTTTTACATGAATTATTTTTAATAGTTAAAACCTAATAGTAATGCGTATTCTCTCTTTTTTTTTTTTTTTAAAATATCCTTTAAGTTTATATGACAGATATATAGATATATTTTTTTTTAAAACCTACAAATCTCATATAAAAGTATAGGCATGTGCTATAGACATCTGCATAAAAAATGTGTTGCTTAGCATAAAAAAAGTGCCTTATTGCATGCATTTTTAATGTATTTTTATGCATTTTTTTCCACTCATTAGAATGTATAAGGTCTAAAGGGCAACGTTTCTCCTTGTGGAGAATGACATGCCTGACATGTCAGTGTATGGAGGCTTATAGGCCAAGCAATGTGCCTCTGGGAAATGTAATACACAAAATACCTCTTCAGAGAGGAAGAGGACTTGAACTCATGTGCTACCTACTGGAAGTTGCAATGCTAATAGGCAATAATGACTCTATAATGAGCCTTGCTGCATGATTTAGGATTATTATTATTATTATTATTATTATTGATATTAATCCTAGTAATAATAATAATATTTATTTATTTACAGTGCTGGCCAAAAGTATTGACACCCCTGCAATTCTGTCAGATAATACTCAGTTTCTTCTTGAAAATGATTGCAATCACAAATTCTTTGCTATTTTTATTTTCATTTAATTTGTCTTCAATGAAAAAAATAAAAAAAATTGTCAGAAAGCCAAATTAGATATAATTCCACACCAAACATAAAAAAGGGGGTGGACAAAAGTATTGGCACTGTTTGAAAAATCATGTGATGCTTCTCTAATTTGTGTAATTACCAGCACCTGTAACTTACCTGTGGCACCTAACAGGTGTTGGCAATAACTAAATCACACTTGCAGCCAGTTGACATGGATTAAAGTTGACTCAACCTCTGTCCTGTCTCCTTGTGTGCACCACATTGAGCATGGAGAAAAGAAAGAAGACCAAAGAACTGTCTGAGGACTTGAGAATCCAAATTGTGAGGAAGCATGAGCAATCTCAAGGCTACAAGTCCATCTCCAAAGACCTGAAAGTTCCTGTGTCTACGGTGCGCAGTGTCATCAAGAAGTGTAAAGCTCATGGCACTGTGGCTAACCTCCCTAGATGTGGAAGGAAAAGAAAAATTGACGAGAGATTTCAACGCAAGATTGTGCGGATGGTGGATAAAGAACCTCGACTAACATCCAAACAAGTTCAAGCTGCCCTGCAGTCCGAGGGTACAACAGTGTCAACCCGTACTATCCGTCGTTGTCTGAATGAAAAGGGACTGTATATGATAGGATACCCAGGAAGACCCCACTTCTTACCCCGAGACATAAAAAAGCCAGGCTGGAGTTTGCCAAAACTTACCTGAGAAAGCCTAAAACGTTTTGGAAGAATGTTCTCTGGTCAGATGAGACAAAAGTAGAGCTTTTTGGGAAAAGCCACAAACATAGAATTTACAGGAAAATAAAATGAGGCATTCAAAGAAAAGAACACGGTCCCTACAGTCAATCATGGCGGAGGTTCCCTGATGTTTTGGGGTTGCTTTGCTGCCTCTGGCACTGGACTGCTTGACCGTGTGCATGGCATTATGAAGTCTGAAGACTACCAACAAATTTTGCAGCATAATGTATGGCCCAGTGTGAGAAAGCTGGGTCTTCTTCAGAGGTCATGGGTCTTCCAGCAGGACAATGACCCAAAACACACTTCGAAAAGCACTAGAAAATGGTTTGAGAGAAAGCACTGGAGACTACTAAAGTGGCCAGCTACTAATGAGTCCAGACCTGAGTCCCATAGAACACCTGTGGAGAGATCTCAACATGGCAGTTTGGAGAAGGCACCCTTCACATCTCAGGGACCTGGAGCAGTTTGCCAAAGAAGAATGGTCTAAAATTCCAGCAGAGCATTGTAAGAAACTCAGTGATGGTTACCAGAAGCGGTTGTTCGCAGTTATATTGGCTAAAGGTTATGCAACCAAGTATTAGGCTAAGGGTGCCAATACTTTTGTCTGGCCCATGTTTGGAGTTTTGTGTGAAATGATCAATGATTTGATTTTTGTTTCATTCTCTTTTGTGTTTTTTCATTGCACACAAAATAAATGTAGATAATAATACCAAACAATTTGTGATTGCAATCATTTTCAAGAAGAAACTGAGTATTATCTGACAGAATTGCAGGGGTGCCAATACTTTTGGCCAGCACTGTATAGAGCACCATTGGTTCCATGGTGCTGTACATAGAGGGTTACATACAAAATACATCTACAAGTTACAATAGACAGACTACTACAGAGGGAAGAGGATCCTGTGGGCTTACATTCTATAGGATATTGGGGAAGAGACAGTAGGTGGGGCAGTGGTGAGGCGGCAGTTCCAGTGGGGGTGAGGCGGCATCTCCGGCAGTGGTGATGCAGTAGGGTCTTTGGAGAATATAGGCATTTCTTAACAGATGAGATTTCAAGTTCCATTTGAAGCTTGCAAGTGTAGCAGATAATCTGATGTGTTGAGGCAGCGAATTCCAGAAAACGTGATGCTCTCGAGAAGTCTGGGAGGTGATTGGGTGAGGAGCAAATGAGTGAGGAGGAGAGAAGGAGATCTTGTGAGGACCGGAGGTTACGTGTTGGAGTGTAGCGGGAGATTAGTTTGGAGATATATGGAGGAGACAGATTATGGACGGCTATGTAAATCGGTGTTAGTAGCTTAATAAAAGCCAAACCAAAATATCTACTTGCTGATAAATGTTTTGGGTTCTTGTCCCTCCTCAGTTTAAAGCTAGAGATCTGATTTGGCATGTGGCAGGTACATGTGAAACACAATTGCTACGCTTTACCTCTAAAGCCTGCTTTACACGAGTCTATCTATCGTGCGATAGCACGAGCGATCGTACCCGCCCCCATCATTTTTGCGTCACGGGCAAATCACTGCTCGTGGCGCACAAACTCGTTTAACCCCCTTCACACATACTTACCTTCCGGACGACCTCGCTGTGGGCGACGAACGTCCACTTCCTGAAGTGGGAGGGATGTTCGGCGTCACAGCGACGTCACACAGCAGCCAGCCAATAGAAGCGGAGGGGCGAAGATGAGCGGGATGTAAACATCCCGCCCACCTCCTTCCTTCCGCATAGCCGGCGAGTGCCGCGAGACGCAGGTAATCAGTGTTCATCGTTCCCAGGGTGTCACAAGGAGCAACGTGAGATGCCACGGAAACGATGAACAACCGGCGCCATTAAACAATTTTATGAAACCTAGCGTCGAGTACACGACTCACGATTTGTGAGCGATACTGCGTCGCTAGGAGATGTCACACGAGACGACATCGTGTACGATGCCGTATGTGCGTCACGAAAACCGTGACCCCGACGATGCATCGCACGATCGGTCGTCTCGTGTAAAGCCCGCATTAGTCTTGAGATTTAAGATATTATGTAATGGACAAAATATGGGTGTTTGGAGCTGGCTCAAGAGCTGTGTCCGGTCCATACAGGACAGGTACCGGCTGTGTTATACAGGCTGTAGATTTTTTCAAACTATGGACTAAAGGGGGCTTTACACGCTACGATATCGTTAATGTTTTATCGTCGGGGTCACGTCGTTAGTGACGCACATCCGGCGTTATTAAAGATATCGCAGCGTGTGACACTTACCAGCGACCTTAAGCGACCTCAAAAATGGTGAAAATCGTTCACCATGGAGAGGTCGTCCCAAACTCAAAAATCGGTAAGGGTTGTTTTTCGTTGTGGTTCGTCGCTCCTGCGGCAGCACACATCGCTATGTGTGACACCGCAGGAGTGAGGAACGTCTCCTTACCTGCCGCCGGCCACAATGCGGAAGGAAGAGGTGGGCGGGATGTTTACATCACGCTCAGCTCCGCCCCTCCGCTTTGATTGGCCGGCCGCTTAGTGACGTCGCGGTGACGTCGCTGTGATGCTGAACGCCCCTCCCCCTTGAGGGAGGGATTGTTCGGCAGTCACAGCGCCGCTGCTGACCAGGTAAGTGCGTGTGACGCTGTCGTAGCGATAATGTTCGCTGCGACAGCGATCACACGATTTCGCTTGCACGACGGGGATGGGTACTTACATGCTTGATTTCGCTAGAAATTGCTAGCAATATCGTCCACGTGTAAAGCCACCTTAAAGATCTAAATTGTTAAGGATTGGTGCAACAGGATTTTTTAATATTCTACTGTTTTTGGGCCTATTGGGAGGCACCACCGAGCAATCGCAGAACAAATCAATGATGCACGGGACTCGAACACTGGATTAAACTCGAAAGAGTTAAAATGAAAATTTCATGATATAATACATCTGTAAAATTTATATACTCCACCAAGCCAAGGTCAGTAATGAGAGTGAAGTACATTTCTCGTAAAGTAAATGCATTTGCTCTACTTTTTCATAATGATCTTTCTTCCCTCTAGCTTTTCCTGAGCGCTAATGCAATACTTCAAGATGACTTTTGCAATAGAATTTACGTCATAGAAACATAATTGAAATTTAAACCATAAGTTTCTGGATCTGCCATCCACGTCCCTTACAAGAAGAGTTAATGGCATAAAAGTCACTACCTAACAAAAGTCTTCAGTTATGCAAAAAAAAAAATTCCGATTACCAAAGAAAAGGCGGCTAACCATACAGACAATGATATACCAGCGCCGGAAAGAGTTTCAGGTCTCGTGTGTAATATTTACCATACACAGTGTAGGCGACTCGTCTTCGGTTACATTCACACCAGATGTGACTCATTTATTCGGAGGGAGATTTATTCTTCCATGTGTGTTGACTTCACCCTTTAGTCTGATAACACTGTCTCATGTTTCCTAATAATCATTAGATGGTTCCTATGATTTATGAAAACGACCGTCCTATTGTAGAGGGAAATAGCCAAATGTAGAGGGTCTGCGATCTGTAGCTCACCGGCTGTTGTGAGAAATCCACTGCCAGCATATTCGGATAGATCCTAACAATATGACATACCTTTCTGTTCATTTTTCATCTGACTGCCTTTTTATACATCTAATATATAAAGCTGAGTCTATGTATGGGTGTATGTATGTATGTCCGCTAAAGGAATTCACACCGTCGCATTTACAATCAGGGAATGTCATAGACTATGTTTTGACAGGAAAATTTAACCCCGCGCTTTACAGTTACTCTCCACAAAACCTGTCTCCATTAAAGTCAATGGAGATAGGAGCTACAGCTTATTAATAGCAGCTGTGAGTGGTTGCTATAGGAACAAAATAAATTGTTAGTATAAGAAGCTTACGTGTGAGGTAATAAGATGTAAGTGGAGACACGTATAGAGAGACAGAAAGACATAAGCACAGACAGAGTAAGAAGCAGACAGGGAAAGAGACAGACAGAGAAAGACAGATAGGGAAAGAGATAGAGAGAGAGACAGTCAAAGAGACAGGCAGACAGACACAGACAGAGGCAAGCAGACAGGAAAAGAGACAGAGGGGGAAAGAGACAGAGGGGGAAAGAGATGTGGGGGGAATGACAGAGGGGGGAAAGACACAGAGGGGGGAAGTGCACCATTTCCCGCTACCTAGGTAGGCGTGATCGTGGGGTGCCGATGAGTTGTCATGACAACCAGGGGTCATCTGATGACCCTTGTGTCTCTCCCTACCAACTGTCTGTGAACGCCTTCAGCGAGCAGCATTAATAGAAGATGATGATTTCTCCAGTACAGAGCAATGCTGACGCTGATGAACTGACGCTGACACTGATGCTGATGCTGGTGACTTGACGCTGACACATGCTGGCGCTGATGCTGGTGATCTGATGCTGATGCTGATGGTGATACTGGTGATCGAATGCTGACGCTAATGCTGGTGATCTGATGCTGATGCTGGTGATCTGATGCTGATGCTGGTGACCTGACGCTGACAGTGATGCTGACGCTGATGCTGGTGACTTGACGCAGACACTGATGCTGACGCTGATGCTGGTGACTTGACGCAGACACTGATGCTGACGCTGATGCTGGTGATCTAATGCTGACACTGATGCTGGTGATCTGATGCTGATGCTGACGCTGGTGATCTGATGCTGACGCTGATGCTGGTGATCTGATGCTGATGCTGGTGACCTGACGCTGACGCTGGTGACTTGACGCAGACACTGATGCTGATGCTGATGCTGGTGACTTGACGCAGACACTGATGCTGACGCTGATGCTGGTGACTTGACGCAGACACTGATGCTGACGCTGATGCTGGTGATCTAATGCTGGTGACCTGACGCAGATGTGTCGCCCGGGGACCAGGGGTACTCAGATCCGGGCCACGAGGTCACTTCTGTGGGTATCACGGTGGCGTGACCCGGTCTGTGATCCCAGGCTCCACAGTAAAAGGGGATTTGGTAAGGGAGATTGTCCGTGATGCCACCCACGGTTGTGGTGAGGTTGGAACACCACCGCTGCTTTGGACGGGGATCCCGGGAGCGATGGTATGGAGCAGCTAGATGTTATTTCTCCCCTCCGTGGGTAGGGGGTTGGTTGTCCCGGGGCCCGGTGATGGGGTAAGCAGGGAGCAGGGCGCAGTGCTGCAGTGCGGTGCCCGAGGGCACGGGCGTACTCACAAGTAATTCACACGGAGTCACTGGTAAACTAGGAATTGCCGGTGTCCGCAGCCTTCGGTACGGGGGTGTTAGTGTCCCACACACGGTGCAGCAGCTCCTGTTCTTTCCCTGCAGCCAGGTGCCTTTCGCTCCACTCTCTTCCTATTTCTCCTCAGCCGGGAATGGGGAATCCACTCCCCTGTAGTGATCCGGATCACCCTAGGTACCGAGGGGCCACTACCCTGCTCCGGCTACCTCTGGCCCCTTCCTCACTACGGCCTGTCCCGGCCCTCTCGGAGCACGCTTCACTTTCAGCCTGGGAGCTACAACTCCAGACTTCTCTTCTCTCTGTCTCTCCAAATACTCTGCTCCAGCCCCTCCCCTCTGCTCTGCTTTTCTCTTACACTGAGGGATGTGGTTTGTCTTGCTGCACCGGTGTGGGATCAGATTACCAAGGAGGATTAACTCTTTCTGTGACAACCTGGCTTTGCCAAGGCGTCACACACCCCCTTGGTAAAACACGGCCCGTCCTCGGGCCGTCTGGGCACCAACATTTATTGAAACTGGAAAAAGAGGGAAAATAAACACATTACAATCATACATCTTCCCACATCGGGAGGTACGTTTTCTAAAACTTTAAACTGTTCTGCCACCCCACACCTGCGGAGCAGATGGCCTCCTCCTGAACTTGAGGGCATTCAACAGGGGTGACAGTCCATAAAACAGTCAACTTTTTAACTTGTGGGTAGCCGTCCATGCTCCACTACCACTGCCGCTGCCGCCACTCCCAGTACGGGGCACGGGTTCCGTGCTCTGCCTCCTGCTCAGAAGCCAGGCCCACTTGGATGCCCTCGGCGCCGGCTACAACCGGCATCGCTAACTGCCGAGGGCTCCATCTCTCACTGGCCTGCTCCTCCTCTCTGCAGGTGCACTCCGGCTGCTCCACAGCCGTGACGGGGTACCTGGGAGCGGCTGGCGCCACATCTGGGGCAGACTTCCAATCGGGTGCCACCTCCGTTGCGGCTGGGCGGACTGCCGGAGCCGACGTCATCACCGTGGCGGCTGGGCGGACTGCCGGAGCCAGGTAAGATGTCATCGGGGTTGCGGCTACTGCTTGTCCAGGAACGGAATTAGGCAAAGTCCTGGCGTCCCTGCCTTTACAGTCCTGGTCACATGAACTGCAGTTCCTTCTTCCTGCTCCCCCTTGGTACTCGGGAGCAGTCCTTCTAGCAACTTTTAAAGTTTTTCTTTCGCTTCCGGTCCTCCGGAGCTTCACTTCCACCCGCGTTCTCAGGGGGCGGAGCCTCTTTTTCGCGCCCGCCGCTCGGAGAAGAAGGCGCCAAGCTGTTGTTTTTGGCGCCTAAAATGGCGGCTAAAATGGCGGACTTCAGGATTTTTCCTCAGCGGGACGCCGCTGACGGACGGGGCAAGGCGCACTTCCACCAGGTAACTGGATGGGTTCGATCCTGTTCGTGACGCCAAATGTGTCGCCCGGGGACCAGGGGTACTCAGATCCGGGCCACGAGGTCACTTCTGTGGGTATCACGGTGGCGTGACCCGGTCTGTGATCCCAGGCTCCACAGTAAAAGGGGATTTGGTAAGGGAGATTGTCCGTGATGCCACCCACGGTTGTGGTGAGGTTGGAACACCACCGCTGCTCTGGACGGGGATCCCAGGAGCGATGGTATGGAGCAGCTAGATGTTATTTCTCCCCTCCGTGGGTAGGGGGTTGGTTGTCCCGGGGCCCAGTGATGGGGTAAGCAGGGAGCAGGGCGCAGTGCTGCGGTGCGGTGCCCGAGGGCACGGGCGTACTCACAAGTAATTCACACGGAGTCACTGGTAAACTAGGAATTGCCGGTGTCCGCAGCCTTCGGTACGGGGGTGTTAGTGTCCCACACATGGTGCAGCAGCTCCTGTTCTTTCCCTGCAGCCAGGTGCCTTTCTCTCCATTCTCTTCCTCTTTCTCCTCAGCCGGGAACGGGGAATCCACTCCCCTGTAGTGATCCGGGTCACCCTAGGTACCGAGGGGCCACTACCCTGCTCCGGCTACCTCTGGCCCCTTCCTCACTACAGCCTGTCCCGGCCCTCTCGGAGCACGCTTCACTTTCAGCCTGGGAGCTACAACTCCAGACTTCTCTTCTCTCTGTCTCTCCAAACACTCCGCTCCAGCCCCTCCCCTCTGCTCTGCTTTTCTCTTACACTGGGGGATGTGGTTTGTCCTGCTGCACCGTGTGGGATCAGATTACCAAGGAGGATTAACTCTTTCTGTGACAACCTGGCTTTGCCAGGGCGTCACACAGACACTGATGCTGACGCTGATGCTGGTGATCTAATGCTGACACTGATGCTGGTGATCTGATGCTGGTGATCTGATGCTGGTGACCTGACGCTGACACTGATGCTGACGCTAATGCTGGTGACTTGACGCTGACAGTGATGCTGACGCTGATGCTGGTGATCTAATGCTGACACTGATGCTGGTGATCTGATGCTGATTCTGACGCTGGTGATCTGATGCTGACGCTGATGCTGGTGATCTGATGCTGATTCTGGTGATCTGATGCTGACACTGATGCTGGTGATCTGATGCTGATGCTGGTGATCTTATGCTGACGCTGATGCTGGTGATCTGATGCTAATGCTGACACTGATGCTGGTGATCTGATGCTGATGCTGACGCTGGTGATCTGATGCTGATGCTGGTGATCTGATGCTGACGCTGATGCTGGTGATCTGATGCTGATGCTGGTGATCTGATGCTGACACTGATGCTGGTGATCTGATGCTGATGCTGGTGATCTGATGCTGACGCTGATGCTGGTGATCCGATGCTAATGCTGACACTGATGCTGGTGATCTGATGCTGATGCTGACGCTGGTAATCTGATGCTGATGCTGGTGATCTGATGCTGATGCTGATGCTGGTGATCTGATGCTGATGCTGACGCTGATGCTGAAGATCTGATGCTGATGCTGGTGATCTGATGCTGATGCTGGTGATCTGATGCTGATGCTGGTAATCTGATGCTGATGCTGGTGATCTGATGCTGATGCTGGTAATCTGATGCTGGTGATCTGATGCTGATGCTGACACTGATGCTGGTGATCTGATGCTGATGCTGGTGATCTGATGCTGGTGATCTGATGCTGATGCTGACACTGATGCTGGTGATCTGATGCTGATGCTGGTGATCTGATGCTGATGCTGGTGATCTGATGCTGATGCTGGTGATCTGATGCTGACGCTGGTGATCTGGTGCTGATGCTGATGCTGGTGATCTGATGCTGATGCTGGTGATCTAGTGCTGATGCTGACACTGATGCTGGTGATCTGATGCTGACGCTGATGCTGGTGATCTGATGCTGACGCTGATGCTGGTGATCTGATGCTGATGCTGGTGATCTGATGCTGATACTGATGCTGATGCTGGTAATCTGATGCTGATGCTGGTGATCTGATGCTAATGCTGATGCTGATGCTGGTGATCTGATGCTGATGGTGACGATGATGCTGGTGATCTGATGCTGATGCTGACCCTGTTGATCTGATGCTGATGCTGGTGATCTGACGCTGATGCCTACGCTGGTGATCTGGTGCTTATGCTGACGCTGATGCTGGTGATCTGGTGCTGATGCTGACACTGATGCTCGTGATCTGATGCTGATGCTGGTGATCTGACGCTGATGCTGACGCTTGTGATCTGATGCTAATGCTGATGCTGGTGACCTGCTCTCTGCAGCACAAGAGATCGAATTATTGCAGCTTCAAGTCCCCTAAGGGGACTATTGAAAACAATAAAAAGTGGGGGAAAAAAGCTTTTAAAAATGTGAAAAAACATAACAAAACACAAAAATTTAACTCACCCCCCTTTTGCCCCATTGAAAATAACAATAATGAAAAAATACATATTTGTTATTGCTGAGTGCAAAAATGCCAGATCTATTAAAATATAAATAAGTTACTCCTATCAATAATAATGATCATAATGTGACAAAAAATCAACACGCCGGTATTACACTTTTTTGTTGCAGCAACATTGCAATAAGAGGTGATCAAAACATTGCATCTACACTA
Organism: Anomaloglossus baeobatrachus; assembly: GCF_048569485.1. NCBI lineage: Eukaryota > Metazoa > Chordata > Amphibia > Anura > Aromobatidae > Anomaloglossus > Anomaloglossus baeobatrachus. The sequence goes on along the minus strand of NC_134354.1, from coordinate 50,596,220 downwards.
AAATAATAAATTTAAAAGTGTCAGCTCAGGGGGAAAAATGAGCTCTCACAGCACCAGATGCAAAAAAATTAGAATGTTATGGGTCTTGGAAAATGGCACCAAAAGCGCCTTTTCTTTTCTTTTTTTTTTTTGTACAAATTTCAGAATTTTTTCATCTCTTAAAAGGAATCGGTCACCTGGTTTTTGCCACCTAATCTGAGAGCAGCATAACGTAGGGGCAGAGATCCTGATTCCAGTGTCACTTACTGGGCTGCTTAGTGTAGTTTTGATAAAATCACTGTTTAATCAGCAGGAGATTATCATTACAGGACTACTTGGCGTGCTGCAGGTAGTCCAGCGTATTCATGAGCTCTCTGTATAACTGCTAGATCTGCAGCAGCATAAAAACATTGATTTTATCAAAATGACAGTAAGCAGCTCAGTAAGTGACACATCACTGGAATCAGGGCTCGGCGGGAAGGGGTTCAGCTAAAACTCTTTCTTGCCCCGTTTCCCTTTAATGGGAAGCTGCTGACATTAGATGGTATCTTTTTTCCTGATGCCTCTTTGCTTATTTCAGGTATTGTGATGGTTTCGTCTATCGGGCAACAGCAGTGGTCAGACATGTCCATCGTGGGGAGGTTTGGGGAGTTTAGTGCATTCAGGTCCATCTGTTTTTATGCATCACATATGCAGAGTTTGGGGCTGGTACAAGAACTTTTAGTCTTTTACTAACCATTTAGTGTTTCTCGTTAATCCACTGACATCACAATGACATTTTCGGCCAGTCCCAGACGTAAAGTAGAAGGACGAAATGATAAGAATATCTACGTGACACACGTAAGATGTCTGACGGGAAAGGAGCACTGGGCTGTGGAAATGCAGGGATCTTACTCCTTATGACTTCACTGAGATGTAAAATAACCGTGCTGGCAGATCTCTGGGAAGTTACTGGTTTCCCATGAAATGTTATACAATGGCCCTCCTGTGACTGCGTGTTTATTTGTGGTTAAGGATCCCATCGTAGCCAAGCGCTGCTCCGACTCACACTGAACGCAGGCAAGTCCGAGTCCGGAGCAGGGAGGTTTCTGACATTTGCTGGATATCCAGTGGAAATGTACAGCATGATGGAAAGGAAACCCATACGGCGGGACAGTGATGACTTTCTATTCTGTGGGCTGGGGGTACAATGTATGAATGATTGTATTATCATCAGGTCGAGTCAGAGGCTCCTGGGTCCGAAATATTTGATTCTTACCTATAATTTATCCTGCAGTGCTAATGTGGCGCCCCGGCGGCTCCAGTCGCCACAGAGTATTGCACCTCATTTAAGCTGCGGTATTCGCCTCGGGTAAGGAGGGGGTTAATCACTGGTGTTCCAGATTCACACATGACATACAGCTCAGGAGCCTTCTCACTGGGGAGCTGGACTAGTGTAGGCAGGGGGTTGGCCATCACGAAGCATGGGAATTTCCTGGTCACTAGGACAACCACCTGAGGGGCGGATTCCACTTGGGGTAGAAGAGGAGCAACTTTACACAATCCTTAGTCAGTCAACCCGGGACATCAGTTCTGGCGACACGACATCACCATCTTCTTCTTCTTTTTCTTCTTTCCCGGGGAAGAGGCTTGAAGCGGAATGCTCAGCCCGCGTTCCTCACTACTGGAGGGGCAACTCTTAAGCGGGCTTTACACGAGACGATAGATTGTGCAATGTGTCGTTGGGGTCACGGTTTTCGTGACGCACATCCGGCATACCGCACGACGTGGTTTCGTGTGACACCTCCTAGCAACGCAGTATCGCTCACAAATCGTGAGTCGTGTACTCGTCGCTAGGTTTTATAAAATTGTTTAATTAAAATGGCGGAGGTTGTTCATCGTTTCCGTGGCATCACACGTTGCTCCATGTGACACTACGGGAACGATGAACAGCAGCTTTACCTGCCTCCCGCGGCACCCACCGGCTTAATGGAAGGAAGGAGGTGGGCTGGATGTTTACATCCCACTCATCTCCGCCCCTCCGCTTCTATTGGCCGCCTGCCGTGTGACGTCGCTGTGACGCTGAATGTCCCTCCCACTCCAGGAAGTGGACGTTTGTCGCCCACAGCGAGGTCGTCCAGAAGGTAAGTATGTGTGACGGGGGTTAAACGAGTTTGTGCGCCATGGGCCACTAATTGCCCGTGACGCAAAAACGACGGGGGCGAGTATGATCGATTGTGCTATCGCACAATCTATCGTCTCGTGTAAAGCAGGCTTTACAACGGACACTTTCCAAACACCGGTGGCTTTATCCAACTTATCCGAGGTCGACGGGGCCCATCACAGCGGTGGCCAGTCCTTCAGCGGCAGCAACCGGGTTACTTAACCTCATAACAACGGCCGTACGACTTAAAGCGGCGGCAAACCAGGGTACTTATTCTGTTCCGCCGCTTTAAAGCGGCGGGCCGAAAAAAGCCTGTAGCGCCCCCCAGCAACCGAAAATCTCGGGGGTTTCAGCTACCGGGGGTAGCTGAGACCCCCCAGATTATGAATCGGGGTGTTTTTTTTGGACCCCGATAATGTGATCGCCGGTATACACCGTATACCGACGAACACGTGAAAAAAAAAGAAATGACCGGTAAAACTGATTTCTTTTTCATCTGACGTGATCAAACATATCAGATGAGAAAGTAATATAAACCCCTAGTGCTCCCAAAGCCCCCGGTACCGGAGAGTCCCCCCCCACCCCTACCCCCCTCCGGAAGTAAAAATGGCGCCGAAGCGCACAGAAAACTGCCGTCGCCGGCTCCTCCCCCTGACCCCTCCTCCGGTACACCAGAGCTCTCTGGTCCCCTGGAGCCCCTCCAGTTCTCCAAAGAGCCCCCCGTTCCCCCCGCCGAAGCATGCAAGATGGCGGCCAGCGCACAGTAGCGCGCAGCCGCATTCATCCTGCTCTTTCTGCCGCATGTGACACGTCACATGCGACAGAAAAGTTGTCGCCAGGTCTCCCGCCGTCAGCCCCCCGTCAGCCCCCGGTCAGCCCCGTTACCTGGCTTCTGCTCCGTCCCCGCGATCACTCCGCCTCTTTCTAGAAAGCTGGCGGCGCATGTGCAGACAGCGGCTGTCAGCTGGATCCTTGCAAGCAGGGACGCTGACATCGCTGCTGCACTGTGGACCGGGGGAGAGTGAGTGCAGTAATCTGCAGCCACACTCCTCACATAGAGAGCCTGCTGTTCTAGAAAATGGGGGGTACATTCTGTGAGCGTGCCCCTCATATTCTGGAATGAGGTTACTGCAGGTCACTCTGCCCTAGGTTGGACCGGGGCAGTGTGAGTGCAGTATTCTGAGATTACTGCACCCACACTGCTTATGGAGAGCTTGCTCTTCCAGAAAATGGGGGATACGTTCCCTGAACGTGCCCCCCATATTCTAGAAGGTCCAGAGTCGTCGAGGGACCTCCAAAATGGATTACAGCGACCGGAATTTGTTTATTTTCAATAAATTGGTGAAAAAGGAATGTTTCGGGGAGTTTTTTTTTCAAATAAATTTTTTTTTTTGTCTTTATTTTTTTCTATTACTGACTGGGTTAGTGATGTCGGGTATCTGTTTAGATGCCGTGACATCACTAACCCCAGGGCTTGATGGCAGGTGACATTACAGCTGGTATCAACCCCGTATATTACCCCATTTGCCACCGCACCAGGGCGCGGGATGAGCTGGGGCGAAGTGCCAGGATTGGCGCATCTAATGGATGCACCACTTCTGGGGCGGCTGCGGCCTGCTATTTTTAGGCTGGGAAGAGTCCAATAACCATGGCTCTTCCCACCCTGAGAATACCAGACCCCAGCTGTCCGCTTCACCTTGGCTGGTGATCTAATTTGGGGGGGGGCCCACGTTTGTTTGTTTGTTTGGAGCCCTCCAAATTGATCACCAGACAAGGTGAAGCTGTCAGCTGTGGTTTTCAGGCTACAGCTGTCTGCTTTACCCTAGCTGGCTATCAAAAATAGGGGGGACCCCACGTCATTTATTTTAATTATTAATTTTTTGGGGGGCTAAATACAAGGCTAGGCACCCTTTAGTGTCCCATGAAAGGCACTAAAGGGTGCCAGCTTAGAATATGCAGGGGGGTGGGACGTTATATATGTTTGACATCTATCCATTCATCCATTGTAGCATTTTAGGCTGTGTGCCCACGATCAGGGTTTGCAGCGTTTTAGGCGCAGTGTTTTCCCTGCGTCCATAACGCTGCGTTGTGCAGTAGAAGCACAGTGGAAGGATTTTTAGAAATCCTGTGCCCAATGTGCTTCTTTTCTCCGCAGCATACACTGACCTGTGGTGCAGCTTCCCGAGCCTCAGCATGTCAATTTATGCTGTGGAGACAAGGGTGTTCTCTGCAGGTAGCATAGAGCTCCACAGCAGCCTGAACCCAAATCGTGGTCATGGGCAGCTGCGTTCTCCCGTGGACAACACTCACATCTCTGCAGGAAGGCTGACACTGTGTACTAGACGCCGTGTCGCTGGATCATGGCCACATAGCCTAAAAGTGAGAAATTTGTTGCTACAGCAACATTTTTGTGAAGTACCTGTGGATTCAAAATGCTTACTATACTCCTGAATAAAATCCAGTTTCCAAAATGTGGTCACTTGTGGGGGGTTTCTGCTGTATAGGTACCCAAGGGGCCCTGCAAATGTGACATGGTGCCCGCAATTTATTTCAACTTTTCCAGAATTCAAATGGTACTCCTTCCATTCCAAGCCCTCCTATTTATCCAAACAGAGGTTTTTGGCCACATGTGGGGTATCCCTGTGCTCATAAGACATTGGATAACAACCTGTTGGGTCCACGGTTTGTTGTTGCCTCTTGAAAAAGTAAGAAATATGATGCTAAAGCAACATTTTTGTGAAAAAAATGAAAATTTTAAATATGGCAACCTAAGCTTATCAAATTCTGTGAAGTACTCTTGTATTAAAACTGCTCACTATACACCTAGATAAAAGCCTTGAGGTGTCTTGTTTCCAGAATGGGGTCACTTGTGGGGGACCTCCACTGTTTAGGCACCTTAGGGGCTTTCCAAATGCAACATAGCGTCCGCTAATAATTCCAGCCAATTGTGCAGTCAAATGGCGCTCCTTCCCTTCCGAGCCCTGCTGTGCACCCAAACAGTTGATTTCCACCACACATAAGGTATCAGCATACTCAGGAGAAATTGCACAATAAATTTTATGCTGAATTTTTTCCTTTTACACTTGTAAAAAAAAAAGCTACCTGGTTGAAGTAACAATTTTGTGGTAAAAATGTATTTTTTTATTTTCACAGCTCAACATTATAAACTTCTGTGAAGCACCTGGGGGTTCAGGGTACTCACCAAACATCTAGATAAATTCCTTGAGGGGCCTAGTTTCTAAAATGGGGTCACTTGTGTGGAGTTTCTGCTGTTTAGGTACCTTAGGGGACCTCCAAATGCGACATGGTGCCGCAATCTTTTTCAGCCAAATTTCCTTTCCAAAATTCAAATATTGCTCCTTTCGTTCCAAGCCCTCCCATTTGTCCAAACAAAGGTTTCAGACCACATGTGAGGTATCACCGCGCTCATAAAAAAGTGGGTAACAAACCTTGAGGTCAAATTTTTGGAATTACCTCTTGAAAAAGTGAGAAAATTGATGCTAAAGCAACATTTTTGAGAAAATTAATAAAAGTTTCAATATGACAACGTAACGTTAACAAAATCTGTGAAGTACCTGTGGATCCAAAATGCTCACTATACCCCTAGATAGAAGCCTTGAGGGGTCTAGTTTCCAAAATGGCATCACTTGTGAGGGGTTTCTTCTGTTTAGGTACCTTAGCGGACCTGTAAATGCAACATGGTGCCCGCAATCTATTTCAGCCAAATTTGCTTTCCAAAATTCAAATATTGCTCCTTCTGTTCCGAGCCCTCCCATTTGTCCAAACAGAGGTTTCTGACCACATGTGGGGTATCGGCGCGCTCATAAGAAAGTGGGGAACACATTTTGTTGTGTTATTTCTTCTAAAAGTGAATAAATTTGGGTTAGAGCAACATTTTTAGGTAAAATTAAATTTTTGCTTTTTTTCATTCCACATTGCTTTTGTTCATGTGAAACACCTGAAGGGTTAATACACTTCTTGAATGTGGTTTTGTGTACTTTGGGGGGGTGCAGTTTTTAAAATGGTGTCACATTTGGGTATTTTCTGTCATCTAGGCCTATCGAAGTCACTTCAAATGTGATGTGGTCCCTAAAAAATGGTTTTGTAAATTTTGATGTAAAAATGAGAAATCGCTGATAAACTTTGAACTCTTCTAACTTCCTAACAAAAAAATTTTGTTTCCAAAATTGTGCTGATGTAAAGTAGACAAGTGGGAAATGTTATTTATTAACTATTTTGTGTCACAGAAATCTCTGGTTTAACGGTATAAAAATTCAAAAGTTGAAAATTGCTAAATTTTCAAAATGTTTGCCAAAATTAAATTTTTTTCATAAATAAACGTAAAAAATATTGTCCTAAATTTGGTACTAACATGAAGTCCAATATGTGACGAAAAAACAGTCTTAGAATCACCGGGATCCGTTGAAGCGTTCCAGAGTTATAACCTCATGAAGTGACACTGGTCAGAATTGCAAAATTTGGTCTGGTCATTAAGGTGAAAATTAGCTCCATCAATAAGGGGTTAAAGAACTGTGAGTAAAGACACCTGGAACTGCAGCAGCCAACTTGGACTCTTATTACCAGGGCTGTCGCCCCACACCTCGGCACCAACGGCCATTGCCACCGCTACTCCCCTCATCATCCTCCCTGCGGCCTGCTCAACCTGTGGGGAGCGATACCATCCTCGCTGCTACTACCATCACCCCCGGAGAATGGCGACAGCAGCGGTGGCTATTCCATGGCCACGTACTGCAGGTGTTGTCACGACAAAAAATCACCTCCTATCCGCCTTTTTTATTGTGGACACCTCGGGGCACGAAGCTGGGAAAAAGGGCCACCCCGTGACATCCCCGAAACCGACATTACTGGCCCAACGACGAGTAAGGTTAAGCCCCTGCCCCCTGGGTGCCACACTAACATCTCTGGAATAATAAATATGGAAACAGGCATGCAATACTACTATGAGAAAACATGTAAAAATTGAGATACTTAGCACACAAAAATGGCCAGATTTTATGTGAGTCCAACAGCCAACGCCAAGGCGACCTCTTTTTGTTGGGTCCCTGCCTACTCTGATGACTCTCTTTCGGGTTAAAAAAAAACCCTCCAATTTATGGGCGGACAGGAACCTGTTGCACACTGCAGTGCTAAGATATGTAGAACAATGAATATGGGAATATAGATATGCATTACTGCTATGAAAAACATGTAAAAATTGAGACACTTAGCACACAAAATTGGCCAGATTTTATTTGAGCCCAACAGCCAATGCCAAGGTGACCTCATTTTTGTTGGGTCCCTTACAAACTAAAGCCTCTGTTTGGGTTTAAAAAAGGAGGTCGCCACATATTTTAGCACTGCAGAGGGCAACTGTCTCCTTTTTATTACTATGTTTCATATTCAGTTTGCGCCTGTTCACATTAGAACAAGTATTAGGCAAGCAGTATACATTTTTTTTTTGCTTTGTATCTACTTTTTGCTTTGCGTTCTTATAATTGTTATTTATTTATTGCAATTTTTTCAGCACTATCATATAGAGTTATCTATTCTGCCTTATAGAAAGTACTCCTAAGACTCTGCCCTTTAAGGCTTCTCTGTTTGACTGTGTCTCAAATACCTATTTAAAGGCAAGTGTTGTTTTTTAATCCTCTTTCTCACTAACGTTCAGTTTATCTCAAACTACCATGATAGTTTGTCTTCAAAAACATTTAGCTTTAATTTTTGTTTTTCTCATTTTATTTATTTATTTATTTTGTAATTTTCCTTATTAGGCATCTGTGTATATAAGTAATAGCAGAACGAAAAACACCCAGGGCGCATCACTAAGAGATATCAGGCAAGTTCACACCCCTACCACTCCTCACCTCTTCCAGCCCCTTTGTGTTTGGAAGCGCGATAGACCTCATATTAATTCAGACATAGATTTGGTATTTTGAGAGGGATATTTATACCTATAATGTGTAGCCATATATACAGTCATATGAAAAAGTTTGGGCACCCCTATTAATGTTAACCTTTTTTCTTTATAACAATTTGGGTTTTTGCAACAGCTATTTCAGTTTCATACATCTAATAACTGATGGACTGAGTAATATTTCTGGATTGAAATGAGGTTTATTGTACTAACAGAAAATTTGCAATCCGCATTTAAAAAAAATTTGACTGGTGCAAAAGTATGGGCACCCTTATCAATTTGAACACTCCTAACTACTTTTTACTGACTTACTAAAGCACTAAATTGGTTTTGTAACCTCATTGAGCTTTGAACTTCTTAGGAAGGGGTATCCAATCATGAGAAAAGGTATTTAAGGTGGCCACTTGCAAGTTGTTCTCCTATTTGAATCTCCTATGAAGAGCGGCATCATGGGCTCCTCAAAACAACTCTCAAATGATCTGAAAACAAAGATTATTCAACATAGATGTTCAGGGGAAGGATACAAAAAATTGTCTCAGAGATTAAACTGTCAGTTTCCACTGTGAGGAACATAGTAAGGAAATGGAAGAACACAGGTACAGTTCTTGTTAAGCCCAGAAGTGGCAGGCCAAGAAAAATATCAGAAAGGCAGAGAAGAAGAATGGTGAGAACAGTCAAGGACAATCTACAGACCACCTCCAAAGACATGCAGCTTCATCTTGCTGCAGATGGTGTCAATGTGCATCGGTCAACAATACAGCGCACGTTGCACAAGGAGAAGCTGTATGGGAGAGTGATGCGAAAGAAGCCGTTTCTGCAAGCACGCCACAAACAGAGTCGCCTGACGTATGCAAAAGCACATTTGGACAAGCCAGTTACATTTTGGAAGAAGGTCCTGTGGACTGATGAAACAAAGATTGAGTTGTTTGGTCATACAAAAAGGCGTTATGCATGGAGACAAAAAAACATGGCATTCAAAGAAAAGCACTTGCTACCCACAGTAAAATTTGGTGGAGGTTCCATCATGCTTTGGGGCTGTGTGGCCAATGCCGGCACCGGGAATCTTGTTAAAGTTGAGGGTCGCATGGATTCAACTCAGTATCAGCAGATTCTTGACAATAATGTGCAAGAATCAGTGATGAAGTTGAAGTTACGCAGGGGATGGATATTTCAGCAAGACAATGATCCAAAACACCGCTCCAAATCTACTCAGGCATTCATGCAGAGGAACAATTACAATGTTCTGGAATGGCCATCCCAGTCCCCAGACCTGAATATCATTGAAAATCTGTGGGATGATTTGAAGCGTGCTGTCCATGCTCGGCGACCATCAAACTTAACTGAACTGGAATTGTTTTGTAAACAGGAATGGTCAAATATACCTTCATCCAGGATCCAGGAACTCATTAAAAGCTACAGGAAGCGACTAGAGGATGTTATTTTTGCAAAAGGAGGATCTACAAAATATTAATGTCACTTTTATGTTGAGGTTCCCATACTTTTGCACCGGTCAAATTTTGTTTAAATGCGGATTGCACATTTTCTGTTAGTACAATAAACCTCATTTCAATCCAGAAATATTACTGAGTCCATCAGTTATTAGATATATGAAACTGAAATTGCTGCTGCAAAAACCCAAATTGTTATAAAGAAAAAAGGTTAACATTAATAGGGGTGCCCAAACTTTTTCATATGACTGTATTTGCCCAATAATTTAAGGGTCCAAAACGTAACACATGAATTTGATTTGTCTTATTTATTGGAGTGAAATACTTTCTTTTAACTCCTTTTACCTATTTTCCTGTTTCTGGACACTTTTTCACAAACTATTAAATACCATATTTTTTGCATTATACACCGTGTGCAGAATTATTAGGCAAGTTGTATTGTAGAGGATTTTTTTTATTATTGATCAACAACTATGTTCTGAATCAACCCAAAAGACTCATAAATATCAAAGCTTAATATTTTTGGAAGTTGGAGGGGTTTTTTGTTTTTTAGATTTGGCTATCTTAGGAGGATATCTGTTTGTGCAGGTAACTATTACTGTGCAGAATTATTAGGCAACTTGATAAAAACCAAATATATTCCCATCTCACTTGTTTATTTTCACCAGGTAAACCAATATAACTGCACACAATTTAGAAATAAACATTTCTGACATGCAAAAACAAAACCCCAAAAAATTTGTGTCCAATATAGCCCCCTTTCTTTATGATGACACTCAACAGCCTACCATCCATAGATTCTGTCAGTTGCTTGATCTGTTTACGATCAACATTGCGTGCAGCAGCCACCACAGCCTCCAGACACTGTTCCGAGAGGTGTACTGTTTTCCCTCCGAGTAGATCTCACATTTTATGAGGGACCACAGGTTCTCTATGGGGTTCAGGTGAACAAGGGGGCCATGTCATTACTTTTTCATCTTTTAGACCTTTACTGGCCAGCCACGCTGTGGAGTAGTTGGATGCATGTGATGGAGCATTGTCCTGCATGAAAATCAGGTTTTTCTTGAACAATACCACTTCTTGCTGTACCGCTGCTTGAAGAAGTTGTCTTCCAGAAACAGGCAGTACGTCTGGGAGTTGAGCTTCACTCCATCCTCAACCCGAAAAGGTCCCACAAGTTCATCTTTGATGATACCAGCCCATACCAGTACCCCACCTCCACCTTGCTGACGTCTGAGTCGGAGTGGAGCTCTCTGTCCTTTACTGATCCAGCCTCTGGCCCATCCATCTGGCCCATCAAGTCACTCTCATTTCATCAGTCCATAAAACCTTTGAAAAATCAGTCCTAAGATATTTCTTGGCCCAGTCTTGATATTTTATCTTATGTTTCTTGTTCACAGGTGGTGGTTTTTCAGCCTTCCTTACCTTGGCCATGTCCCTGAGTATGGCACATCTTGTGCTTTTTGATACTCCAGTAATAGTGCAGCTCTGAAATATGGCCAAACTGGTGGCAAATGACATCTTGGCAGCTTCACGCTTGATTTTCCTCAATTCATGGGCAGTTATTTTGCGCCTTTTTTGCTCAACACGCTTCTTGCGACCCTGTTGGCTATTTGCCATGAAACACTCGATTGTTCGGTGATCATGCTTCAAAAGTTTGGCAATTTCAAGACTGCTGCATCCCTCTGCAAGACATCTCACAATTTTGGACTTTGCAGAGCCCGTCAAATCTCTCTTCTGACCCATTTTGCCAAAGGAAAGGAAGTTGCCTAATAATTAAGCACACCATATATAGGGTGTTGATGTCATTACACCGCACCCCTCCTCATTACAGAGATGCACATCACCTGATTTACTTAATTGGTAGTTGGCTCTCAAGCCTATACAGCTTGGAGTAGGACAACATGTATAAAAGGTATCATGTGATCAAAATACTCATTTGCCTAATAATTCTGCACAAAGTGTAAGAAGCAGTTTTCCTTTTAAAAATGTGGGAGGAAAATGAAGGGTGCATCTTATAATCCAAATGTATCTTATTGGGAGGTGGTGGAGAGGTGTAGCAGGACGCAGGGGCAATGCTGTGGGCTGCGGACACTGTGCTGGGGCTGCAGGTGCTGTGCTGGGGGCTATGGGTGCTGTGGTGTGCGCTGTGGGCACAGAGGCAGCGGCCATACTAAAAATATTGGCGGTGCAAGATTCAAATAATGGCACTCTGAGTCAGCACATGCGCAGATGGAGCTCTCGGCTCAAGATCTCATCTGCACACACACCGCCTCTGACCCATTGATCTCCCAGCAGTAGACTTAAGGAAAATGGCGCCTGGAGGTGGCGTGTGTGCAGAAGAGATTTTGGCTTATCATTGAGCCAATAGCTCAATCTGCGCACGTGCTGACTCCAGGCGCCATTTTTTTTAAGCCGCATCGCCAACAGTCTCACAGCACCTGCAGCGAGCATCTGAGACACCTGCCGCACCGCCCACAGCATTGCCCTGCTCCACTACCGTCCCTGCCTTCTGTGACCCCGCTCCACCACTGCTGTCACCTCCCCCAGATTGTAAAACAGACCCCATTTTTTTTCTCTAAATTTGGAGTGCTTCTTATAAACCGAAAAATACAGTCGGTTAAAAGGTGCAGCATTTATTTCACTTTTCAGTTTCAATTGGACAAAACTCTGGTCCCTTTTTCTAGGTTTCGCTCTGTTCACTCTTCCGTTAGCATATTCCATTTATAATAGGTAATCCACTGTATCAGATGAATTGTCTCCACTGTGTTGTCTGGATTCTATATTGTAGAATAGAAAACAAAGTTCTGTTTGCAGAAGAATTCCGCTTGCATAACTCCATAACTGATGCAACTAATCACTTTTTCCGTTTGCCTTTTCCTAAGAGACATGTGAACAGAGACTAAAGTGTGAAAGGAAATTCCATGGACTCCCATATTTCTGTCCTTTTGAATAAAAAATTTAGGACATTTAAGACAATTAAGACTTGCCTGAGGAATGCCCCAAAGCAGCCAGGTCTTTCTACTCTTGGCCATCCTTTTTAAGCATTTCGTTTGTAGAGCTACCCCAACAAAATCAGAACTGTTGGAAATCATGGAGTCCCATTCAATGACTCTATATCCTGACCAGTAAGACTCCAGCTTTATTTGAACCAGTAGCATAGCTACCGGGGGGGCATAGGGTGCGGCCGCCCCGAGCCCTGAGCCCCCCGGAGCAGCACTACTGTTAAATATATCTGCATGCGCAGGGCGTCGACATAGTAAACTACTGTGGTAGTGCTAGGGGAGACGCAATCTCCCAGCGCACACGCAGGACATCACTAAGCGCCGGGACTCTGATGTCCTCACTGCACAGCTCAAAACCTGCTGGAGCAGGTGAGTATATGATTTTTTATTTTTTTTGTAGAACGAGAGACAGATATATCAAGGCTGGGGGCCCATATATGCCAGCATGGGGTCTAGGCTGGGAGCCCATATATAGAAAAAAACACATAGAACTGTATCAAAAAACAAAACCTACCAAAGATGCCATGACCAGCTGAGGGAGGATTCTCCGGTCGTGATGTCTGTGTAACCAAACCCCCTTATCCTCTAAGAATAAACACACGGACTGCATGCGATTTGGTTGAAATGGCCACAGCAGCCTTTTATTGCCTATTGTTTACAAACTAGCACCTTAGGGACGCCGTCCAACGGGCGACCCAAAACAACCACATAAAGGTAACAATAGACAATAACATTTACAATACCCCCCGGGGTAGGCCCAGTCCATTAACTACTACTCCCCCTGTCCCCGGCCGCAACACACCGACCCAGAGACGAGGTGCCAATCACCCACGGATTGACCCCCACACTTTGGCAGAACCCCGTGCCTGCCACATCCCGGAAACCGAGAGCCACCATACCAAGACAATGACTCCCGGTCCAGCCACCAATCACTTCCAAACCTCTGGACCAGACCTACCCCCCCCCCGCTGCTGTGACAAAGAGTATCCCAACTACCCAAAAAATATCCCCCACATAACAACACAAAGGGAGGGTGGGCGGGGATTGTTCGGCGTCCGGAAGCAGAAGAGGAGGTAACTCTTTCCTCTCCCAGACTAACCCTTTCCCTGCTCCTCCTCTTCCTCCCAGGCTAAGACCATCCCCCAATGCCATATTAGGCATACACCCAACTGTCCCTATTAACCCCATCACTCCCTACCTCCCCCTTGGTCATGTCGCCCCTCCCCCCCAAGTGGGTCCGTGGCTTTCTTGACCAGCTGAGGGAGGATTCTCCGGTCGTGATGTCTGTGTAACCAAACCCCCTTATCCTCTAAGAATAAACACACGGACTGCATGCGACTTTGTTGAAATGGCCACAGCAGCCTTTTATTGCCTATTGTTTACAAACTAGCACCTTAGGGACGCCGTCCAACGGGCGACCCAAAACAACCACATAAAGGTAACAATAGACAATAACATTTACAATACCCCCGGGGTAGGCCCAGTCCACTAACTACTACTCCCCCTGTCCCCGGCCGCAACACACCGACCCAGAGACGAGGTGCCAATCACCCACGGATTGACCCCCACACTTTGGCAGAACCCCGTGCCTGCCACATCCCGGAAACCGAGAGCCACCATACCAAGACAATGACTCCCGGTCCAGCCACCAATCACTTCCAAACCTCTGGACCAGACCTACCCCCCCCGCCACAGGACAGACCACATGACACCTTACGTGGCCTGGACCCGCCACACACCAAAGCACGCTCCACACCATCCTGCAGACCCAACGCCCATAAATCCAGACCGACCTCGTTGAGGTGCACACCATCACCCCTCCGAAATCGCCAGTCTGCCGGCTCCAAATCCCTGTGCCTTACCACAGTCCCACCATTCCTGGTCACAAACCTAGCCACCACCCTATTCACCTGGGCCCTGGCCTTATTAACCTTTTCCACCGACCGAGCCCCTCTCCATGCCAACCTGGTCACTATGTCGGACCATACGACCAGCAAACCAGGATACCGCTTCCACAACTGCAGTAAGTCGATCTTTATATCCCGGATCAAATCCCGCGACGCCCTGGCACCAAGATCATTACCCCCCACATGCAATACCAACACATCCGGGGGCCGCTCAACCTTACAATGGAAACGAAATTCCGGGACCACCCTGCCCCACTCCATGCCCCGAACTCCAATCCATCGAACAGTCGCCTGCGCACGATCCAAACCCAGCTGTCGACCATTCTGGCGGACCTCAGCCCGACGGGCACCCCAAAATACGAAAGAGTGCCCCAAGATCCAGATCAGGCACTTCCCTATAACAAATAAAACAGAACGAAAATATCAAAACCAATAACATCACAACCACCAAGACAGCTAGAAACACCCCTTTCCGCAACCTTCCGCACGTAACCAAAGTACCATGATGCTACAACAACTGCGGTCTCACATACCGCCGAAAACAAGAAGATTCCCATCTACCAATACGCTTCACCACCTCATCTCCAAGCCCCCAACTAGCTGCCTCCGTCGCTGCCCCAATTCGGAATGAATGCGACCCGAATTCCTCCGGGCGCTCCCCCGCGTTACGTAGGCTTAGCCGCAGCACCGCCACAAACTGAAACCTCGACAAAAACAACCCATTCAAATGCCGCAACAACGGGCCAGGTAAGCCTCCCCTCACGGCCAGAAATCTCTCAACTAAACGCACAGGGCACAATTCCTCTCCTGGAGCCGCATATAACACCACCAATCTACCACGGCCCAGCTGATCCATTTTTGACCGGCGAATCCGGCACTCCACCTGACCACCGCTCACTCGCACGTCCTCAAGCATCAAACCACCACCCGTCACCCTAGACGGGCTTACCAGCTCGCCTATCCGGAAAGCCCCATAAAAAGCGAGACTGAAAGCCGTTGTAAACAAAACCGTCTCGTATACAGACTCACAAATGCCGCTCAGGCCACCCACCATCCGTCTCAACAAACCGAACGATACAGGACGCCTCTTGTCCCTCTCCCGTACACCGCGGCGAAAACCCCGCAAAGCCTGACGAACCCCAAAATCCTGTGAAACATCACGCTCCCCTCTCATTTTTAACCAAAACGCCACTGCCGACACCCGATGTGCCACAGCCGATGCCGATCGCCCGGCTGAAAAATCCGTACTCACCAACGACAACAAAGCCACCAAGTAATCCACGCTCTCCCCACCAAACATCAGGCACAACAACTCCTCCCATTCAGCCCACACCTTAGCATACCGGCACCAAGTCACCTCGGTCACCGAGTTCCGAATCAAGTCTGAGATCA
The DNA here is from genome assembly GCF_048569485.1 of Anomaloglossus baeobatrachus. Taxonomy (NCBI): domain Eukaryota; kingdom Metazoa; phylum Chordata; class Amphibia; order Anura; family Aromobatidae; genus Anomaloglossus; species Anomaloglossus baeobatrachus. The sequence goes on along the minus strand of NC_134354.1, from coordinate 50,580,432 downwards.
CTGCCTCACCAGATGCCACAAATCCTCAGGACACTCCACTCCAACTTCGTCCGCCCACGGCAACAGCGCCCGAAACCTGCTGAACTGAAAACGAGACAAAGCATCAGCCACCTCGTTGTCAACACCCGGAACGTGCCTTGCCACTACCTGCACATTCAACTGCAGGCATCTCAACACTAAATGCCGCAAATACACCACCACCGGCTCCGACTTAGCAGACAAGTTGTTAATCGCGTGCACCACTGCCTGGTTATCACAATGAAAACACACTTTCCTTCCGGCAAAATGCGACCCCCATAGCTCCACTGCCACTACAATGGGAAATAGCTCTAACAGAGCCAAATTCCTAACCAAGCCGCTCTCCCGCCATGCCTGTGGCCACTGCCCGACACACCAATGACCTCTGAAGACAGCTCCAAACCCGGCTGACCCCGCCGCATCCGTAAACAGCTGCAACGCCCCGTTAGACGCCACCCTCTCCATCACCAGCGCCCGGCCGTTAAAATGCTGCAAAAATTGATCCCATACTTCCAAATCATCCCTGATCGCCTTTGTGATCCGCACAAAATGCGCCGGAGACCTTACCCCGGCCGTCGCCGTCGCCAAACGCCTCGCAAACACTCTCCCCATGGGCACAATTCTGCAAGCAAAATTCAATTTTCCAAGCAAGGACTGCACCGCCTTAAGCCGCACCTTCTTCGCCACTTTCACCCCCGTCACTACGGTCCTCAAATCACGGACCTTCTCCGCCGGCAACCTGCATTCCATAGCAATGGAGTCAATCTCAATTCCCAAAAAACACATCACCGGCGCCGGGCCTTCCGTCTTATCCGGCGCCAAAGGAATCCCGAAGCTGGCCGCAGCTTTTTGCAACGCAAATAGCAAACCCGCACAAACCATCGAACCCGCCGGCCCGACACACAGGAAATCGTCCAAATAATGAATGATGGACGTAAACCCGGACACGTCCCGAACCACCCACTCAACAAACGAACTAAATGCCTCAAAGTACGAACACGAAATGGAACAGCCCATTGGCAAACAACGATCAACATAATAACTGCCATCCCACCAGCAACCCAACAAATGCTGACTATCTGGATGAACCGGTAACAACCGAAACGCCGCTTCCACATCCGCCTTTGCCATCAATGCACCCTGCCCCGCCGCCCTAACCAGGTCCAACGCCTTATCGAACGACACATAATATACCGCTGACAACTCCGGTGCAATGCCATCATTCACCGATAACCTTTCCGGGTAAGATAAATGATGAATCAGCCGAAATTTATTCAGCTCTTTCTTTGGCCCCACCCCCAACGGCGAAACCACCAAATTCCCGCACGGCGGGGCGACATAAGGACCGCCCATCCTGCCCAAAGCCACCTCCTTTTCAAGCTTCTCATCCACCACTTCCGGATGATCCCGAGCGGAACGCAAATTACGATACGGCGGGCCCGACGCCTTAACAACCGACGGGATATGAAAACCATCGGAAAAACCAGAACATAACAATGCCGCAGCCTCCCCGTCCGGATACCTATTTAAAAACGAACCCATCACTTCTACCTTCACCGGCGTCGTCCCTCTTACCAGCCCCGTCACCAGCCTTTCCTTTTCCTTTTTTAAAACATTTGGACAAGCTATGTCCCCCCCCACATCCGGAGCATTCATGCTTAAAACGGCACGCCGCTCCAAACCTGCACTGCCCCTCATTGTACTGCCAACACAGACCTTTTTTGAAACTTGCCGGGGACCCGGCCCCCGAACCCCCGGCGCCCCCCCGAAAGGGCTGAGCCGGTGCCGACATCAGTCGCATCCATAAGGAAATATCCTTATGGTCCCATCGCATATCTGGCCGCAATGCCTTCCGCTGCCTAAATTGTTCGTCGTACCGCAGCCACGCCAGCCCGCCATAAACCCTATAAGCCTCCCCTATCGCATCCATGTAACCGAACAAAGCCGAACAATGCACCGGCTCCTTCTCCCTGACCACGCTCGCCAAAATCGCAAATGCCTGTAGCCAGTTGGCAAAAGTCCGAGGAATAAGCCTATAACGGCGCTTTTCCTCCTCGTCCTTCTCCTTTTTGGAGTCACTCGGCTTAACCCTATCCAGATTAAATTTCTCCAGGGGGAGCAGAGAAAATATCTCCACATATTCCCCTTTCCAAATTTTTTCCCGCACCTCCTTCTTTAAATGGGCCCCCAGCGGGCCTTCAAAACAAACATAAACTTCGCTTTTAGCCCTATCATCTAAGCGCACCACCTCATCCTCCTTCTCCTTTTCCTTCTCCTTTTCCTTCTCCTTTTCCTTCTCCTTTTCCTTCTCCTTTTCGCCCCCCAGCTCACTCCCCCCTTCGCCCCCCCCTTTACTCGCACCCGCTCCGTCACCCCCCGTTACCGACGAGGCCCCTAGGCCGGACGCACCCACCCACGCAGCCACCGGCGCCTGAGCCTCCCCCCCCACCGCCCCCGGAGCCGCCGCCAGCCCCTGCAACAGCCCCAACAATTGGCTCCACACAGCTAAACCAGCGGGCGCTGCCGTAGCCGCAGCCGCCCCCCCCGAAGCCCCCCGCCAGCGCAGCCCCTGCCGCCTCCGCAGCCGTCTCACCCGACCGCAGCTCGGCGTCCCCCGAGACCGCCGTCTCGCTGTCCTCCGTCTGTCGTCCATCCGATTCCTCCGAAACGAAAGCCTCTTCCTCCTCCTCGCCGCTGGCCTCATCTTCCATCCGACATCCGGGGGGCGCCGCCGCAGCACCCCCCCCACCACGGCCGCCAGACAGGCCCGCCGCGTGGGCAGAGTCATCCCCGCTCCATCTCTTGCCCCGGGGTGACAACCCAGGAGACCGTCCTGTCCCCCGCGCCGGCACTCCGGGCCTCGATCTCTTGCGCCCGCCCCCCTGCCGACTGCAAGGGGCCTCTGGGCGCGGACGAACAGACGCCCGGCTCCGGGTCTCAGCCGTCGTCGCCTCCGGCCCTCCTGGGCTATTGCAGGTCTCCGTCCGCCGAGTCCTCCCGCTCCCACGGGAGACTGCCACATCCGGGGGCTGCACAGCGGTACTGAGTGACCCGGTGGTTGCCGCAGGGCTCCCGCCGTCACTCCTCCTCTCAGCCGCACCAGGGTTAGGCACCGCAGACCTCCCCCCGGCGCCGGACCTACCGCCACGTGCAGCCCCGCGGTCCCCCCGCCGACTTCAGGGGGATCTGCTGGCCTCTCTCCTGCGCCGAGCGCGCTCCCGACCTGGAGCCGCTGCACTCACAGTAAATCCAGCCCGGAGGCCGGGACCGGAAGTAGGCCCCGTGCTGGCCACTCCCACCTCCTGACCGCCGCGGCTGGAGCGAAGATTCCTCCCGCCGGCCTCTGCAACAGCCAGATGCTGCCGCTGCGCCGCACTCTGCGGAGGGTCCCTGGAGGGGCTCTTACATCTCCTCCTCGCCCCCCCCACGCCCGGGGAATACCTGCGGGGGGGCCGCGACTGGCGCCCACCGCTGCTGGGGGGACGAGGGGCAAGCGCCGACAGGTTAACCCCGGCAGCCCTGATGTGGGACTGCACTGCCAGGGGCCCGTGCGCTGCAACCGCTGCCTGGATCAAACGCTGCAGGTCCTGGAGGTCAGCCATGGTGGTGATTGTTCGGCGTCCGGAAGCAGAAGAGGAGGTAACTCTTTCCTCTCCCAGACTAACCCTTTCCCTGCTCCTCCTCTTCCTCCCAGGCTAAGACCATCCCCCAATGCCATATTAGGCATACACCCAACTGTCCCTATTAACCCCATCACTCCCTACCTCCCCCTTGGTCATGTCGCCCCTCCCCCCAAGTGGGTCCGTGGCTTTCTGACCTGATGATGCATTCACAAACAGAATGTGGTAAACCTTCCTCTTGAAGGCGGCTGCAGCCCAGGTGCAAGATGCTGATGTCACAGCCACTGAACCCTAATATTCTGTTTGTGCATGCATCATCTGGTTGGCACCTTTGGTAGGTTTTTCTTTTTTGATACAGTTCTATGTGTTTTTTTCTTAATAATTTGCTTTAGGGACTCGCAAGTGTGAGAATCCGTGACGTGGATTGCGAGCGTCCATATTTTGGACCAAAATATCAACTAATATCTCACACTTGAGGTATGGCACATTTTATCCATTTTTGCAGGATGTGTATGGACCTTTTGATTTTAGGTGGTATATGGTGAGTCTGTCATGTGATATGCACCCATATAGTGTTAACTGACCCACCTTGCCTAGTGTTGTACATCATTTATAGGCCATAATTCAGACACTCGCGTATCCGTGTGAGTTGCACTTATATAGTGCTGTTTAGCCCTGACCTATGTTTCTGGCGTCATCTATAGGTTACAGTTCAGACAGTGTGCATCACACCCTTCTACATGACGGCCTACCAATGCAAGTCTTATTAGTGTGCAAGTTTTTTGCTAAGCAGTCACCCCCCTCCCCTCTAAGTTGTAGGGTTGAGTGGCTGTGTCATCAGCATTTTGCACCAGGGCTGCAGCCGCGTTCAAGAGGAAGGTATACCACATTGTGTTGGTGCATATGTGCCGCCCCCATGCCAGCAGCCTGCCGCTGCTTGGGTCCGGACCTTCCGGTGGGTGGCTCGAGGGTCTCCAGACCCGAGGGATCCCGCGGACACTCCGAATGAAAAGGGTTGAGGGGTGGTGGACGTATATGTACGGGCTGGGCCGTACTAGGTTCGTGACGCCACCCACAGTATGTGGTGATATTGGACACCACCGCTGCAGTTACGGGGCACCCGGGGGAGATGTTGTGCAGCAAGTTGTTAACCCCTCTGTGGGCAGGGATGGTGGCCCCGGGACCCGTTGGGGTTGGTGGTGCAGGGAGATGGGCGACCGCAGGGTGCTGGTGTACTCCCTATTAAGAAAACACACGAGTCTCTGGTAAACCAAGGTGATGGTGGTTGGTGCCCACAGCCGGCTGCGTTCTGGTTCTCCCACTTGGCTGGTGGTCTCTGTCTTTCTCCTACACCTTTTTTAGAACAGTGGACTGCCTGTGCTTGCAACTTCAGGAGTCCGCTCCCAGCTGGTTGTCGTCTAAGGAGCCCTTGCCCGCAGACGCTGGCCCGTGGGATCTCTGAGCCGTGGCGGTGGCCTTTTATCCCCCTCGGTGGGCTGTTGCCTTCTATTAGGGACTTTGGGTGGGACAGGACCTCTAGTACTGGCCGCAATCAGTGAATTAGCTGGTTCCAGTCGCTTCTGGTTCTGGCTTCAGGGTCCGAGTACCCCTCTGTGTGCTCCAGCTTCCGAGTCGGTTCCCCGGGTCGGTACCGGCGGGCTACAATCCTGTCCCAGTCCACCTCGGTTCCACCGAGCCGTCTTCCCGACTCCTGCAGACGGAGACCGCCGTCTGCCTCCTAACCAAAGGCACCAGGGCTCCTACCCTGGTACCTGTCAGTTTTCCTCAGGCCCAGACACAGGCTTGACCTCCACTCTCCTTGAACTCTACAACTCATCTGACTTTTCCCCGCCCCGGGCTGTCTAAAACTCCTAGGTGGGCGTCTTCCAACCGCCTGGTTCCACCCCCTGGTGTGTCTATCAAGCCCTTAGGGAGTGACTAGGGTTTTAAGGGCTGGCTGATGTCACCTGTGAGGGAAGGGTGTTGTGTGGGGCCCTATTTGTGACTACCTGGCCCGGCCAGGGCGTCACACATACATCATCTGGTCTGGCAACTCTGGTAGGTTTTTCTTTCTTGGGAGCCCATATATACCAGCTGAAGACCCATATATACCAGCACAGGGCACAGGCTGGAGGCTCATATATACCAGCATGACGACCCATATATAACAGCATGTGGCCTTGGAGGCCCTTATATACCAGCATAGAGCCTAGGGTGAGGGCCCATATATACTAGCATGGATCCCAGGCTGTGGGTCCATATACACCAGAATGGGGTCCATTTTGGGGACCCATATATACCAGGCTGGGAGCCCATACACACCAAGATGGGGACATACTATATACTGTATACCAGGATGGGGAACATTACTACATAATGAAGGGGGTGCAACACATGTCTTTATAGGATTTTGAAAGTTGCAAGGGCCCGTACATGTGACATAAACATGTCAATATTGCATCAGGGTCCATCAGATTCTAGTTAAGCCACTGGTGTGGGGGGCACTTATACAGTGTGAGGAGCCTTTATATAATGTGGGAGCTAATGTAGGAGTCATTATACAGTGTGGGAGGTAATGGGGATCCTTTCTACAGTATGAGAGCTAATGTGGCGACTGTCGTATACTGTGGGGACTACTTTGGGGGCCTTCATACAGTGTAGAGGGCCACTATAGAAGCCATTATACAATGTGGGGGCTGCTGTGGGTACAATTAATCAGTGTGTCAGCTACCGTGGTGGCCATTATATAGTGTGTGGACCATTATTTTGAGGGAGCTGTAGGCCCATCAAACTGTGTATAGGGGAGGTGTAGAGGCATCATACTGTGTATAGGGAGCTATGGGAACATCACACTGTGTATAGGGGAGGTATAGGGGCTTCATACTGTGTATAGATGAGCTGTACATGGGGGAACATTATTAACTGTTAAGTGGACACTTAAGAAGCATTATTGTTATATGGGCACTCAGGGTATCGTGACCGTCGCAGGCACACTCGGGGCATTATTACTTTCTAGAAGCAAAATGTGGGCACTTTTCTAGGGCACTTATACAGGGCATTACTATTTTCTAGGGGACAATTTTACCATGTAAATGGTACAGTGGTGGCATTAGTATGTGGGGGGCACAGTGGTGGCATTATTTGGGAGCACAGTTGTGGCATTATCATGTGGAGCAATAAGAGGAACACGGTTTTTGTGGCACACAGCAGGTGCAGTAATAGGAACACATATAACAGCAACGGCTCGGTATTGGGGTGACGGCAGGATGAGGAGTTTGTGCAGGTAGCGAATAGATGGGGACGGTGCCAGAAATGTGAGAAGTCAAATGTGTTTGTTGTAATCTCTGTAGACGAGTTGTGGCTGGAAGAAGTTGTCATGTCGGTCTGGACCAGAACGTCAGCTGTAAGTCACCATCTATAACTGTACTTTAATCTCTTGTATGTGCTGCAGGACCGATATCTTCCACTATATAGTCACCATATAGCGGTAATATTAGTGTAATCTGCCGAGGTTCCCCTATACCCACCATTAGTCTGTGCCACCGTAGTTATCATGGTTACCTGGTTAGGGGCCCACTCAGATGTGTTCGCCCCTCCTGAGCTGAACCCTTAGCTACACCACTGATTTGAACCCAAAAACAACAGAATCTGAAGACAATGAGGCAGATATAATAAAGGAAACATTGTGCAGGCCACGCTGTGCCACCTGCAGGTAGTGTTTAGATAGCAAAATGATTTATAGTGTTGTCCCGAAAGATTTAATATAATATCTGAATCGCGTGGAACAGCGGCGACACCAGAAGTTGCAGAAGGACCCAACTGTGACTTGTACTGTAGCTCCATTGACAATAGACAGTAGGGTCCCAGTAAATGTGGAGAACTATGTCCCATCAGTGTGTACTGGAATTAGCTTCTAGGTGTAGGAGTGATTGCTCTTCCTCTCCCCTGGCTATTCCAGGACAGGACTGTACAGATTTGTTCCGGGCCCCAAGGTGTGAGTTCTTAGATAGGAGTCTCCTCGGGCATCTTTATGGTAGTTTCTAGAAGCTTATGGTGATCAGATTGTGAATAGTTAACTCTCATACTGTCACAAGGGTCTCCCATTCTTGGGAGATGGGTAACAGGTTTAGGATCTAAGTCTCACATTGTCTTGTGTGACTCTGGGTTTTAATCATATTTGCTTTCTTTTGCTACAACAATGGTTAATGACTCTTTTCTTGCTGGTAGCTCCTTGTCAGTTACATCTCAGGTGCAGCCGGTTTGTGTTCACTCCCTTTCTCTTTAAATAGTCTCATGTTCCATCACCTGATGCCGGGTATAGAATCTCATCATTTTGAACTGACTACTATGGAGGAAGGAAACCTCTAGAAGTTGCTGAGGTCATACCGCTTGCAGCTCTGGTGCTTGGCTGCAGCTTTGGAGTTGGTGTTTATCCTTTTTGTCTATGTTGTCATGTCTGTCTTCCTTGCTCTGTGTTTCATTACTGTAGAGGTGAAGTCTGGTGGACTCACCAGCCTTAGGACTATTCAGGGAGAGTGGTGGGACAGTTAGGGTCTAGGCACGTGACGTCGACGAGGGGAAGGAGTCGTACACGAATGTTAGGCGAGATCAGAGTTCAGACCCATCCTCCATTCCTTATTGTTAGGGCCTTACTCTCCTTTTCTATCCCCATTGTAACCTCTGTGTTGTGCCATGCACCATGCATACCCTTGACTCATACATTAGCCAGTAAATGTCAGCACATTACACATGACATTAGTCAAACCTCAGTCTAAGCACATAACAACTAATGCATTATATATGTTTTAACTTACAGTGCCCAAAGGGAATTTCAGCACTTATCACAGAGCTACTGCCACATGATTAATTTCAAAAACAGCAATACCCATATGGAAATGTTGTGTGTAGGGCATTTCAGTTTCTTGCCTGTATGCCCCCTGACTGCTGTGCCCTATTATGAAAGGTTAGTATATGTGCCCATGTCTGATTCTCCTCTCTCTTTCTTGCTAGCAAATGATGTCTGCTCCTCTCCCAATTTCCCCCCTTTATAAGCCCAGATGCTTTGTCTTCCAGTCTCTCCTCACTACGTGGGACCCAGAAACTTCAGTTTCTGCTGGTGAGAGACATGGCTGACTACCTTGCTGCATTAATAAGGGACAGGATCAGGAGGGAAGGTGGTGCCTGGCTCCCCTGCATGCTGGAAGAGCAGAGTAACAATCCTCCTGAAGCTCGAGCACAGACTCCCGGTGGATGATGGTTTCTAAAGGCCCTGTTACACGCAACGACGTATGTAACGATATATCGCAGAGGTCATGGATTCCGTGACGCACAGCCGGCATCGTTAGCGATGTCGTTGCATGTGACAGCAAGGAACGACCGTTAACATTGGAAAATACTCACCTTATCGTCTATCGTTGACACGTCATTCCTTTTTCAAAAATTGTTGATTCTTGCAGGACGCAGGTTGTTCGTCGTTCCCGAGGCACCACACATCGCTACGTGTGACACCTCGGAAACGACGAACAACACCTTACCTGCGGCCGTTGGCAATATGGAAGGAAGGAGGTGGGCGGGATGTTACATCCCGCTCATCTCTGCCCCTCTGCTTCTATTGGGCGGCCGCTTAGTGACATTGCTGTGACGCCGCACGAACCGCCCCCCTTAGAAAGGAGGCGGTTCGCCGGCAAAAGCGACGTCGCTAGCAGGTAAGTAACTGTGACGGCTCCAAAAGATTTTGTGCGCCACGGGCAGCGATTTGCCCGTGACGCACAAACGATGGGGGCGGGTGCTTTCACCAGCGATATCGCTAGCGATATCGCTGCGTGTAACACCCCCTTAAGGCTTATCCGTCTACTGGAACGCTTGAGTCCTTACATTTTGACGTTACGAGAGGTGCACATGCTCCGGATTTAGCCACTCTCACTCGCCATCAATTAATTTTTACGGCTGATGCACACCTTCCCTGTCTCAGGCTACCGCATCACCACCATCTTTAGTTCACTCCTGAGATCCGCGACCAATAAATCCACCTGCACCAGTGAGAGCAGGTCAGTTTCCTTCATTTTTATAGAGCTTGGCTGCAATAATTACAGACAACTTATACAAATGTGATAGTAATCAATACGTGAAAATTGTCTGCAACATAAGGGAAGTGACGATCGTCTCAATGACTGTTCAGCTCACTAGATGACGGCAGTAGATGCAGAATTGTCCTGCCTGTCCGTGTATGTGAATCAGAGGTTAACACAACGTGAAAACTTTCACTTTCCCTGGCCATTCTGCTCGGTAATCTTTTCCTTCTTATATTGTGAGTCACTAGAAGGAAAGGGTAGAGTTTCCTGTCCTTTCTTTGGCACGGAGCGGAGCGGAGATGCTTCCTGAGGGGAAAATTCTAGAGAATTAGAAATAGGAGCTGACAAGTTCATTTTCTCGGTGTGGTTGTGTAACCATTCGGCCTTCATTCATTCATCAAATTAGGTGACAATTATTTACATTAACTACATCTCTTATAGTAATTAAATAATCACTGATAAAAGGGTTTCCATCATCGAGTCTGGATGATCGCTCACACGGAGACGAGCTTTACTAATCGGTAAAATTACATATCCGATTGTTTTAGGTCGATATTTATAGTCAGAGACGTAATGTAGAACTTCTGAGCCCCGATGCAAACATTATGTGAGGGATAATTTCCTAATATATTTTACTACGGCCAGAGTTCTTTTCCTTTGATGCAGAGATCCAAATTCTCTGCATTAAAATTATACAATTTTCTCTGCCTTCAGTGGAACTCTACTGCATGCTGCTTTATGGTTAACAAAAAGGAACAATGAATATGGGAATATAGACATGCATTGCTGCTATTAAAAACATGTAAAAATTGAGATACTTAGCACACAGAAATGGCCAGTTTTATGTGAGCCCAACAGCCAACGCCAAGGTGACCTCTTACTGTTGGGTCCCTGCCTACTCTACTGCCTCTCTTCGTGGTTCTATGTATGAAGTTGAGTTTATCTCCATTGCATCTCATGCTTTTCTGCTCCATCAAAACACCATAAAAATGGTATGCAACTCTTCCAATAAAATTTAATTTTTTTTTTAAAGGGTAGGTATACTTTTTTGGGGGGAAGTTGTCTTTAGATTGGCTCCATTCTGTTAAGGATCTCGATTTATTGATGAAAAAAAAAACCATAAACTGCTGCTCTATTATTTCCCATTAAAAATGGCAAAAACGTGATGAACAGAACACTTCTGCTTGTGGAATTTGAAAGTCAACAGATGACAGAAAAGACAACTCTTCCTTTTGTATTCGGCAATTATTTTGTCTGACAGATAAATTTAATTCAACTGTACGTGCTCCAAAATACAGCTCTAAAAAATGGATGTTACAAATGGCGCAGGACAAATGTCAGCTGCAAAAAAAACCCACAACATAAATATCTTTTTTATTATTATTTTAGAAGAATTTTTCAGAAAAACAGAAATATGCTCCCTTTTGTGTTTTTTGGGATGTTCTGTGGTAAAAAAAAAAAAAGATCCATAAACAAGGAAATACCAATGCAGAAGATATGAATGTAGGTGAAAGTACCACTCCAGTGTTATTTTTTATTTCAGCTCTGTAGTGGCGCTTTAAATCCAAGTCCCCTATACTCACCTTTTGACAGCTTCATTCTCTATCGTTGCTGCTCCTATGGGTCTCCGGTGATTTGTGACCTGCCGGCAGCATCAGTGTTTCATGGAGTCATCGGAGGTCACAACTAAATACAAGTCTATGGGAGCCTCATTCTGGCTCTTATAGACTTGCTTTGGGAGCTTGTGACGTAACTTATGACTTCAGGCCAGACAGAAGTTACAATGACAAGTTGATGCAGAATTGGTGAAAGATGAGGGGACTTAGATTAAAGGTTACACTCCAACTCTAAAAAACAAAACACTGTAGTGGTGCTTAAACAGTTTTTGGTAGCTCCATTTCTTGTTGGCAGGGAGGCAGAATTTATTTTTTATTTTCCCAGAGAACGAAGCAATTGGGCAGCTTGATTTCAACTATAGTATACAACTTACCCATGAGTTTTATACATGTCACGTACTCATTCAGTATTAGGATATGATAGCAGCAAGTCATAACACGGAGAGGAGGTTGGAAGTGAATTCAAGGAGTAGAGAAATTGGCAATGGGCATTAGTCAAATACAGATATGGCACCCAGGATCACTGTCCCACACAGACAGAAAAGGGCTCCTGTGCAATAACAATATATGGGCCCTTTACAGCCCAAGAGTTCATCATAATGCACAATTCCAATGATTTTGGAGGTAAAAATGGGCCCCGTAACCAATTGGGCCCCTTTGCGGCTGCACCAATCAAATGTCCGCCCCTGCCCAGAATGTGATGTAAACGTAGAAAGCCAAAAGTTGGCAAACAGTAAACAATAAAACAAGACAAATTCAAAATCTTAGTACAAAAAGGAAACAATTTCAACCATAGCACCCAACCTTCTCATTACTTTGGTTAGGCTCAAAGTAACTTTGTAGCCCTAGGACATTATACTGGGAAGGGTATACCACATAGATGGATGAGAAGGTAGGTCAGACAGTGCACAATTAGCAATGTGCATCAGGCACAGATGAATGCTGTTTCGGGAACGTGGTGTAAACAGAGTCAGAAGCCAAAGGTTGTCAATCAGCAGTCAAGGTGTGCAGCAAAACAACTCCAACGTCTTAAAATTGAAATTTCCATCAATGGAATCTTTGTGCCAACCTCAAGTTACCTTCCTAAAAATAGGAATCTATTACAACAGATCATTTTCAGGAAACCCTGATAACGCCAACGTCTATATGAGATGCCTATTTACCGGCTATTTAAAGCACAAGACACCTTGCAATGCTGTACATCAGCAAAATTCCTTGTACTCCAAGGGGTTCCGAGAACTTAGGCCAGCAACGCTTACATCACATTACGAATCTATTGTATCCAGATGGATTGTAACTTTGAAATGTGTGCTTGACAAGCATCCTGACCTCACACCATAAATAGTTAGTAGCTACCAGCAGTAGCCTGTCCTCTTTGGGAACATTTCATAACAGTAATTATGTATTGCAAAATATTTGGTAGGCATCAAAGAAGTATAGCCTTCACATATGTCCAAGGACAACACAGTAAATCAACAACCGTTGTTCTTATCCTTGCCTTATCAAAGTCATAGCAGATCCTATCGCAAGATGTCTACTGGCCAATCAGTTCAGGTATCTGGTAAATCTTGGTTTTATGCACGTGTTCTTTAATCATTCAAAACAAAACCAAGAAAGAGAAGCAAAGATGTTGGTAGAAGATGAAAAACCTGCCGTAAATGATATCACTCTAATCAAGAAGACGTAACTTTGCTTGTTTTCTTATCAGATTCTACAAATTGCTCACAGAAAGAAGTAGTCACGTTACCGGGAAAGCAAGTGGATCGGTTTCCATTGACTGGAAGAGATTTTAAGAAACTGATTATTATTTTACCCTGAAAAAACTACAGACGTTCTTTCTTTAAGTGGACCAGAAATCATATGGTAGCCTATAACACAGACTTGAAGATTTAAGGCCGCTTTACACGCTCCGACATCGCTCAAGCGATCTCGTTGGGGTCACGGAATTTGTGACGCACATCCGGTCGCTTTAGCGATGTCGTTGCGTGTGACACCTATGAGCGATTTTGCATCGTCGCAAAAACGTGCAAAATCGCTCATCGGTGACATGGGGGTCCATTCTCGAATATCGTTGCGGCTGCAGTAACGATGTAGTTCGTCGTTCCTGCGGCAGCACACATCGCTCCGTGTGACACCGCAGGAACGAGGAACCTCACCTTACCTGCCTCCCGCCAGCAATGAGGAAGGAAGGAGGTGGGTGGGATGTTCTTCCCGCTCATCTCCGCCGCTCCGCTTATATTGGGCGGCGGTTCAGTGACGCTGCTGTGACGTCGCTGAGACGCTGAATGAACCGCCCCCTTAGAAAGGAGGCTGTTCACCGGTCACAGCGACGTCGCTAGGCAGGTAAGTAGTGTCATGGGTCCGCGCGATGTTGTGCGCCACGGGCAGCGATTTGCCCGTGTCGCACAACCGATGGGGGCGGGTACCCACGCTAGCGATATCGGTCACGATATCGCAGTGTGTAAAGCGGCCTTTAATCATATAACAACAGGTAAGAAGGGTCCTGCACCAACGGGGAATACCTTGTCAGGTGCTGCAGAGAGAGGAATCTGGTTGGATACTCCGTGTAGAGCAGGCAAGCGGTGCACACTAGTAATCAGAAAAAAGTACGATAATGTGTCTAGGAGTAGAGGAAAAAAGCAACAACAACCATCGCCTTGCATAAAAGTCCACTTTATTGACAACAGAGCACTAAAAACATGCGGTAGAGGAACTGGGTGCAGGAACTCCAGGGGACGACGGCTGTCTCGTGCTACTGTAGTGGCCCTGAAGCCATCAGGGAGCTACTAGGTACTGCATCCTCACCGGGATGCAGGGCCTACCCCCTAGGGATCCAGAAGCCCTTCACAACACTTCACAAAATCCCAGTTTTTCCCAACAATCTTCCATAGAATGGTACAAGGCTAGGGTCAGACCAATGGATGGCCACCTAGAGATGAAGCCAGTCCAGTCCACTATTTGACCAGGTGGGAGGGGCAGACATGGACAGACAGTCAGTCTGAGTAGCTGGTGTGGAGGAGACAGTGAAGGTGGATAGGAGGAGACGCACTGACTTGGAGTGAGCGGTAACCTGGTGCCCAGGAGGGTAGTTGCCGGTGGAGTACAATGGAGTACTCCTAGAACTACGCACCAATGGGCTACAGGACCCTAGGACAGGCAGAAGCTCCAGGCAGGTCTGTTACACCTGCACAGCGAGGGGACATCAAGGACCTCGCTGACTTTAAAAATCAGAGACATAGTAGCAAAGGGAGAACCGGGGACAGGACCAGAGACACCAAACCCACAGGGTTCATGCTACTGTCATACGGACAGCAGTGGAAAACCACCGGACGGGGACCCCCAGTTGCTCTACGCCACGGGGACTCACCAACCAGAGACAGGTGCAGGGGAAGAAGGTACCAGATTACTAAACTGGCACTGGGACAAAGGGGACCTGAAGGTTAAACCAGCCGGCCTCGGGTAACCAGTTATCACCAGACAAAGGTGAGTAAAGAACCAGTTGCACTGAACCCTTGTGTGGACTACCTTCTTCCGACACCCGTCATTTCACCTACCCTCTGGGGCCTGACTTTGCTTGCGGAGGGCCTACCATCCAAGCTGCCATTAACACTAGCCCCAGTAGTGGACATTGTGCAGCGCAGGCTCCTTCTACGTAGCCGCAATGTACCGCCCCAGCAGCCACGCTGCTGCTCGGATCCGTGTTGGCTCGAGGGATCTCCGGACCCGGTAGGGTCCACACAGACACCCGAAATAAAAGGGGGGTATTTACAAGAGGTTGTGTCGTTAGAGTTCGTGATGCCACCCACGGTGTGTGGTAAGGTGTACTACCACCGCTGCTGTGGAGAGTGCCCGGTGGCGATGATATGGAAGCTAGGTGTTTAACCCCTCGTGAGTAGGGGGAGAGTGCCCCGGGGCTTGGTGGTGGTGAGAGGGGAGCTCCGTTAGGGAGGAAAGGGTCACTGCGTACTCACTCAGTCCAATAACGCTGACACCGACAACTTGTAAACCGGAATTCTTAGCACCGCTGTAGCAGGGAGGGAGCACGCTGGGATCCCGTGCCCGATGGTGTTGCTTGTTAGCCTGTGACCTTTCCCTTGGCACTGTCGTTACTTGTTGGCCCCTGTAGTGTGAAACTAGTCGGGTCCCGCTCACCCGTATGGCTAACGGAGTGAGCTTGCTCTCAGGGTTCACGCTTGGGATTTTCTGGACTGCGTATTGGAAAAGTCCTATCCCCCTCGTTGCGCTATTACCACTATTTTGGAGCAGGTGGAGGACGAATCATGAAGTCTTCACCCTCGTCGTGTAATTTACCAGGACGCTTGAAGCTACTTCCCGGCCTAAGGTCTACGTACCCCGCCGTGCCCTGGCCCCTGCCCGGAGATGGCTCAAGGCCGCCGGCTGCCTCTGCTCGGCAGTTCCGTGCTCCTTGACACGATCCCCTGCGACCTGGGTTCCAGCTCCTACCAGGCCCAGACCAACGTCTGCCACCTGGTAACTGAGGAGCCCAGTTCCTAACCTCCTCCAACTACTTGTGACCTCTCCTCTCGAGAGTCACCACTCAACTGACCTACTCCTGGCACTCCTGACCCTCCCTTACCAACCCCCCAAATGGGCGGCCCTATTCTCTTCAGGCTACCCATTGGTGTGTCTGGTGGGTGTGGTGCAGAGTGTTTCTAGGATTTCGATTGGCTTGTTCTTAGCAACACCAAAAGCCAGGGACACGTAACCAAGGAGGAGATGGACACCATGCAGAAGGGCAGATTGTACAATGCCCTATGACGACCTGATAGGCCAGGGTGTCACAGCAACACCGCAAGTGGCGTCACGTGTGAACACTATTCTAGTCCCCTGTAAGTATTTCCCCTTAACAAAAATTGCCCAGGGCACGGAACCGGGCAACGGCGACACACTACCTGTTCCCTTTTCAAATACTACCTTTTCAAATTTTAAAAATTCACAAAATCTTAGCTTATATGACATGTGTCTCCAACAAACCTGCCAGTGGCACCCAACCACCTCGTCCATCCACCTTGCCAAGATTGCATCCCAACAGCTACGCACATAATCTTTGGTTCTCCATTTGACACAACGTGACTATAATAGCAGAACGTTAGAGGCCATCAGGACATTTCCAAATTGCTAAGGTGAAGTTATAGAAAAAAGACACGCTTGCCGAACAATGTACTTCAGCTCAAGATACCAATGTCTTACATATCTAGTAAGCCAATGCAGATATTAAGTTTTCTATTTAGAAACTATTTTTTTTACAATTATTTTTTGTTGGTGGAACTTTTCCATTCAAGATCTCAAACTTAGTGGTTAACATGAAATTACCTCTCACATTGTGGTTCCGCCCAGAGAAATGGAGAAAAATTAAAGGTGTCTGTCAGATGATTCAAGCTGCACCAACCATGGGCAGCATAAATAGGAGCCGCACAATCATAGCCAGGAATATCATTCTCTGGAATACTCCATCATTTCAGAGAAAATGTGCTTAAGGATCGGAACAGGAACCATAGTGGGATACCAGACTCCCGGTTGACTCTTCTCAGCTCCACTACAGGTGATGGACAAGCCCCTCCCTCACATGTATATGGGTGCCGCCATACTAATCTTGTCTCCCACTATGGTTCTGACCACCTCTGTAAAGTATATTTACAGATTAGAGCCCAATATACCTGGCTGTAGTTGTGTAGGCTGTGAGTCATGCTGCATGCAGCATGAAACACCTCACAGTTTCTTTTTAAGATATACTGAAACCACACATGTAGTTTTGTTTTGTTTGTTTTTTTATGTAAAAACCTGCAGCAAATGGGAGATACAAGAAAAGGAAATTTACTTTTTATAGGTGTGTCGCCCCCGTGCCAGCAGCCGGCGCTGCTCGGATCCAGGCCTTCAGGGGTGGTGGCTCGAGGGTCTCCGGACCCGAGGGTCTCGCGGACACGCCGAATAAATGGGGGGACGTAGATGTACGGGCTAGGCCGTAGTAAGTTTGTGACGCCACCCACGGTGTGTGGTGAGGTGGGACACCACCGCTGCTGTTATGGGGCACACAGGGGAGATGTTGTGCAGCAAGTTGTCAACCCCTCCGTGGGCAGGGATGGTGGCCCCGGGACCGACCCGGTGTCGATGTGCAGGGGATAGCGACTGTAGGGAGTGTTGGTGTACTCACTGTTAATAAACCACACAAGTCTCTGGTAAACCAAGGTGATGGTGGCCGGTGCCGCTGCCGGTTGCATTCAGGTCCCCGACCCGGCTGGTAGTCTCTATCCTTTTCCTCTGAACTGTTTGTGTAAGGTGGACTTTCCTAGTGTGAAACTCAGGAGTCCGCTCCCGGCTGGATATGGCTTAAGGAGCCGTGCCCGCAGACGCTGGCCCGTGGGATCTATGGGCCCTGGTGGTGACCTCTCCTCCCTATCGGTGGTCTGTTGTCTTCTATGAGCAACTTGGGGTGGGACAGGACCTCTAGTCCTGGCCTCAATCAGTTAATTAACCAGTTCCGCTTGGTTCCGGTCCTGGCTTTAGGGTCCGAGTACCCCCTTTTGTGCTCCGGTTTCCAGGTCGGTTCCCCATGTTGGTACCGGCGGGCTACAACCCTGTCCCGGTCCACCTCAGTCCTGTTGAGCTGTCTTCCCGTCTCCTGCTGACGGAGACCACCGTCTGCCTCCTAGCCAGTGGCATCAGGGTTCCTACCCTGGTACCGTTCAACTTGAACTTTCCTGCTGGAGCTACACTGAGCTCCAGCCCACACTCCTCTCCAAACTGAACTCCAAACTTAATCTGCTTGTTTTCCCGCCCCGGGCTGTCTAGATTCCTGGGTGGGCATGTCCCAACCGCCTGGTCACGCCCACTGGTGTGTCTATCTTTCCCTATGGGGGTGACTAGGGTTTTTTGGTTGGCTGTATGTTTCCTAGTGAGGGAACGGTGTAATGCGGGGACCTATTTCTGACTACCTGGTTTTGCCAAGGCGTCACATCGGAACCTGAGCTGTGATGTGCTTTCAACAGGAAGAGAGAAGAAAGCTGCTGCCACACACTAATGTGCGGCAGTTTATCTTCCCGGAAAATAAAGGGATCGGGTGTTGAAATTCCAACCGCCTGATATTTCCCTCATAAAATATCAGCTCTTAGGTAAGAGTCAGAAGAACTTTATGTAGATCAGATGCTCACCCAGATCTGCTAAAAATGGTGTGAGGGTGGCAGGGGCCTTAGTCGTGGACAAGGGCGAGCCCCTGCTCCCTGGCAGTGCTTCTCTTCTTGCCCACATCGTGGCCATTTCCACAGTGCAATTAGAGACACCAAGACCCCATTTCTCTGGGGTTAATTCAGACACAAAGTCCAGTATAACGTGCAGTAAAGTTAAGAACTTTTTATCCAATTTGGGAGCTGGATTTTCTTTCTTTTTTCTGCTACTACTTCAGGAGACAAGCAGTACCTTTTTGATGAACTCGGCTACCGAAGAGTCTATTTCCCATTTGCTTCGCACTTCCTGTGGTGACCCGGAGAGTTTGGCCAAATTAATCACGGGACTTCCCCTCGCTATACCTCCCACAGATACAGCTTCTGTACTCATCTCTCTCATGTGCCTATCTGACTACAACCAGGAAGTTCACACTGCCTTATCCCCTTAATTTAACTCTCTCAGGCCTGCCACTACACCTCAGCCCTAAGCTTTTCCTGTACAGCTAAGGGACCAGGGACCGGTGACGTCTAGTGGTGGCTGGCAACATTGCACCTGAAGGCATGCATATAAATAACATCTATATATATAATTGCCTTATTCTGTCTGTCTGTCTTGCTCCAAAATTGTGTCACGTGACAATGTCACCGTAAGTGTCATAAAAGTGACAACTGTCGGATTGGCCGCTGGGCTCGGCCTGCCCCCCCCCACGGATTGGCTGCTCGCCTTGGCCTGGCCCCACCCCCCGCATGGATTAGCCTCTCTGAGCTCGGCCTGGCTCCGCCCCCCCATGGATTGGCCGCTCGCCTCGGCCTGGCCCCGCCCCCCACATGGATTAGCCGCTCGCCCCGGATCTCCGAACGCATCGCCCGCTCCAGCGTACACCGGCTATCGGTACACATGTGCAGGGAGCCGGCATATGCTGACGCCTCACCCGCTCAGCCCCGCTCCAGCGTACACTGGCTCCCGGTACACATGTGCAGGGAGCCGGCATACGCTGCGTTTAATAATGAAGTGTCATGCAGCGGTGAAAGAGTTAAAGACACTGCAAGACACTTCATTATAGGCAGCGGGCACCCCCAGAAGAGAGAAGACAGAAGAAAGAAGACCCCGCAGTCAAACTCACCAGACGCCGACCGGGAGCAGGTGAGCGCATCAAGGTCCTGCAGCGGCGGAACACACACACACATGCACACACATACATAACAACAGACACACACACATCAGATCACACTCACTCACTCTCACACACACCTCACACACACATCAGATCGCATCCACTCACAACAACATCCAGTGATATCGCTTACTTCTCGGCGGCGATACTGTGCGTGCAGTGACCTTCCAGGACCTGCCGGAGGATCACATGGCCGGAAGCATGTGGTATCTCCGGATGTTGTGAGTGTGTGAGCGCGTATGTGTGATATGGTCAGTGGGTGTGTGCGTGTATGCGATCAGGTGTGTGCGTGTGTTCTGATGTGTGAGTGTATGCGATCGGATCTGTGAGTGTCGGCAGAGGAGCATGGCGTGCAGCATAGCTGCTGGGACCGCCCACAGGAGAGCACAGGGAGAAGTGGGGTGTGAGTGTATGCGATCAGATGTGTGCGTGTATACTGTCTGATGTGTGACTGTGGAGCACGATGGGGAGTGCGCAGCATGGGGGATGGAGCACGATGGGGGGTGCGCAGCATGGGAGATGGAGCACGATGGGGGGTGCGCAGCATGGGGGATGGATCACGATGGGGAGTGCGCAGCATGGGGGATGGAGCACGATGGGGAGTGCGCAGCATGGGGGATGGAGCACGATGGGGGAGTGCGCAGCATGGGGGATGGAGCACGATGGGGGTTGTGCAGCATGGGGGATGGAGCACGATGGGGGGTGCGCAGCATGGGGGATGGAGCACGATGGGGAGTGCGCAGCATGGGGGATGGAGCACGATGGGGAGTGTGCAGCATGGGGGATGGAGCACGATGGGAGTGCGCACCATGGGGGATGGAGCACGATGGGGGGTGCGCAGCATGGGGGATGGAGCACGATGGGGGATGGAGCACGATGAGGGGTGCGCAGCATGGGGGATGGAGCACGATGGGGGGTGCGCAGCATGGGGGATGGAGCACGATGGGGGGGTGCGCAGCATGGGGGATGGAGCACGATGGGGATGCGCAGCATGGGGGATGGAGCACGATGGGGAGTGCGCAGCATGGGGGATGGAGCACGATGGGGAGTGCACAGCAATGGGGATGGAGCACGATGGGGGTGCGCAGCATGGGGGATGGAGCACGATGGGGGGTGTGCAGCATGGGGGATGGAGCACGATGGGGGGTGCGCAGCATGGGGGATGGAGCACGATGGGGGTGCACACCTCCCCCAAAACACACACACAGCGCCACACGCGCACCGCACAACACACCACACACACTGGGAACCACAAACACTGCCCTACACAGACAACGCCGCACACACACAACACCCAACACACAAACACCGTGGCATACACAAATATACGCACATACCGCGCAACACACACACTGCACAAAACATACCTCCCCAAAACACACACACGCACTCCACACCCACACAAACCGCGCAACACACACAGCACCACACACACAGAATGCTGTAGACACACAGCGCTCCACAAACAACACAACACACACAACGAACACACATACAACACCGCTCTCACACACACCCCCACCCAGACAACACCCAGAACATTTACAGCACCCTACACAAACACTGGCAACTACACACAACAACATCGATATATAAAACAAAAAACATACATTAACTACACAATAAATTCTAGAATACCCGATGCGTTAGAATCGGGCCACCTTCTAGTTTCACATAAACACACATATATGAACTGTGACGGCTTCAAGGGGGTTGCAGGGCAACGGACAGCCACCTACAACGGCACCAGCAGGTTTGGGCAACTTTTTTTTTTTTAATGCAGGGGGAACTTTAGGCAACTTGTCTCTTATTGTCTTCTCTGAGAAATGCTCTCAACATATAAGATGAAAGTATTATATTGACATGTACGGTAAGGCCTAAGGCACACGGCATGAAAATCGGACCGAGTGGAATGCGATAAAACATCGCATGATAGGACCTCAGTCGCAATGACACTCGGCTCCCGCTGTGCTGCCAGCGTGAGCCGAGTGTCATGCGAGGATCGCATTAGTCCCCGTGTGGCCCCGCCCTAAACTGTATGACATGCAGTTGCATACGTTGCCCTTTGTAACCCTGTTCTAACTTTTTTGCAGGATATTAAAAAACATAATGCCGATATACAGCATACCAGCCAATTGTTTGCAAAGTTGATACTCTTTACATCTACCGGGCCTATAGGTTGAGAGTAGTGATGGGTGAGCCCTAAAATGCTCCAATGCTCAAAACTCAATTCAATCTGGTCAGACACTCAGACGACCTCGAGGAGACTAATGAGCTTTATGGAAAGTTGCCGATTAGCCTGTTTGGGTCTCCGCCCACATACAAATGCCATAAACAGAGCATTTCCATCAAGAATCAGGGTGGAGGTTTTTTATTTTTTGGATCACACTACATCCGAGAACATTGTATTATCCCCTGGGAGAGCTATTCAGCATTCAGAGACTGTGAGTGTCTCCCTGGGGTGCTGTAACGGGGGCAGGGGCGCCTCAGGGGGTGTAGTCGGGTCCCCTCGCCTTGTGGGCCGCAGGCTAAACCCCGGCCCGGCCGTCACTTGCAAAGCAGGTGTGTTGTTGGGGCAGAGTGTGGATGCATGGGGCCCATTCATGACAGCGTTCTTTCTGTGCTCTCCAGCTCCTTCTTCACTTTCAGGAAAGAGACAATTGCAGGCAGCGGATAAACCAAACACCGATTTATTAAACAAAGCTTCCATCTTTTTGTTTGCAGCAGGCTTACTTTAGTACGTTACAAGTTACAAGTCCTTTTCTACAAAAACGGTTTCCTTTTTCTCTACGGGCACTTTCCTTTGCCTGCAGGGGCCAATTGTTATCCCCCTAGCAGTGGTACTCCTATCCCGATTTTAGTCCAGCCCTTTCCCAGGGATTTGTATTGAACTAGGGGATGGCTCCAGTACTCACTACCGGCTCCGGATTAGCTCCAACTTCTCTGCTCCACTGCCACAGCACCCACTCCTGCACTCTGCCCCGGCACTTCTCCTCAGCTTACTCTCCTGTTACATCTCCCAGCACACTGGACTCTGCATTCAGAACCCTTCCTTCCCCACCTAGGCTGCCCTGCCCCTTCCTTCCCTGCCACTGTTACCAGGGGAACCACTGCTCTACACTGGCACCTAGTGGGGAAACAGTTTATGGCAGGTAACATTTTACCATCAACATTTACAATTTGCCACCATACTACTGTGGCGTCTTCAGGGGGGGAAAAACCGCTCCTTCACTACCAGGGGTCCGACTACTCCTTACATTCCTCCCCTCTTTAACCTCAGCCTCCTGGCGAGGTTCGTATCTGCAAAACAACACATGTAGGAAAACACAATACTTAAAACACACAGACTGGCACACAAGTTTGGTGCCCGGAGTCCCTCCAGGGAAGCTCCCGGTCTTAGTCGCACATCTGCCCGGAGGCCCTCCTCAGGCGCTCCCGGTCTTAGCTGACCTTCTGTCCGGAGGCTATTTCCAAGCGCTCCCGGTCTTTGGGTGGCAGAAAACAACAGGACAACAAGATTCCTTCTTAACAGTCACGGAAGGAGAAGTCCATTCATAGTCCCTGCATTCTTCTATTCCCGGGTTCAGTTCTTTTAACGTTACTGTAACTGGAAACATTCACCGGCTTTCAACAGTACCGGTTTTCAATGGCAAACAAATCACTCTCTTCCGGACGATTACCTCTGGTTCTGGGATATCTTGCCAGTACGGGGCCTTAACTCCTGAGGGGGGCAGAGGGCCTACCTTAACAGATGCGGGCGCCTCCGGAATCTGTACGGATGCTCCTGGTGGCCCGCTCCCCAGAGTCAGCCGGGACTTGTAGGTGGCCCGGACTTCCGTCGTCGTTTCCCCGGTAACGGCATCCCATGAGGTAAAAAAACGTGACCTTCGCTGGTTTCTCCGAGACTCCAGTCACGGCCGGTATCATGCTTGCCGGCAACGTGATGGTGGGTAACTCTCCCACCGAGCTCTCCATCAGACGTCCTCTTCCGCATCCTACGGGCACCAGCGCGCCCGCTACGGCTTGCTTGTCTGTCCTGGCCTCCATTTTGTGTAGCACAGGTAACTGGAACTGTTGCTTCTGCTGCTGGGATTGCAATGGCGCCGGGGAAGGTGGAGGCGGTTCTTCTTTTCCCGCTTTAGCACACACTCCGCCCCCGGCTTCACCCACCAGGTCTGCATAGCGTTGGCGACGCCTTTTCTTTCTTGCGGCGCCGCCCACGTCTCTAGACCTCTGCAGCTTCTTGGGGCAAGTACCTCCCCTCTTTGGGCGGCGCACTCTGGGCTTCTTCCTCCCAGGCCAGCCCAGCGCTTTTCGTTTGGCGCCAACTTTTCGCGCCTCCACTGAGTCCATGAGGACGGCCGCCATCTTGCCGCCATCTTGTTGCCCGTTCAGCACGTCAGGCACCACTTGATCTTCCTCACAGTCTCTGGTCAGGGTTTCTTGCATGCAGGCTTGATCCTGCCGACTACGCCAAAATGTAACGGAGGCAGGGGGCGCCTCAGGGGGTGTAGTCGGGTCCCCTCGCCTTGTGGGCCGCAGGCTAAACCCCGGCCCGGCCGTCACTTGCAAAGCAGGTGTGTTGTTGGGGCAGAGTGTGGATGCATGGGGCCCATTCATGACAGCGTTCTTTCTGTGCTCTCCAGCTCCTTCTTCACTTTCAGGAAAGAGACAATTGCAGGCAGCGGATAAACCAAACACCGTTTTATTAAACAAAGCTTCCATCTTTCTGTTTGCAGCAGGCTTAATTTAGTACGTTACAAGTTACAAGTCCTTTTCTACAAAAACGGTTTCCTTTTTCTCTACGGGCACTTTCCTTTGCCTGCAGGGGCCAATTGTTATCCCCCTAGCAGTGGTACTCCTATCCCGATTTTAGTCCAGCCCTTTCCCAGGGATTTGTATTGAACTAGGGGACGGCTCCAGTACTCACTACCGGCTCCGGATTAGCTCCAACTTCTCTGCTCCACTGCCACAGCACCCACTCCTGCACTCTTCCCCGGCACTTCTCCTCAGCTCACTCTCCTGTTACATCTCCCAGCACACTGGACTCTGCATTCAGAACCCTTCCTTCCCCACCTAGGCTGCCCTGCCCCTTCCTTCCCGGCCACTGTTACCAGGGGAACCACTGCTCTACACTGGCACCTAGTGGGGAAACAGTTTATGGCAGGTAACATTTTACCATCAACATTTACAATTTGCCACCATACTACTGTGGCGTCTTCAGGGGGGGAAAAACCGCTCCTTCACTACCAGGGGTCCGACTACCCCTTACAGTGCCAGCATTGCAGTAAAGCAAACCTGTGCGTTGTGCTCCTTGTTTCATGCACGACACATCTGAGCACCCGCTATAGACATCCAAGCTCCATGAGTACCCCAGCACCCTGATGCCCGATCGAGTACCAAGCATGTTGGCCCATCACTACTTGAGAGCACTAGTCAACTATACAGAGAATTTATAGTATACAAAAATGTCTTGACTTAAATCATCAAAATGGTTAAAGTAATAATAACCAAAGTGACCCTCACAGATCATGAGAGTAGAGGTATAATTGAGTTAGTCACATTGACAGTGAATGGACTGACTATCCACATGTGCCACCACTGTTCCACTAATATGGTGGATACAGTACTCTTCTCCAGAGATCATCATCGTTGGATGATAAATTGTAGTTGTGGGAAAACCCCTTAAGAGAATGTTAGAAGACGTCACACTAGGGCCAAATATAGAGGGCACATTTATATTCATAGATTTAGTCTTTTTTTATTTGGGGTACCTAATCTTGACTTTAAATGCAGCCACGTCTGTCTTTTTCATAATCACAATCTCAATGCTCTGGAAACTATTGTGTTAAAAATTGCACTTACAGAGGAAAACCCTGAAAATTATGAATCACTCACAGCTGACTTCTCCCCAGATAAAACTTCATTCTTTTTTCCAGAGGAACCCAGCGTAAAGGAAACAATACAAGTAGGATATTACAGAACCCACATGGCAATTTCCAGGAATAAACGTTTAGTTAGTGAGAATGCAATATTTAAAGGGGTTTTTCCATTTTTAGAAAAGTGGACCTTAAAGGGAACCTTTCAAGTCCAATATGCGTTCTAACCTACAAGCCAGGTGATGTCTGGCCTAGAAATCCTTTTCTACCCATCCATTTGTTGTAATATTGTGTAATATCTATAAATCCATATAATATTGTGAATCTATAAAAAGTTTTATTACTTACATGTTCCCTATGTAAATGATCAGAGGGTCTAGTCCCCTGGGAGTCACATTGCCCCGTGGGCGTTTGCATGCTTTCTGTGGTGTCACACCCCTGTGGGTGTGATACTGTGGCGCCCCTGACCTAGTCAGGCACCACTGAGTACTGCACCCATGCTGGGGACAGTACAATACAGGTAATCCAGATGGCTGACTGGGGTGTGGAACACAGGCGCATAGTGATCAGGTCTCACACATGTACCTTTGAGAGGACCCCTGGGGATCCCAGGAGGGGGCAAGCCTTCACCTTCACTGGAATAGTGGAGGGGGTAGAGCCTCCATCTCCTCTCAAGGGGTGTGGTGGAGAGTCTGGTTGCTAGGTGGCGTAGGCAAGAACAGGAGAGGAGGAGCAGTGAGCCAGTGCAGTGTAGAGTCCAGG
Organism: Anomaloglossus baeobatrachus; assembly: GCF_048569485.1. NCBI lineage: Eukaryota > Metazoa > Chordata > Amphibia > Anura > Aromobatidae > Anomaloglossus > Anomaloglossus baeobatrachus. The sequence goes on along the minus strand of NC_134354.1, from coordinate 50,554,110 downwards.
GAGCTCAAGTGAGGAGCGGATCCCTGGAGCTGTGCAATCTGACAGCGTCCGCGCAGTGGCTACAGACGGGGGAGAACGGTCAACTAGGAGTGCTGCCTGAAAGCCAGCTTCAGCTAGAGAGTGCACGGAGTGGGAAGTAAGGAGACTGCTAGAGAGCACCAGGCCCAACCAGGCGGCAGATCCCGAAGCGAGGATAGATTCACCTTTCCCTGCTAAACCTGCCGGTGTGGGGCTCTTACAGCCCACACCACAACACTACAAAAGCCGCAGCCACGTAACCACAAGTTAGGGCCCATAGGTCATAGGAGGCAAGCAGCTGGAGTGGCCTGGTCCGGGGAACAAGCAAACGGCAAACAACAAGGGGAGAGAGGCTCGGAGCATCTTCCCTGGGTGACCCCCATAGGGACTCAAAGTCGGGGTTACCCCAAACCACCAAGGGCTAAGGAAGGCGAGTCAGTAGTCACCCTCATAAAGTCAGTCTGAAGGATACCTGGTTCCTACCTGGTTCATCCCAGCTACGCCCGGGTTACTCACCCTGCCACCTGAAGTGAGTAAAAACCCTGAAAGACATCCTGCCTGTGTGGTTATTCTGCGACCTGTGGTACTACGCATCTACACCGGGCCCTGGGGCTTGCCTCACTCTCAGGAGGCTCCTACATCTAACTGCACATACCATCAGCCCCAGGCGACCTTCAACCTGCAGTGGCGGTCCCCACTGACCGCAATACTGAGAGTGGCGTCACGATCAAACAAGAAGATTCCCTACCTGTGACCAGATCCAGACTGACCGTGGAGTCCCTGAAGGTAATGCACCGACACTGCATCAACACCTGTGGGGCTTCACAATACCATGGATTTACATGAGCAACGTCACTGTCAGCTCCTTGAGATCCCGCGTGTGCGCACATACCATTTCCGCAGCTTTTTATCCGGGTGCTTGCTTGTCGGCTTCAGACGCGCACTGCGCATGCTCAGAAGACTCCTGCGGTTCCGACCATGCACAGAGCGTGTCTGAAGCCGAGAAGCAAGCACCTGGATAACAAGGCTGTGGGAATGGTAAGTGCGCACGCGCGGGATCTCAAGGAGCTGATGGTGACGTCACTCATGTAAATCCATGGTATCACGCCCACACGGAAAGCGTACAAACGCCCACGGGGCAATGCGACGCCCAGGGGGCTAGACCCTCTGATCATTTACATAGGGAACATGTAAGTAATAAAACATTTTTTATACATTCATATTACACAATATTACAACAAAGGAATGGGTAGGAAAGGGTTACTAGGCCACGCATCACCCTGCTTGTAGGTCAGAATGCATATGGGACCTTACAAGTTCTCCTTTAAACCTTTAGTGTCCTTTAAAGGTGAACCTATTCCCCAGTCTAAAGTCTTTTGTAGCCTCTAAAGGTCACCGGCTATGAATACTATTTTAAGGCACGACCGCAGCAGAGAGGAAACGCTGGACCGGAGAGTGGCGACACCCATCGGACCACCCCCTAGGTGAGTATAATAAGGATGTTTTTTTATTTCATACGGAGCAACCTGGAATCTAAAGGGGGCTTTACATGCTGCGACATCGCTAGCGTTTGCACCTGCCCCCGTCATTTGTGCGTCACGGGCAAATCGCTGCCCATGGTGGACAAAATCGCTAGTACCCGTCACACATACTTACCTTCCTAGCGACGTCGCTGTGAGTGGCAAACAGCCTCTTTTCTAAGGAGGCTGTTTGTGCGGCGTCACAGCAACGTCACACGGCAGGCGTCCAATAGAAGCGGAGGGGTGGAGAGCAGCTGCATGAAAGTCATACCCACCTCGTTGCCGGTGGACGCAGGTACAGTGTTGTTCGTCGTTCCTGGGGTGTCACACGTACCGATGTGTGCTGCCTCCGGAACGACGAACAACCTGCGTCCAAAATCAGCAATGATTTTTTGGGAAACGGACGATGTGTCAACAATCAACGATTTGGTGAGTATTTTGCATCGTTAGCGGTTGCTCGTACGTGTCACACGCAACAACGTCGCTAACAAGGCCGGATGTACGTCACGAATTCCGTGACCCCAACGACCTCTCATTAGTGATGTCGCAGCATGTAAAGCCCCCTTTACATATAAAGCTGAGTGTATGTATGTATGTATGTATGTATGTATGTATGTGTGTGTGTGTGTGTCCACTAAAGAAATTCGCACCATTGCATTTACAATTACGAAATTTTGCACTGACACCCCATGTTCCCAAGGAACATCATAGACTATGTTTTGAGGGGAAATTGTAACCCCACGCTTTACAGTTATTCATCAAAAAACCTGCCTCCATTAAATTCAATGGAGCTCCAAGCCACAGTGCAGCCAGTACTTCAGAAGAATGTGCAGCCACACCCTTATATGGAATGTTGGCGTGTCACAATGCAGCCAGGGAAAGAGACAGACAGAGACAGACAGGGAAATAAACAGAGACAGGGAAAGAGACAGACAGAGACAGCCAGGGAAAGAGACAGACAGAGACAGCCAAGGAAAGAGACAGACAGAGACAGACAGGGAAAGAGACAGAGACAAGGAAAGAAACAGACAGGGAAAGAGACAGACTGACAGACAAAGGGAAAGGGACAGAAAGGGAAAGAGACAGACAGAAAAATAGACAGATAACGGAGAGAGACAGACAGAGAAAGAGACAGGCAGACAGACAGGGAAAGAGACAGACAGGGAAAGAGATACAGAGACAGACAGAGACAGACAGGCATAGAAATAGAGAGAGACAGAGAGAGACAGAGACTGGGAGAGAAACAGAGACACAGTTACAATGCCGGGCAACGTCAGGTGCTAAAGCCAGTGCTGTATATAAAGGCTTATTCATGGTGGCCGCAGGTTATAGTCGCCAAAAGTGGTGACAGGTTCCCTTTAAGATACAGTGCTTTAAAAAAGTATTCATAGCTGGGAAACTTTAGAGGCTACAAAAGACTGGAGACTGGGGCGTAGCTTCACCTTCCAGGAGGACAATGAACCTACACATACTGCCCGAGCTCCAATGGATGGTTTAGATCAGAGAATATTCATATATGTGAATAAGGTTCGCTTTTCTAAAAATAGAAAACCCCTTTAAACTCACTAATTAAATACATAATATCCAAATTATTCCTCTTCTATTAAACGTACAATATCTTCTTTTAAAGGGAACCTGTCACCAGGTTTTCCCCATGTACAGTAGGGCAAGCATCTTTCCACCCTCTGTTATAGCATACTAGAATGCTATATATACTGTACTGTATGTCTCCATGCTGCGCTGATTAATGCAAAAAAGATCATCTATTACACTCACCTATGGGATTGTACAGTCCCATAGGCAATATCTGGTCTTGATCCGATGCCTCCTCTGTTCCTACGATAGCCGTCCTCCTTCTTTCTTCTTGTGGATGATGCATCCTTCATCATCTACACGGTATCCTCCTGTGCGCTCCTGCGAAGGTGCACTTCTTTCTACCCTGCCAAGGGCAGAGCCAAGTACTGTAGTGCGCATGCACCGGAGCTCTTTGGCCTTTCCTCGCACATGTACATTAGAATACTTTGCTCTGCGTTTGGCAAGGTAGAGATAAATGCACCTGTGCAGGAGCAAGATGGAGAACACTGTGTGGATGATGTAGGGCATGTTATCCACACAAGACAGGGTAGGGGAAATACAACCTCAACAAGAGAGGACACAATGGATCAAGGCCAGAGATGCCCATCGGACCGGACCGGCCCATAGGTGAGTATAATACAAGGTCTTTTTTGAGTTATGCAGAGCGGCTTGGGGATACATATACAGCCTTCTAGTATACTGTAACAGAAGGCTTACAGGTGCCGGTCCTACTGTATAAGAGGAAAACCTGGGGACAGGTTCCCTTTAAAAGATTCTTGTAGAATAAAAAAGAAACGTTTTTTGTTTCAGAAATAGCCGCATAGGTTGTGTCTGGTATTGCAGCTCATCCTTTTTTGGGTCACACACCCTCCATTGCTCTTCCAAACCCCTTATACACCTCTTCTTTTTCCCCTCTATATAGCTTCCAAGCCTCCTAAACACCTAAACAGAAAAATAACTTTCTTGAAGTTTTGCTTTCTGGGTGGCCTGGGGGGTGGATTTGCCAAATCTTCCGAGAATCTTGGAGGTCTCCCCATTTTGTGAGATAATGGATAAATATATTTTTAATTTATATATATATATATTAGAAGTTGGTTCATGATCAACAATAGGTTGCAAATCAATGTCATAGAGCAACAGAGTCCCAAGTGTTCCCAAAGTACAGGTCCCATCATGCCCGAACAGCCAGCCAGTGGTCTGCCTCAGTTGTACAAAAACTGGAAAGTGCCATTTTGGAGAGTATATATAATATAACCTGAATAGCAATAGAAATATTAACAACAATTGAACTCTTGTCCCGATCCATGAATTATTGCAATGTGCTTGTTTGTTTTCCAGATATTGCAGCACGCCTCGCATTATAAATGATCGTGTTACAACATTACTCCATGCGCCAAAGAACTGCCTCTGGATTTATGGCCCGAACTGAGAACACAGCTTTAAGCACCTCACTTCCTACCCATCTGCTTCGTATTTACTCATCGCGGAGCATTGTCACACCGCTATCTTGCAGACATATATTTACATGTGATCACTGATTGTTTGAACTCCATTTTTAGCCAATTATTCCTTGGATGAAAACATTTTGTTCTCTGCGGCCTGTCATTTACAAATGATGCTGGGAAGAATGAGTGCAGATGTAAGATGAGACACTCAGCCCCTCCGCTGCACACCCCGAGCCGGCCTATTTACTTCATCAGAGATGTGATGGATGGACGGAGGACGGTTCCTTCATCCTGGTCTTCAGACCAATAATGGTGAGGAACTCATCAGAAGTGAACCCTGGCGACACTGGAGAAATAAATACTTTATGTAACTGAAAGAAATGGGAATTCATTTTCTTATAACACCTGTTTAGCCTTGAGCGATCTGTATATACTGTAGTGGAAGCGTGTAGAAATGAAGCAGAACAGGAAGCAATTAACACAAGGTTATGGATTGTGCTAAACATGAATATGAACATGTGGTAAAACAGAAAACAGGGCCACATGTTAAAACAAAAGAGATGAGGCGAAGACAAAGCAGGTAATGGCTAAGGGCTGGCTCAGAACAGCAGGTGATTTAGGTGTAAGCGGAGAACAGGAAGCAGTAGCACCCAAACCCTAGAGGAAGCAGTAGCACCCAAACCCTAGAAGAAGCAGTAGCACCCAACCCCTAGAAGAAGCAGTAGCACCCAAACCCTAGAGGAAGCAGTAATATAATAATAATATAATAATATTTATTCATTTATATAGCGCCATTAATTCCACAGCGCTCTACATACATTGGCAAGCAGTAGCACCCAAACTCTAGAAGAAGCAGTAGCACCCAAACCCTAGAGGAAGCAGTAGCACCCAAACCCTAGAGGAAACAGTAGCACCCAAACACTAGACGAAGCAGTAGCACCCAAACCCTAGAGGAAGTAGAAATATAATAACATAATAATATTTATTCATTTATATAGCGCCATTAATTCCACAGCGCTTTACATACATTGGCAAGCAGTAGCACCCAAACCCTAGAGGAAGCAGTAGCACCCAAACCCTAGAGGAAGCAGTAGCACCCAAACCCTAGAAGAAGCAGTAGCACCCAAACCCTAGAGGAAGCAGAAATATAATAATATTTATTCATTTATATAGCGCCATTAATTCCACAGCGCTTTACATACATTGGTAAGCAGTAGCACCCAAACCCTAGAAGAAGCAATAGCACCCAAACCCTAGAGGAAGCAGTAGCACCCAAACCCTAGAAGAAGCAGTAGCACCCAAACCCTGGAGGAAGCAGTAATATAATAATATAATAATATTTATTTATTTATATAGCGCCATTAATTCCACAGCGTTTTACATACATTGGCAAGCAGTAGCACCCAAACCCTAGAGGAATCAGTAGCACCCAAACCCTAATGCACAATGACCCATTTCGGGCATTGGATGACATCAGTGTTATAAATGACAAATGTTGAATGGTCCTCTTAGGACAGATTTTGCACTGGGGTCCAAAGCTCCAAGTTGCATCTTATAGTATCCCATTGAATTGTAATAAAAGTTGTCAGTCGAGATGATCGAATATTTAGAATTTTTAATTTGCTGCAAATCTATTGTGTATTTTCATCTTTGAAAGAGAGAATAATAACCAAACAACTCAAAATTCAGAAAAAATACATAAAAAATATTATCAGTGACGAATATAGCAATATAGCCGTCCTTCTTTTCAATACCATAGAGTCGTCAGTTTTTATATCTGTTGATAATCAACTTTTTCGGCAGCACCAACCACAGCCCCTTAGACATTGATCAGAGAGGGAACGCTTTTCCTTCATCATAAATCTCCAGTTTAAGATTGGTCCACAAGTTCTCAGTAGGATTTAGGTCCGGTGAGGAAGGGGCCGGGTCATTATTCATTATACAGAACCCGTCATGTGAAAACTCTATTAACCTGCAGATGTGGGGTTAATCTGCAGGTTAATAGTGTTTTGAACCTGGCCAGTGCCAGCACTTTGAAGCCTGCTGCTGGGAGGAAAAGAACTGTATTGCTGCCAGCAGCATTCAGTTTAAGTCAAAGGGGTGGCGCCGGCATGCGTTCAGTCACTGCTCTCTGTATGGGGAGCAGCAGCTATACACTGACTGACAACCGCCCAGCATCAGCACTGCATGGTGTCCTTAGGCCACAACCTCCTCATTACATGTCACCTGATCTGCTTCATCCAATAAGGATTCAAGTTTATACAGCTCGGAGTTGATGATATGGTCAAAATACAACCTGCCTAATAATTCTGAACACAGTTTACATTTTGTCCTCCTGTTATAGAAGAATAGTTATAAATATAGTATATATATATATATATATATATATATATATATATAATATAAATACAAATGTTAATATATTTACAGCGAGGAGCAGAGACTGGCAACTAGATGAACCCAATATGGAAGGTAACGATATAGCATCATGAGTCGTCTGCTTCTAGAGTCAGTAACACGTGTGTCCTTTGAAAATGTTCAGATTTTAAAAGAGATTTTAACCCAGTGAAAGTGTATGAGCCCTGAGCCCCCCCAGGGTGCTGCCTGTAAAGATGAAAGGAAGATACTGGTGAGGAGAGTCTGCAGACACTAATAAAAATGAGGCCAACTTTACTTTTCTTAAATAATAAACAGCTAAACTCAGAAAATGTATTCAAATAATAAAATTACAACTACTCCCTTATTCGATCTCTTGCCACTAAAGTGGTGCTACTCTGATATACTGTATATCTAATATATAACGCTGAGTGTATGTACAGTGCCTACAAGTAGTATTCAACCCCCTGCAGATTTAGCAGGTTTACACATTCGGAATTAACTTGGCATTGTGACATTTGGACTGTAGATCAGCCTGGAAGTGTGAAATGCACTGCAGCAAAAAAGAATGTTATTTCTTTTTTTTTTTTTAAATTGTGAAAAGTTTATTCAGAGGGTCATTTATTATTCAACCCCTCAAACCACCAGAATTCTGTTTGGTTCCCCTAAAGTATTAAGAAGTATTTCAGGCACAAAGAACAATGAGCTTCACATGTTTGGATTAATTATCTCTTTGTCCAGCCTTTTCTGACTAATTAAGACCCTCCCCAAACTTGTGAACTACACTCATACTTGGTCAACATGGGAAAGACAAAGGAGCATTCCAAGGTCATCAGAGACAAGATCGTGGAGGGTCACAAGGCTGGCAAAGGGTACAAAACCCTTTCCAAGGAGTTGGGCCTACCTGTCTCCACTGTTGGGAGCATCATCCGGAAGTGAAAGGCTTATGGAACTACTGTTAGCCTTCCACGGCTTGGACAGCCTTTGAAAGTTTCCACCCGTGCCGAGGCCAGGCTTGTCCGAAGAGTCAAGGCTAACCCAAGGACAACAAGGAAGGAGCTCCGGGAAGATCTCATGGCAGTGGGGACATTGGTTTCAGTCAATACCATAAGTAACGTACTCCACCGCAATGGTCTCCGTTCCAGACGAGCCCGTAAGGTACCTTTACTTTCAAAGCATCATGTCAAGGCTCATCTACAGTTTGCTCATGATCACTTGGAGGACTCTGAGACAGACTGGTTCAAGGTTCTCTGGTCTGATGAGACCAAGATCGAGATCTTTGGTGCCAACCACACACACGACGTTTGGAGACTGGATGGCACTGCATACGACCCCAAGAATACCATCCCTACAGTCAAGCATGGTGGTGGCAGCATCATGCTGTGGGGCTGTTTCTCAGCCAAGGGGCCTGGCCATCTGGTCCGCATCCATGGGAAGATGGATAGCACGGCCTACCTGGAGATTTTGGCCAAGAACCTACGCTCCTCCATTAAGGATCTTAAGATGGGTCGTCATTTCATCTTCCAACAAGACAATGACCCAAAGCACACAGCCAAGAAAACCAAGGCCTGGCTCAAGAGGGAAAAAAATCAAGGTGTTGCAGTGGCCTAGTCAGTCTCCTGACCTTAACCCAATTGAAAACTTGTGGAAGGAGCTCAAGATTAAAGTCCACATGAGACACCCAAAGAACCTAGATAACTTGGAGAAGATCTGCATGGAGGAGTGGGCCAAGATAACTCCAGAGACCTGTGCCGGCCTGATCAGGTCTTATAAAAGACGATTATTAGCTGTAATTTCAAACAAGAGTTATTCCACAAAATATTAAACCTAGGGGTTGAATAATAATTGACCCACACTTTTATGTTGAAAATTTATTAAAATTTAACTGAGCAACATAACTTGTTGGTTTGTAAGATTTATGCATCTGTTAATAAATCCTGCTCTTGTTTGAAGTTTGCAGACTCTAACTTATTTGCATCTTATCAAACCTGCTAAATCTGCAGGGGGTTGAATACTACTTGTAGGCACTGTATGTATAAATGTATGTCCGCTAAAGGAATTCGGACCGTCGTATTTACAATCACAAAATTTTGCACAGACCTCCCCACATGTGATTCGAGAACGTCATATACTATCTTTTGAGGGGAAAATATAACCCTGCGCTTTACAGTTATTTGCCAAATCACTGCTTACATTAAAGTCAATGGAGCTGGGAGCTAAAGGTTATTAATAGGAGCTGTGATTGTTTGCTATAGGCTATGAAGGACATTGTTAGCATAATAAGCTTATGTGTGAGGAAATATGATACCGGTGGAGAGACAGAAAGAGACAGACAGACAGAGAGAGACAGAGAGAGACACAGCGACACAAAGAGACAGACAGAGAGAGACAGACAGTGAGACAGACAGCAAGAGACAGATAGACAGAGACAGACAGAAACAGACGGAGATAGAGAGAGACAGACAGAGAGCGATAGAGAGACAGAGAGGCAGACAGAGACAGACACAGACAGACAGACATAGACAGAGAAAGAGAGACAGACAGAGAGAGATAGAGAAAGACAGAGAGAGACAGACAGCAATAGACAGATAGACAGAGACACAGACAGACAGGCAGAGATAGAGAGAGACAGACAAAGACAGACAGAGAGGCAGACAGAGACAGACAGACACAGACAGAGAAAGACAAACAAACAGATAGAGACAGACAGAGAGAGACAGAGAGAGAGGCAGACACAGACAGACAGAAAAAGACAGACAGAGATAGACAGAGAGCAAGAGAGAGAGAGAGACAGACAGAGATAGACAGAGAGCGAGAGAGAGAGATAGACAGACAGGGAAAGAGGGAGAATGAGAGAGTGGGGAGAGACAGAGAGACACTTAGTTACTATCCCAGGCAATGTCGGGTGCTACAGCTAGTGTATGGATAAATGTATTAGGCTGAGTTCACATGTCCAGTAATCATTCGTTATAATGGATCCATTGGCAAAAAAATTCTGCAACACAACTTTTTTGTCCATTTTGAAATATTGATTTTTGCATCATCCGTTTTTTTTAACTTAGGAGTCTATGGAGAACGGATTTGTTAACTGATTGCTATTTATCCATCCGTTTTTCTTGCATTTGTAAAGGTTCTGTTTTTTTGCTAACTGGATCCATTTCAAATAGAACATAAATAGCAATCAGTTAACAGAACCATTTTCCATAAACTCCGATGTTACAAAAAATACGGATCTGGCAGAAATCAATATTTTCAAAACAAACAAAGTTGTGTTTTCTCAACTTTTTTGCCAACGGATCCATTCTAATGGATGATTACTGGACATGTGAACTTAGCCTTAAAAGGACGACAGGATATTACCATTTCCTTCGTCACTGTCCTCTTCAACTACAACCATAAACTGTGCCAATGGCAGTGCAAATAGATCTCCCTAATAAAAGGTACTTGCCACTTGATTCATACTTCCCAAACAACAGGCAGCATGAATTAGAGCCTGGCGAGGACCATCGGCAGAGATGGGACTAGTCCAATGCTGCCCCTGGCCGACGCCTCCCCACACTATTCCAGGTGATTGACAGGTCTTCCTGTGGTGGCTTTACACCACTCAATCTAAAGCTTGTCTTTGTGTTTGGTGATGTTCGGCTGCTGCAGCTGCTCGGCCTTTGAAGTCTATGTCATAAACATTCAGGCAGGGGACAGCTCTTCTGACGATGTTACAGGGGTTTCCCACTTTAAAAAAAAGTTGGCCCCAAATAGAGAAGGTATTCATTCTCCCTGAGTGAAGCAGAGGAGACCCGACTCTAGACCTTTCTGTGACATCTACACCGGAAGAGCCGCAGAGGTCAGTAATTGGCTACAGCAACGTCACTGCAGCAGCCAAAACACAGAGACCGGGTTTGGACTCTACAGTTACAAAGCCGATTTTACAGAGTGGGCAGAGTGTTGGTGACGTTTCTCCCCTCTGCTCCTCAGCACTCGGCCCCTCGCTCTGTAACGTTATGGGGTCTCCACTTCGTGGCTGAGTTGCTGCTTTTCCTTCCACTTCTGAATAACATCACTCACAGATGATGGGGAGGATTTAGGAAGAAGAAATGTCATGAACAGACTTGTTACACTGGTGGCTCCTATTACAGGGAGCTCGGTTACACACCAGGTCCAATGAGGCCAGGTGTTATTCACAGAGGGTGAGGGGCCGAGGGGTGAGAGTACTTGATGTTATACACTGGAGGCAATGGGGCCAGATGTTATACACAGGCGGTGAGGGGGCTGAATATTATACAGCAGGGGTAATGAGGCCATATGTTATACACAGGAGGTGATGGGTCCAGCTGGTATATTGTATGTTAGGCCAGGGCCACACGGGGCACTACTGCGATTCTCGCATGACACGCGGCTCACGCTGGCAGCACAGCGGGAGCCAAGGGTCATGCGAGTGTCACTGCGACTGAGGTCCGATCATGCGATCAGGGGGCGGGCCGGCACTAAAGAGGGAGGGCCAGCGCTGCGGAGGGGAGGGATTTATCTCCCTCTCCCCTTCGTAGCCGGCTATTGCCATTTTTGCCCTGCACTCGCGGTACACCAGTGTACCGCGAGTGCAGTGCGATTTTTCTCTCGCCCCATAGACTTGAATGGGTGTGATGCGAAAGAAACCAGGAACGCATTACAGTCACAGCATGCTGCGATTATTTTCTTGGTCCGATTAGGGCTGAGAAAATAATCACTCATGGGTGCTGACACACAGGCTAATATTGGTCCGAGTGGAATGCGATGTTTTATCGCATTCCACTCGCTCTGATTTTCATGTCGTGTGTCCGTTCTCCGTGGCCCGTGATTGCACTTAGAAAACAACTCACCTGCGCCCACTCCCGCTCTCCATGGTGCTGATCGCTCCCGCGGTGCAGCATCCGGCCGGCGCTGAGCCCCGCAGCAGCTGCTTCCGGGTCGGCTGTGTCGTGCATCATTAATATGCGTGACAGTAATCAGCCGGCTCAGAAGCAGCAGGGAGAACGGGCTGCAGAGGACATCGCTGGACGCCGGGTGAGTAAAAATGATTTTTATTTTAAAAGCACGTTTTTTTCTGGCACATGTTTCATGGACCACACCACTGCGTGGTCCGTGGAACATCAGTGATGCCAGAAAAAAATGGACATGTCTCCGTGCGGCAGTCACGCACACGCCGGTACGCCGCACGGAGACACGTGCAGTGAAAAATTACTGACGTGTGAGCAGACCCATTCATTATAATGGGTCTACGTATGTCAGTGATTCTGGTACGTTTTAAAGAAAGCACAAACGTCCCAGAATCACTGACGTATGAAAGGGGCCTAAGACGGAGCCGGGTGATGACCGACTGGGCTCCACTCCATTTCACTAGTCTGAACTTGCCTGTGTTCCACCCAGACTAGAGTCTGTGACACTGAATTGAGTCTTCTAGGGGACGTCCACCACCCCACTGCTGGTCACCATCAGAGACGTAGCAGGATAACACATCGTAATGAGAAATTCTTTACAATAAAATAACAAACACTTTATTTGACTTGCAGTCTTCTGGACAGATATGGCCATATAATCCTGTTCTGCTGCTGCTGTTATGTTGGGCACTTTCCTGTCTAAACCTTGCCCTGGGTTTTAGTTTTCCAGCAGCCAGGTCTCCCCCGTTTCTTAGCTTCGTGGCTTCCCATGTCCTATTACCGCCTTGGATGGTATCTAGGTTGCCCAACACGAGAGGAGCCGTAGGCTTAGGACACAATGGAAGAGACCTCCTGGTTCCCTGATGACCCCTAATCCAGGGCTCGTCCACACCTCGGGAGCCTTTCTGCATCACTAACTCTCTTCCTGACCTGTCTGACTATCCAACCCTCTGATCTCTGACAATCCTCCCATCCTTGCTCTCACTTCCTCGGCAATCAGTATCTATATACTACGTACTAAAACCTTATATTACTCTAATACCTACTGTATCTGCAAACATTCCTACTTAAGATTCCTATGCTTTACATTATACGGTTATGCATTAGTTACTCATGACAAATTACACTATGAAATACACATTATACACTAAAATACAATATGCAATAAAACACTTAAAATACATAATATACTATGCATACTATATACTATAAATTATTTATGCATCTTAGGAGTAGGGTTATCGACCACCACCTACATATACACCGTGGGTGAGGGACCAGATGTTGCATCCCAGGGGCAATAGGGCCAGATGTTATACACCAGGTTGAGGGGCCATATGTTACACACTGGGGTAATGGGGCCAGATGTTATACACCGGGGGCAATGGGTCCAGATGTTATACACCGGGTGTTATGGGCCACATGTTAGATACCAGGGGGCAATGAGGCCGGATGTTATACACTAGGGGGTGATGGGGTCGGATGTTATACATCGGAGGGTGAGGGGCTGGATGTTATATAAAAGGGGCAATGAGGCCAGATGTTATACACCGGGTCAAGGGGCCATATGTTATACACTGGGTTAATGGGGCCAGATGTTATACACCGGGGGCGAGGGGTCATAAGTTATACACCAGGGGCAATGGGGGCAGATTTTACACCGGGGGATGAGGGACCAGATGTTATATGCCGGGGCAACTAGGCCAGATGTTATACACTGGGGGTGAGGGGCCAGATGTTATACACCGAGGGCGAGGGGCCAGATGTTATATACCGGGGGCAATAGGGCTAGATGGTATACACCGGTGGCAGTGGAACTGAATGATAAATTGGAATTAAATGATTGAAACGCTCATTTAATTTTTTTTTGTACATATAGTGTAGATAGATTGTTTTTGTTTTTCTGCAATAGAAGGGTGTAGAGATAAGGGTATATACACAATGTATGTGGTGAAGCAGCTCCTACTAATGTACCTGTACACTTCCTATTTATTCCCATATAACGCTTTAGTGTAAGCTTTTACTTGCCCCAGACGGTTCTCATTTGGCATTAATCGTGATAAATGTTTATAAACTGCAAATAACGAATAATAAGAAAGATTTTTGTTCAGAATCCTGGGGTTTAGTCATGGAAAAAGAATGTGGAGTTCTGGCCAAATATTGTATCTTCCCTGCACATGTTCCAATCATATATTGTAATCGTGACCTTCCACTGTGAATACGGGTTGAGGACACTGTGATCATGGAACGAGGCCAAACCGCATCATTTGTTCTCCCTCGCGTCACAACATGTCGAGGTTTTTAGTGCGGTTTTCAGATGAACTTGCTATAGTATCTCTCTGACAGCTATGCTGAACTTCCGAGATAGACTAGTCACTCAGTTCATGTACTGTACTACACTGCATATACCCCCTTCATACGCTCTTCCTGAAAATGTGAGGTCAGAACTGTCACATCAAACCGACACCACTGAGCCAAAAGCAGAACTGATGTGGGTGGTGCCTGACCAGGTGCGGAGTTGACCATGCTTGTATTTGGTTTCCTCAAGAGAGCCACAAAAGTTAAAGAATTTTAGGTTGGCCATATGCACAGAATTACTGATATTCAGACGCCTTTAACATTAAAATGCACACAAACACTGTATGGCTTCTTTATTAGAAATAACTGACCTTTCACAATTAGAGCCTCCATGTATAGAGAGTATACAGGTGACCCCACAGTCAAGTGATCAGTTTTCTGTTGATCAATTCCAGAGGGAATCTAGCAAGAAAGCTTCTGACTGACATCACCGTGCGCCAACTCGTTACTTGGCGCAAGGTCATGGTGCACAGTGACATCTGAGGCATTATCCAACCGGTAGATTTTACACGGAGTGAAGATTTCTAAGTGAATGTGAGTGTGACGCCCTGGCCTATCAGGTCGTCACAGGGTATTGTGCAATCTGCCCTTCTGTGCAATATCCACCTCCTCCTTGGTTACGGGTCCCTAACAAATGGTGTTGCCAAAACCAGCTAATCAAAATCCTAGGAACACTCTACACCACACCCTCCAGACACACCAGTGGACAGCCTGAGTGGAATAGGGTCGCCCACTTGGGGGGTTGGTTAAGGGGAGGTCAGGAGTGTCAGGAGTCAGTCAGAGTAAGGGGGAGTGTAGAGTTGGAGGTGAAAGTGAGAGGAGGTCAGGAGCTGGGCTCCTTAGAACTACTAGGTAGCAGACATTGGTCGATGGTTGGTTACCCGATATTTACCTTCTTTACCAGCCTCCGCCCTTGCTGCCAGCGCCGGATCCTGCTCTGTGCACATGTGGCTGCAGTACACATCGGGTTAATTAACACGATGTATACTGTAGCAAGGAGAGCAGGAAGCCAGCGCTAAGCAGTGCGCGCGGCTCCCTGCTCTCTGCAGTGTGACATGTGGCTGCAGCACACATCGGGTAATTAACCCGATGTGTACTGTACCTAGGAGAGCAAGGAGCCAGCGCTAAGCGCGGCTCCCTGCTCTCTGCACATGTAGCACAGCGACGTTATGATCGCTGCTTCTGCTGTGTTTGACAGCTAAGCAGCGATCATAACAGCGACTTACAAGGTCGCTGTTACGTCACCGAAAATGGTGACGTAACAGCGACGTCGTTGTCGCTGTCGCTTAGTGTGACCCCAGCTTAAATAGAGAGAGACCAGCTGTGGAAGGTAATCAGCAACCTGACCCTCAGAAGAGTCACACATTGCTCCAAACAGGATTAACTCCTGCCCAACTGGGAGCAGTGGAAACAACTCAGCCGACGCCCAGCAGAGCTGAGCAATTTAAGAGACTCTGTAATATGAACAGGGTCCGGCGCGGTTGTTGTAAACCACGAGTGTGGATCCGGACAGTGCATGACACAGCTGCGCATCATTTGTTGACTCCACGTAAAGCGGATTGCAGAAAATCCATTTTCTGAAGAATGTGGTTTTTTGACAAAACTTGAGTAGTATTCCATTTCACTCAAATAACTTTGGTCGTCTATAGTCATTGTTGCTAAATTAGTTGAAGCCAATTTACCAAAAATATAGTGTCAAACATCAACAGAAAGGCGATACGAAGGGCTCATTAAGATGTCCATCAAAATCAAATCCCACACGGACAGCAATGCACGGACAGACCGTGGGTCTCCTGACCTAAACTCTGCAGCCGCATATAAGCTTATGAGGAAAACTGTGGTAAGTCCATGTAATGCAAGCCGTGTGCGGACCAATTTTCATGAACGTCTGAATGAGTCCTGGAGATGGAAAGTGGTTAGAGAACGGTTTCAAGAATCATTCTGATAAACAGAAGCAACATAGGTCCTCCAAATAATACAAGCCATTCTGTCCACATAGGCGAATATATCTGCATAGTGTTACCTATGCCGCAATGAATTGTTATAGTTCTGATGGTCAAAAGGCATCCAACAAGACGTGGCCATTTAGGCATACTTTGTACGTTGCGACATCACTACTGCGATATCGTTGGGGTCAAATCCAAAGTGACGCACATCCGGTGCCGGTAACGACGTCGCAACGTGTAAAGCCTAGATGCGCCGATAAACGATTGCAAAAGCGTCGTAAATCGGTGATCTGTGTAGCGTCGGTCATTTTCATAATGTCGCACCAATAGAAGAAACGATGTTGTTCCTCGTTCCTGCGGCAGCACACATCGCTGTGTGTGAAGCCGCAGGAGCGAGGAACATCTCCTTACCTGCCTCCGTCTGTGCGGAAGGATGGAGGTGGGCGGGATTTTTACGTCCCGCTCATCTCCGCCCCTCTGCTTCTATTGGCCGCCTGCCGTGTGACGTCGCAGTGACGCCGCACGACCCGCCCCCTTAGGAAGGAGGCGGGTTGCCAGACAGAGCGACGTCGCAGGACAGGTAAGTGCGTGTGAAGCTGTCCTAGCGATGATGTTCGCTACGACAACTATCACAAGATATCCATTTGCGACGGGGGCGGGTACTATCACACTCGGCATCGCTAGCATCGACTTGCGATGTTGCAGCGTACAAAGTACCCCTTAGTGTTTGTGTTCTCAATAAAATATCCTTATTTATGTTGATTTTAGTCACAAAGTTTCCATCTATCAGTTTCTGTGAGGCAGTGGCAGTATCTGAGAGTGAAACAAGCAAGAAGAGGAAGCCTCTACTCTATAAAGTTTGTTCAAAAATCAGACTCCCAAGTTTTGAAGGCCTCACAGCTTAGTCCCTGACCCTCAATACAAAATCGGCAAAAAGTTCTCCATTAACCATGTGCATCCAGAACGCAGAAACAATTGACACGCTGCTTTTATGAACGCACGGATTTGGGTCAAAATTTTAGCACCCAAATCGCTGCGTTCATAAAAGCAACGTGCGCACGTCTCATGCATAATCTTCATAGATTGTGCAGGGGACGCAGGACGCATGCATTTACACTGCAGTGCTATACGCCGCGCTCTCCCACTGCTCGGGTCCGGCTGCCGCGGCTGCTGCGGCCTGCTGCTGCTCGGTGGCTCGAGCGATGGGCCGGATCCCGGGGACTCTAGCGGCGCTCCTCGCCCGTTAGTGAAAGGGGTTTGGTTGTTGGGATAGTTTATTGTCCGTGACGCCACCCACGGTTGTGGTGATTGAGTGTACACCACCGCTGCTCTGGCTGGGGAACCCGGGAGTGATGGTATGGAGCAGCCAGTTGTTGTTTTGCCCCTCTGTGGGTAGGGGTTGGTGATCCCGGGGCCCAGTGATGTGGTGTTGTATGGTGGACAGGCGGGTATGGGGCCTGTGGAGGTGCAGGGGCGCAGGGGCAGCGCTGTGCCGCACGGCACGGAGGTACTCACTCAGCCAGTAAACACAACACAGTTCTCGGTAAACAAACGGCTGATTGGACGGGTCCCTCGGACGGTTACGGTGCTGATGTTCCCTGCAGTTGATGGTGACGGTCTCTTCCCTGCACCTATGTGTTGTTGTTTGGTAGCGATGGGTTCCCACCGGTAACCCGCTCCCCAGCTTGGATATGAGCCGGAGGAGCTCCACTCTTGCCCGCAGGCGCTGGCCCTGGGAAACTGGTGCCTTGGCGGTGGCGATGTCTCCCCTTAACGGTTGGACTGTTGCCTTCAAACGGGACTTGGTTGTTGGGAGACAGTCGTCCCCTTCACTGACGGATTTGGCAAATTATGGCGACTCCTAGCCTTGCCGGGATCCGAAAGGCCCCTGCCCTGGTGCTGACTAATCTTCGTATACCGCTCCGGTACCGCCGGGTCACCACCCATCCACGGTCCTTTCGGCAACCTCCAATCAGTCTCGCCTGCAGACGGTCACCGCCGTCTGCCAACCTTGCTGTCTCAGTCCGGGGCACACACCCGGACTAACTTCAGGCTTCTTGCTGTCACTTTCTCTGTCACTTTCCACTCTCCTCTTGCTCTCCCTGTTTACTCCTTCACTTCCCTAGCTTATCTGCCTGGTTTTCCCGCCTCCAGAGCTGTGACCTCCTCGGTGGGCGGAGCCAACTGCCTGGCCCACCCCCTGGTGTGGACACCAGCTCCTGGAGGAAGGCAACAAGGATTTTAGTTTTGACCTTGTGTGTACCTGCAGGGAATGTGCGGTGCGTGTGGTGTTATGACCTGTGACCCCTGGCTTGCCCAGGGCGTCACACATGTAAGTACACAATGTGCGCACGGGCCCTTACAAGACTTTGTGATATATGACCTGCACACTAGTCTAATTGCAGATTGAAACCTGAGTGGAGATGCTTTAATTAACATTTTTTTGTCATTGCTGAAGGCTCCTATATTATCCTTGTATCCGTGTATTTTACCAGTGAATGAATAATTGTTGATCCTTCTCTGTTTTAATGTATGTGTGGCGCCCTGGACTAGCCAGGTTGTCACAGGTACTGCAACAACACACCCACACCCCGAGATAGGCACATCAGCCAGACACCAAATCCTTGTTGCCTCCCTCCAGGGGCTGATGTCCACACCAGGTGGGGTGGAGCCAGGTGGTTGGCCCCACCCACTGAGGAGTTCACAGTCCTGGAGGCGGGAAAGGAAGGCAGTTGAGTAAGGGAGGTCAAAGAGTGAGGAGTAAAGTGGTAGTAGAGGAGCAGACGACTATGTCCGGGTACGTGGCCCGGGCACCAAGAGCAAGGTTGGCAGACGGTGGTGGCCGTCTGCAGGAGAGGCAGATCAACGCGGAACCGTAGGACCGGGGATGGGCGGTGGCCCGCCGGTACCGAACCGGGGAGCGAAGTGAAGCCAGCACAAACCGGCAGGGCCTGCGGACTCCAACCTGGCTTGGAGTCGCCGTTAAACAGGTCAAATCCGTTAGTGACCGGAACCCCAGGGGTTTCCAAACAGCCAAGACCCAATTGAAGGCAGCCGTCCAAACAGCGAAAGGGAAATACAGCTACCGTCACACCGTCACAGCTAGAGTTCCCAGGGCCAGAGCCTGCGGGCAAAAGGGCTCCTCCAGCATATATCCACGCTGGGGAGCGGGTTACCGGTGGGAAGCCATCAGGACCTAAGCTACACAAAAGGTGCAGGGAAAGGCAGCAACCACCAACCGTCCGGGAGAAACCACATCAGCCGGCTGCGGGACCCGTCCATCCAGCCGTTTGTTTTACCAGAGACTCTGCATCCGTTCTTGGCTGAGTGAGTACCACCGTGCCATCCGGCACCGTGCTGCCCCCGCGACCCTGCACCTCACCAACCGTGCCTCCCCACCTCACCTCACCGGGCCCCGGGACAAACAACGCCTACCCACCGAGGGGGAAACAACATCCCAGCTGCTCCCTGCCATCGCTCCCGGGATCCCCGTCACCAGCAGCGGTGGTGCCCCACCCTCACCACAGACCGTGGGTGGCATCACGGACTAAATCCCCCAAACCAAACACCCCTTTCACTCACGGGCGAGGAGCGCCGCTCAAGTCCCCGGATCCGGCCCACCGCTCGAGCCACTGAGCAGCAGCAGCGGCGGACCCGAGCGTGGTGAGCGCAGCGCCCTCCTCGCCCGCGACATATGCACTTTATACTTTAATAAAAATTAGTATGATTGCACTTAGCAAGATATAAATTGGTGTAATGACTCTGTTTCGTTCGAATTTAAAGTATCTAATCGAGTCTAATCATAAGGATGCATAAAATGTGGGTATGGAGATATTTATTAATAGGGATTGTGAGTAACACGTATTTTCATTTTTTTACAATTTTTATTCTTAACAAAAATTAATTTAATAAGTACAAATTTCATTTTTTTCAATTATTATTAATAAAAGAAAAATGTTTGATTTTCATGAATATTTAGTTGCAAGCTTGTTCCTTTTTAGTCCCCAACAGTACTCTGCAAGCATCTTTGGGCTCCATTTCCCTTTATAGCGGCCTTCAGGTAACAAGATGTCCTGATGAAACCACTCCCATTGCTCGTCGCTGACATCCCCAAGATTATTGGAGAAAAAAATCTAAATGGGAGTCCAGAAAATGTATGTTGGGAGACATATTGCATCCCAATTCTATGTAGTGTAATAACTCACAAGATCTCTATAGTTTGATGCTTTATGGTTGTCAAGGACTTTTCACCACTACATTTTCCACGCCGGTGCCACAGTGTGGCTTAGTTTTGTGTCAAAATCAGTGTCTTTTATAATTTAGAACAAAAAAAAAACAATGGACATCAGCTCACCTCCTCGACTCTGGTCCATGTCCTCAGACTGCAGCCAGGACACCCTGGCAGGGTAAGTGTTCCATGACAAAACACAATTTCCAGAAGGACCGGAACTAAAGACATATATAAAACTTCACTTTTATTTCTTCATTAAAATCGCAGAAAGGTTAGACATAAGCAACATCAGTCCATAAGGAAAGAAAACTAATGCTTTTTGGCTTAGGTCTTATTGTTGATAACCATGAATAAGGCCTCAGGTGAAACGTGTTGGTTTTGTTCCACCATGGGGCGCTGAAGCAGAATGGAGATTGAACTTCAAAGAGCTGTTAGAGTAAAGCCCACAAGGGGGCACACGCACCAATGAAAGGGTAGTCAGCAAGCCTAAAGGCCACTTTACAACCTGCGATATCGGTACCGATATCGCCAGTGTGGGTACCCGCCCCCATCTGTTGTGCGACACGGGCAAATCGCTGCCCGTGTCGCACAACATCGCCCGGACCCGTCACACGGACTTACCTTCCCTGCGACGTCGCTATGACCGGCAAACCGTCTCCTTTCTAAGTGGGCGGTTCGTTCAGCGTCACAGCGACGTCACAGCAGCGTCACTGAACCACCGCCCAATAGAAGCGGAGGGGCGGAGATGAGCGGGACGAACATCCCGCCCACCTCCTTCCTTCCGCATTGCGGGCGGGAGGCAGGTAAGGAGAGCTTCCTCATTCCTGCAGTGTCCCACAGAGTGATGTGTGCTGCCGCAGGAACGAGGAACAACTTCGTTACTGCTGCAGTAACGATATTTGAGAATGGACCCCCATGTCACTGATGAGCGATATTGCACGTTTTTGCGACGATGCAAAATCGCTCATAGGTGTCTCACGCAATGGCATCGCTAAAGCGACCGGATGTGCGTCACAAATTCCGTGACCCCAACAAGATCAATTGAGCGATGTCGTAGCGTGTAAAGCCCGCTTAAGTATTAACCAGGAAGTCACATAAGAACAGGGGAGGGAGCAAGCACGAGGGTCAGGAGCCAAGAGGTCACGTCAAAAGCCAAAAAGGGAAGCAGAGCCGTGGTCAGAAAACATTACCGTGGTCAGAGGCCGGGAGAGCAAGTAAGTACAAAGGAGGGGAGGGGACCAAGACACAGAACAGGATCAGGATCAAGGAGACAGGGAAAACAAACCGTACAAGAGGAGCGTAGGTCAGGGAGCGGTAAGCTGGGTAGCGGGATGGATCAGGGCTAACTCACAAGGAACCAGGACCCGTAGAAGGGCAGCAGCGCGAAACGGCCGTTGTCCTCTGGAGTGCCAGCATCTGGTCTCAGACCTGCTCACCTTTTATGGATTGATAATAAAGCAAGGACTTTTACACAACAGCATGTGCCACAATTCTACCTTCTCTTATGATAGCTTACAAGAACCATTTGTGCACGCTACAGAGCAGGAACTATTACTGGCAGCGTTCCGGAAGTCTCCACAGCATAATAAAGTGGTGTGAGTCCCGGAACGAGGCACAACAGAACAGACCCCTCCCACCTGACTTAATCCCATAAGAACCAAGCTATAGTCATGACAGGTTTATTTTCCTCATGGACTGATGTTACTTATGTCTGACCTTTCTGTGACTTTAATGAAGAAATAAAAGTGAATATCATGCGGTGTGACACGGTAACTAGGAATAGGGGGGCCTAGGCTGGCCCTCAAACTAGGGAGCCTAAGCTATCCCTTACTCCAGAGGTATGCCTGATGGTGGAGAGGTCTGGACTGCCGGCGTAGCAGCAATAAAATAGGAGCAAAAGCTAGCACTTTTGACCTGATGACAGGTCTTCTTTAAGTGCAGGTATTTGGGATTATATATTATTTTTGCAATTGGTTTCAATGTACACTTGACCGCCACATTGAGAGTCAAGATTGCAAACTCTTGATACTAGGATTTCTATTCATTTCTATGGAAGGCAAGGTGATTGTTCTAATAACTACAGTATATAAACAATAAATATAAAATAT
The DNA here is from genome assembly GCF_048569485.1 of Anomaloglossus baeobatrachus. Taxonomy (NCBI): domain Eukaryota; kingdom Metazoa; phylum Chordata; class Amphibia; order Anura; family Aromobatidae; genus Anomaloglossus; species Anomaloglossus baeobatrachus. The sequence continues at coordinate 50,531,623 of NC_134354.1, read as the reverse complement.
AATATATCCAGAATACCTATGAGATTTTGTAATAAGCCAGTGCAGATACAGTCACTACACTATGCCACACGGCCGGCCTCAGGAAATATCATCTGTACAGCACACGTTTTTACAGACCTTTCCGGGAATATTTACTATGGGAAGCAAAAGGCAGAAGAAATGTCTGTGCAGGTCTTAGACGTGGAGAAATATGGGAGCTGAGATAAAATATGGCCTATGATGTCAACTGTTTTTTTAAAGAAATGTTCTTTTTGGCTCTCCACCTTCCTTATGGCATAACATTAATTGAGTGATCATCTCGGCTACAGGCGGATCGACGTAATCTAGTTTTACAAAAAATGTTTTCGGCTCATAATGCTCATTAAAGCATGTCCTTTATCTAAATAGCTAAAAACTATCCTATTGAATACATATTGAGTACATGGAAATCATGGGACCCCACAGCAGAATCTTTTATTACCCCCCCAAAAAAGGAATTAGTAATCGGCTGGGTCACCTAAGAACATATTTCATAACTACGGTAAGTAATTTTCACCCTATTGAAGACCCTAGATTCCCCTCTCATTGCACCCATATAGTATGATGCCAACAAAAGTGCCTCACAAACAGTGTAGGACACCCTCACAGTGAATTCCTCCACAGTACCCTCCCCACACATAGTATGGTGACCCTACTGTACCCCCCATCAACTACTCCGGCAAATTATGGCGACAATTCCACATAGTATGGTCCCCTATGTCCCCCAAACAACCCTCCATGCAATATGTTGGGTCTCCATACAGTAGAATGGCCTCCACACCTCTAGACACTGTATAATAGCCCCTCTAAACAGTATAATGGCCCACACACAGCCCTCCGCACAGTATGATGGACCCCACACCAACCTTCACTCTGTATAATTGCTTGCGTACAGTATAATGGCTCCCTCATAGCCCTCAAAATGTTATCAAGTCCCAACATAGCTTTCCAAATAGTATAATTGGCCCTAAATAGTCCTCCATGTAGTATTATGCAACTTCCATAGTCCTCCATATGGTATAATACACCCCATCATCATCCATATATAATGGATGCCCATAGTCCTGCATAAAGTATAAAGCACCCCATAGTCCTCCATATAGTATAATGCACCCCATAGTCCTCCATATAATGCACCCAGTAGTCATCCATATATTACAATGCACCCATTAGTCCTCTACATATTAGAATGCACCCCATAGTCCTCCATATGGTATAATGCACAGCCCATAGTCCTCCATATGGTATAATGCACATTCCATAGTCCTCCATATAGTATAATGCACAGCCCATAGTCCTCCATATGGTATAATGCACATTCCATAGTCCTCCATATATTATAATGCTCCCCATAGTCCTCCATATATTATATGTATCCCGAAAGTCCTCCATATAGTATAATGCACCCCCCGTAGCCCTCCATATATTATATGATACCCCATAGTTCTCCATATATTATAATGCACCTCCCATAGTCCTCCATGTAGTATAATGCTCCAAATAGTCCTCCATATATTATAATGCACCCCATAGTTTTCCATATATTAAAATGCCCTTCATAATCTTGCAAATATATAACTGACCTGCATAGTCACCCATAGATTATAATGAACACCATGTAGTCCTCCTCCAGCATACTCAATGATATTAAAAAAAACCTTCTCCTCTTTCCCCCGCTGCTCTGGTCTCTACAGCGGAGTGTGTTCTGCAGCTCTACACATCTCAGTGCAGCGGGCTAGCAGTAGTGATGTCATAGTGCCTACTGGGCTAAGACATCTGATCTCAGAAGCCAAGGGAGACTGATGAACAAGGACATGCCGATACAGTTGAAAGTGCGGGAGGCTTGGTGTTGGCGCTAGCATCGAGCCCCCCGACTCACGAGCCCCATAGCAGCCAGTACACCACTAGTTTTGTTTTTGTTCTTTTTGTGAAAAAACAAATCATATTTGACATGTTATATTTTTACTACTAGAGTTGGTGAAAATTAATTGATGGGACTCCGTCCAGTGACCAAAGCGAGCCCTGAGAACCAATTCCTACCTCCTGCCACCCTCTGACCTTTTGACCAGATGGCCTGGTGGAACGTCATTGTTGCGGCATGACATATATGAGCCATTGCCCCAGGCCGGCTACGAAAAAGTCGAGCTGTGGATGCCAGGAAGAAGGAGAGGGTTCTCAGGGCTCCCGTCCATTGGTCACAGATTACAGACGTGACCAATGAGCAGTGTCCCATGAATTGATTCGCAGCCACTCTATGTACTGCCTTATCGTGTCCTTCATTAAATTTTAAAGAAATTGTAGCAAATTTTAAAGTTGTCATGAACCCCCAGTATCCAGAGAGCATCTGTTTTGACTGAACTCATGACTAATGTATATCACAATCCTCTCTACATCCCCAAATTACCTTGGAGGGTTATTCCTACAATATCAATCACAGCTCAAAGGTTTCAATCCTGAAATTAATGAAGTTGTTAAATGCAATTAATTTCCAAAAGTCCTTGCTGCTCTAGATATCACCCCTTGAAAATTTGGGACTTCAAAGGCTTCTGTTTATCTGGTTGCCCATGGATACGTCCTGTAGTTCTTTCATAACAGGTCGCACATGCTCAGTAGTCACCTGCTGTTTTTCTATGGTGGCTATCTTCTTACTTTGCCATGACCCAATGTATCTGTGGTTGTACAGGATAATCATGGGCACTGCGCTCACTACTGTAAAAAAAAAGACAACAATACTGATGACCCCTAGCTGTGTGATAAAGAAAGCTGAGTATTTGCAGAATTACTAGCCACTGAACCACCAATCATTACAAGAGTGAATATTTCTGTCCATATTTGCTATAATAGCCGCATGCTACATAAGAATATAAGATAAATATAACTAGGCCTTTATTTGTACTGTCTAAAAAGAGAAACTGTCTCTGTTGCCTAAGCAACCAACCAGAGAGCAGCTTTCATTTTCTATATCTCCATGATGAAGTGAAAGCTGCACTGTGATTGGTTACTGTGGGCAATGGAGACAGTTTCTAGAACCAGGAGAGGATACATAGGAGGGGATATCTTTGAAAAACATGCAGAATTGGCGTTTGGAGGATTTGAAAGCTTTATTCAGGGTGGTCGGGGCAGACAAAAATTAGATTTATTGATATAATATTAGAAACTATGCCTCCTCCATCAGCTCTGGCCCGGGGTCATTAGTAGGTCTCAGAGCAGTATGGAGGAGTAGTTATGTTACATGGAGGAGAACTGTCATGGGTGACAGAGAGTCATGTGGCTTCTTGCAATAGAAGGTCAAAGCGTTTGGCCGTGCAAAATGATGCCTGACTTTCTATTGTTCCTGCTGTTAGCTTTCATTGTAGTAGGTAGCTTTCCTGCTGGATTTTCATCTCTCTCCCTTTTGGACCCAGCAGGAGCTCGCCTTCCACCCAGCTGCTGATCATCAGCATTCTCTTGGTCCTTAAATACTTCCTTAATCTCTGGACTGATGCTGGTGATATTATTCAGTTCACTCTAGCTCTGGTTGCAAGCAGGTGGCGTGCTTTCATCTGTAGTATCATTGCTAATGCTTTGGTGAACTCCTGCCTAAGTCATCTGTAGATAAGTAGTTCATGCACTTTCCCCTATGTGTCCTTCTTGTGTATTCTATACTGTTTAGTGGGGTTGACAAAGAGCTCATCCCACCCGTTCCCTATTTAGGGTTCAGCACTATGGATACCTATAGTCAGGCATAAGGCTTGATGCATAGGTGCGGAACCTATCTAGGGTGGTGAGGGACCCCAGGGAACAGCAGTAGGTTTGGGTCAGGGGTCACAATCTCCTCCTTCAATATATCAATATAGAAGCAGGGGTCCCCTTCTCCTTACCTTTTGCCACTTGCTTGGTACTTCCTCATACCTAACAGAGAAGCAGGGGGTTGTGGGAAATGTAGTGTACAGTAGTCACATGAGCAGCGTGAGGGTCCGCCCTCAACACAGTGAGCAGAGAAACACAAAGATGGATGAACTCGAGACATAAATAGATATAACAAATGACCCATTGAGTATCTCAAGACAAGGTTGAAGGGTTATTTGACTACAGGGAGTTTAAAAAAAAATCTAGGGAAAACCCCTTTAAGATGTCCACATTAAATCAAACCTGTGTTTACTTTAACTCATTTATTTTTCATATACGGAGACTGTCTCCCAATATTAGGGACTGTTGATCCAGAATTTTCAGCTTATTAATTTCAAAATAGCTAACAATCATTGCAAGTGCAACTTTCCACCAATCTTATAATTAGAAGTGCAGCTCCGAAGCACAAACTGCTGCTTTAACAAGTGAAATATGCAAATCAAAAAAGTCCATGTAGCCTCTGTTAGGAGTCTCAACACAGAAACTAGCCAGATATCCCTCCGGGAAGTACCTAGCCAAGGGGTGACTCTTTTTAGGAAACCACCATAACCACCATATGAAGTGGTCATTTTAGTCAATATCCAACTCTTTGACGAATTTAAAGATATGACAAGGGAATTGGTGGTGATTATGGTGGTTTCCTAAAAAGAGCCACTCCTTGGCTGGGTCCTTCCCGGAGGGATATCTGGCTATTTTCCATGTTGAGACTCCTAACAGAGGCTCCATGGACTTTTTTGATTTGCATATTTCCCAGGGGGCAATGCACCTAGGATATCACTGTCTTGAGCGCCCTCATTGGCTGCTGGCAGTGTTTTCTCTGGCTGGTCTCCCCGAGATCAGTGATTGTTTTGTCTTAACAAGTGAAATGTGAGACAAAGGCCTCGGTTCCACTTTTTTTGCAGGGGCGAGTGCAATCCAATAAATCATCAGACTGAACTTGCACCAGTTAAAACTATGGGTCAGTGTCCACCTGTGATTGATTTCTCCTGTCATATCAGCATAAGAAATGAATCATAGCATGCTGCGTTTGGCAGTGAGTCACGGCTCACGAACCCCCATACAAGTCTATGCGAGCGCGTGAAACATTGCACTGCACTCGCATGTCATACAACTGCAGTGCGATGTACGTGTGGCGCCCCTGAGGCTTCCGTCGCCACAGGTCATTGCACCCCACCAGCGGTGTGATGCCCCATTCTGGGGGAGGAGGAGAGTGAACTCCGGTCCCCTGGTAAATCCACACTACACCCATTGTTAGGCACATACTAGGACCAGGGAAAGTGGCAGGCAACCCTCCCATGCTGCATGCTGGGAGGGGCCGTAAGACCCATCCCTGCTCCTATAGGTCACAGCTTGGCAACTGGGGGGTGGGAGGAGCCATCTGAGAGCAGACACAGATAGGAAGGTCAAGTTTAGTCAGTCTACCTCAGGGAGAGCAAGGGTAAAGAGCCAGCATGTAGTTGGAGAACACGAACGAGAGAAAGGAGGGAGGAGGAGGCCTGCTGGAGGCAGGCAAGGAGAAGAAAGAAAAGAAAGAAAGAAAGAAGGAAAGAAAGCTCCAAGTCAGATAGGAGCAGAGAAACTGAAGGAGACGCTTCCTGGTGAAGACCCTGGGACCCAGAGGTCCAGGTGACACCACGTAGGAGACAGAAGGAGTCGCAGGGCCGCGGGTAGTCCTGGAAGTATCACGAGCAGGCCTAGAGGTACCAAGGAGAGAGGGCCCTAGAAGTGCCACGGGTAGTTGTAGGCTGCGGTGGCCTCTTCCACAGTGACATCGGTGGAGGGACTAAGCTGCGACAGGGGACGGTCCCTAGAGACTTGAGGAGTGCAAAATCATCTCCAAACAGTAAAAACCGAGGCCCAGGGACGTTGTAAGCTCCCAGGGCCAGAACCCATAGCAGACTTCCAGAAAAGGGGTAATCAGCCGACAGGTGACCCCCCAGCCTGGAGGCTGTAGTGGAGGCCAAGCCAGATCTATCCTAACAAAGGCAAGGCTAAGGAAGACAGCAGAAGAAAGAGACACAAAGAGAAGGGCACCGGCTTTCACTCTCAGAATCACCCAGAAACGGCGGAGGTCCCTGACAGTGGTCCCAGCAGTCCAAGGGTCCCTACAGCTGTGACAAGAAGTGTGAGTAAAGAACTTGAACTGCACCCTTGAAGTGGTCTCTGTTATTTCAGCTGCATAGACATTCACAAGCACCAACTGTGCCCCGGGCATTGCTCCACCTGTGGGGAGCAGTACCACCATTGCTGCAGTAACATCACCCCGGAGGCCTCACACAGCAGCTGCGGCTTATTAGCCGCATACCACAGGTGGCGTCACGAACACAAACTTTATTCATCAAGCCACATATTCTACTGACACCCACCAGGGCCACGGAGCCGGGCCCAGCCACCACTGACTACCACCGGACTAGTCCGGCCTGGCACCGGGTGTCCCGTGGCCCTGGGGTGGGCGAGTCATACGCATTGACAGGCCGCAGAGGAGATGGGGAGAAATGTTCCCTCCCTCTCCTCCGCAGCTGTGATCTGATGACAAGATCGGATTACAGTCGCATGACCCTCAGCTGACACATGCAACAGAGGGTCATTAGCATATTGCTTCTGATGCTCTCGCATCGGAAGCTATGCGCAAGTGGAACCGAGCCCAAAATAGGAGAATGGGAATATGTGGGATAGAAAATTGTATAGTTATTTGTTCTTTACATTTTAATTATTACAAAAAGAAAACATTTCACAAGAGAGAATAGAAGAAAAACGCACAAAATTATATGCCCGTCATGATGGAAAAGAATCTGTTGAATTTGTAAAAAACATTAGTGAAACTTTTTTTGCATTTTGGAATAACAACAAACTCCAAGAACTCTGCTGAGCCGGAGCGAAGACATTTTTTTTTCACCCACTGCAGATTAAGAGATTTACTATATTTCACAAATCGCCATGTGCTTCTCATTTACTGAAATAGACCCAATCTCTGACGCAGGTAAAGTCATATTTTTTTCACTTAACACACAGTAAATGAGACTATCAGTTTTTGATAGAAATGCCAATTTTCTGTATTTTTTTTTACTATTATTTTGGATTTGTCAATTGAAGGGTTTTAAGGACACGTTTTTTTTCTATTCATTCGTCATTGTAAGAACATTACCCGATGATTTGTGACATTCTAGAAATTGCATTATAGAAAAATCTACATTTCCAAGCTTTTCTTTTGTCATCAAACTTATTCCATAGACCCTATGACTCCCTCTTGCAATCACCCATTAATGAGCAAGAGTAGATTGTGGTTAAAGGGTTGTTCCCAACATTGAAAGTTATTACTAATATTTAGCAAAACGATTTCCATGACCATGGTCCAGTGGCCATTTTGGTTGTCCATGGCTGCCAGACCAGTGCCCTGTGAACTTCCTCCTACCTGCCAAGATCCCTGTCACTTCTAATTAGAAGGCAGGGTACTAATTCAAGCTGCAACGATGGCACTGTGTCAATCCTACTAATCAAAAGGGGCATCAGGTTTACCGGCAGGTAGGAGTTTTGCAGAGCTCTGGTCTGGCAGCCATGGATTACCAACATGGCCTCTTGAACAGGGTCTTCATAACCTTTTGCCCATGAATGGATATGTGATAACTTGCTGATCGATCCCCAAAATGTGTTTCTGAAATTCTCATTCTTTGGGACTGCCAGAGATAGCCAAGTAGCTAAGAACTTGACTTTCTCCAGCAGTCCTAGAGACAATGATGGGAATCGTTGTGTGACTCCTTGGCCTATCAGGTCGTCACAAGGGTGCCATGCAATCTGCCCTTCTGCATGGTACCCGCTCCTCCTTGGTTACGGGTCCTGTCAATTTGGTGTTGCTACCAACAGGTGTAAGTAAATCCTGAGGAACACTCTGCACCATACCCATCAACCACCCATTGGGCAGCCTGAGGGGAATAGGGCCACCCAGATAGGGGGATGGAAGAGGGAGGGCAGAGATGTCAGTAGTTGAGTAGAGTTGAGCAGTGAGACAGCGGTGATAGTGCAGGTCACGCTGTGGAGCTGGGCACCTGTATCCATCCCAGGTGCCAGACGGCCTGGCCAGAAGGAGCTGGAACCCCGGTCGCAGGGGGTAGTGACAGGGGGTACGGTGCTGCTACAGAGAGCAGGCCGGCTTCCTTGTGCTACAACCGGGCAGGGGCCATGGCACGACGGGGTACGTAGACCCTAGGCTTGGAAGTAGCTTCATGCAGCCCAGTAATTCACCCGACGGGAACGGAGTCTTCAGGAACCGTTCCCCACCCACTCCAGAATCAGGGAACTAGTGCAACGAGGGGGATAGAACTTCCCAAAATTGTCCAGAAAATCCCAAGCGTGAACCCTGAGAGCAGGCTCACCTTGCTAGCCACGCAGGTGAGCGGGACCCGAGTAGTCTTAGGCAAAATGGATCCACCAAGTTACACACAGTGCCAAGGGACAAGGCTTCAGACCAACCAGCAACACCAAAGGGACACGGACCCAGCGTGCTCAACCAAGAGAAACAGAGCATTCAAGAGTTTGGTTTACCTGGTGTCAGCATCAGTGACTTTGGACTGTGTGAGTACCCGATATCCCTTCACCCCAACGGGTTCTCCACTCCATCTATCACCGGGCTCCGGGACACCAGGCCCCTACCCACGGAGGGGTTAAACATCCTGCTGCTTCAACATCGTCACCGGGCTCCCCAAGAGCAGCGGTGGTCTCTCACATTACCACGCACCGTGGGTGGCGTCACGAACATTATCCCATTCACCACTCAAAACACAACCCCCCCTTTTTATTTCCGAGGTAACCGCGTGACCCCACCTCAGATCCGGAGACCCCTCGAGCTACTGCGGATCCGGGTCCGAGCAGCCCGTCGGCTGTCGCGGGGGCGGAACAGTTGCTCTCAATTTCGATGGGACATTTCAGAACCCCACTCTCGAGATCCAACCTTAGGGACCTCTACTGATCAGCAAGTTATCACCTAGCTAGTTGTCATCTATCAATGTTGGTGATAACCTGCAACTCATATTCTTGTGGTGTGGTTAGCCCATGTATTACACATCCACATACATCATGTTGTCTCATTACATGCATTCAGTTGGCTCTATGTACTCCTCTTGGAATCCAATATTAATGAGTGAGAGTAAAAGTGGTTAAAGGCGTCTTCCCAGGATTGAACGTTATCTACTGAATAGGTGATAACTTCCTGAACAGTTGGGGTCCATCCATTGTTATCCCGACCAATCCCAAGAATGGAGCTCAAGAATGGTCATCATTGTCTGGGGAGGTAACAAGTATGGAGCTTGGCTTTCTCTGATGGTAGATAATAAGTGGTGCAGGGCAGCTCAATTCCAATAGAGCATTTCAAAGTCTCATTTTGGGAATCCAACCTTCAAAGTCCAATTTTTGGGCTCCAATCAGTAGACCAGAACTCTGATACGTGAGACTGCATCTCCTATATGTAAACTTGAACCTTGAAATTTACCTTGTTAAACCTTGTTAATTGTTGCCTTTGCCTCCTGGCTTACTGTTTGTGGGGAGCAGTGTATACCTGAAGATTGACAGTTCGGACCAGCAGATAGAATAACCACTTGCCCAAACTGTGCACTATTTGATGCTGCAGTGGCATCTTAGGGTTGCAGAAACACTGTCTATCTGGATCATATGATCCTACAAGGTTTAGTTCAGAGCTTACAGTGCTCTATTGAAAAGAGCTGCAAGCATTGCACATGCCCAGCCAACTCGCTTGGCTGTGTAAGGAGGTGGTCTTGTGATCATGTTCCCCCTGAAGACACTGATGTTGTTGTAGTGATATATGATGTAAAATATCAAGTGTAATGTGAATTATGTCCTGCTTTATTGTGCAGTGTGAACTGTGATGTTTATGTGTATACTGTGTTGCACTGTATTATGAGGAAGTTGGGTTCTGCCCAGCAACAGAAAGTAGGAGTAAAGGCCGCTTTACACACTGCGATATCGGTCCCGATATCGCTAGTGTGGGTACCCGCCCCCATCTGTTGCGCGACACGGGCAAATCGCTGCCCGTGCCGCACAACATCGCCCAGAGCCATCACACATACTTACCTGCCCGGTGACGTCGCTGTGACCGGCGAACTGCCTCCTTTCTAAGGGGGCGGTCCGTGCGGCGTCACAACGACGTCACTGAAACGTCACTGAACCGCTACCCAATAGCAGCGGAGGGGCGGAGATGAGCGGGACGTAACATCCCGCCCACCTCCTTCCTTCTGCATAGTGGCCGGGAGGCAGGTAAGGAGAGCTTCCTCGTTCCTGCGGGGTCACACATAGCGATGTGTGCTGCCGCAGGAACGAGGAACAACTTCGTTACTGCTGCAGTAACGATATTAGAGAATGGACCCCCATGTCGCCGATTAGCGATTTTGCACGTTTTTGCAACGATGCAAAATTGCTTATCGGTGTCACACGCAACGGCATCGCTAATGCGGCCGGATGTGCGTCACCAATTCCGTGACCCCAACGACTTCGCATTAGCGATGTCGTAGTGTGTAAAGCCCCCTTTAGATAGAGTTAAGGTTGGGACTAGCCCATAATGGGAGGGGTTAAGGTCTAGGAACAGAGATGGTTCCCTGATGAACATGGGTTAAGACCCAGCATGTGAAAGAAACGGACCTATGGTCTGAATGGTCATCAAGGCTGCATGCAGTGGCTGACAAGTGGAAGGAGCTCAAGACAGAGATAGTGTGCTCCTAAGGAGCGGACTGAGACTCAAAATGAATGACTGTGTCAGGTGCAAAAACTGACTAGACAGTTGAGTGATCCAATAAGATGAGTCTGGAGAAAAGTACGTTTGGCAGCAAAGCCCCAGTAGCTCTCAGCTCCTTAAAGGTAATGGGCAAAGACAATAAAGTCTATGGGTAAAAGTGAGTGTTCAGGTCAGGAGATCCCTTGAGGTCAAAGAGCTTCAAGCTTATGTCCAGCCATATTTGCACATCTACTCTTGGGTTAGATGCGGAACTGCAGGAAGTCAGAATAACTTCCATGGACTGTGTTGCTAGGTTGGTTTATGCTCAACCGAGCAAAGCCTGTAAGAACAAGGCAACCAAGGTGAAATTGGGAAAGGTGAGTGTAATGTTGTGTCCGCTATCTCATGAACATAGTTGTCATCAAAACACTATCTTAAAAAACTGGTGCTCTCTTTCTGAATGAGTTGACATCTGCTCCTGGCCAGCCAAGGCCATTGGCACCCTGCGGCCTGCTATGGCAAAACGCCATCACGGCAATGGTCCACATACCCAGCCAGGACCTCATTTTTCATGTAGGATGTGAGAGAACAGCACCTTGCCCACGACTACCGCCCCTTACCACATTACAACTGCAGTAACCCATAATCTACATGACCTACTTAACAAGCATTACACAATACAATTAAAAATCTCTCCATCCCTGAGAACAGAGAGAAAGAGAGAAATTCTCATAAGATTTTATTTTGCTTTTTTACAACCACTTTGCAACTTTAACTAATAAAGAGTTGAGGTAAACCTTTTAATTACTTTCATCAGGTTCTGGTGTTCACTGCACACAATTCTCAGGCATTTTGGTAGGTGGTGCTCTTTCTTTACTCTAAAACTTAGGAATGGTAAGAAATACCAGGAAAACATATGAAGGCATGTTCATCATCCTAATGTGAACATCTGGCAAACAGACAAAAAGAAGAGCCACAGATTTGTGAACTTTAGTGTCATGAATGACCCTGCGAAAGACGGGAAGGAGAGAAAGGAACAACCATCTAACACAATCATATATAATGGTACTAGGCAGTGTCACCATGGAAGAGATGGAGCTCCCTATCAAGGTGGCCGATGTCGAAACTCAAAAATCGTTTGCAATAAACAAGATGCCTGCCCAGGTTCTTACTACACAGTAGCAAAGTGGATGAAACCAATCAGCACTTGGGCCTCATATGATCGGCCTCCACAGCGTGAACACTTCTAGAAGAAGAAAGCATCTATATTTTGCTAATGTAAGAATATTAACCTGTCCAGTGTTTGGTATGAATTAATTTTCAGAATCAGTCCAGTGGTCAGGTCAGTAATTTGTGGTTGCTGGACATGAGACTTAAGAACAACTCCTTACCTCCCATTTCTTCTGATGCACATGTGATGTTACTATAGGCCCAGCTGTTTGCTTACTTATCAACATTAGTGTTGGTATTCTAGGGATTTTTATGCCCTGATCCCAACCCCACCCAATAATATCCCTTACCCATTGAAGAATATCTGCTTTTTGGTGGGATTTACATAAACGTTAGTTGCTCTTTCAGTTTAGAATTTTTACTAGGATCTGAAAAATTGGGGCACTTCCAGGAAATTTGTTATTGTTGGCAGCCTTTTAGGAGCTGAGCGTGCTCAATACATGGTAAGTGCCGTCTGGGTTGTTTTAATTGGAGCTAGCGCTGGGAGTGGCAGTTGAACCCCTTCAATGTTGCTGTCAATAACATTGTGGCACCCCTGACCTGGTCAGGCCCCACTGAGTACTGTCCTGCCTGGACTGACTGTGGATGCCGCCTGTACATTCCTGCGAGAAGAGGCCGGAGGCGCGGCTCCACAAAGCAGGCATACCCGTTAACAACCTGACCGAGAAAGCCGCCTCTACATCCTGCCAGAAGAGGCCGAAGACGCGGCTCGACGGGAGAGGGGTTTGCCTTCAACCACCAGCCCCAGGAGAGGAGGATTGGAGGAAAGGTCTGGGGAAACAGATGGCCCAGACCTGGTTGCTAAAAGAACCGGTGACCTGCCTCCTGAGAGGGTTTTGGGTGGGTAACGGACTTGTGGGTGGAGGGTGGTGAAAAGTGGTACCTAGTGTGGTTTTACAGTGTTTTTATGATGCTTTTACACGTTTTACTGTTTTATGCATTTTAAAATGTTTGTCTTTACAGCCCGAGGATGTCCTGTTGATAAGTAAGGGGGAATGTGGCACCCCTTACCTGGTCAGGCACCACTGAGTACTGCACCAATGCTGGGGGCAGTACAACACAGGTAATCCAGAAGGCTGACTGGGGTGTGGACACACAGGCACATAGTAACCAGGTCTCCCACACTGACCTTTGAAGTGACCCCTGGGGAATCCAGGAGGGGGCACGGCCTCCATCTCCACTCAAGGGGTGTGGTAGAGAGACTGGTTGCTAAGGTGCAGAGGCAGGCACAGAGGGTAGGGAGTAGTGAGCCAGTGAGTCAGTGAAGCTCAGGGATAGCAGTCGCAAGGAGGAAACCTGGAGGCTGTCACTAGTTAGACACCGCAGGTGCAGTGGTTGCTGGCAGGGGAGAACAGTCACCTGGTAGTGTCGCCCAAAATCCAGGCCGGAGTGCAGAGAGGCGGCTGAGTACGGGGACTGCCAGGCGAGTACCAGGCCGCACGGGGTTACAGGTCCCCAGAGCAGGGGCCCCTTCAGTTGGCCTGCTCAACCTGCAGGTGGGGGTACTTCATACCCTCCACCAGAACACCACAGAGTCCGCAGCCACGTAGCAACGAGAGGGCCCATAGATCACAAGAGGCAAGCAGCCGAGTGACCTGGTCCAGGCTACAAGCAAACAACAGGCCGAAAAAGGGGAGAACAGGCAGAAGCAACTTCCCTGGGTGACCCCGTAGGACTACAAGTCTAGGTCACCACAAAAACACGAGGGCTAGGAAGGCGAGTCAGCAACCACCCCCTACGTCAGCCTGAAGGAGCCTGGTTCCCCTCTTGGAACATCACAGAATCACCCGGGTTACTCACCCCTGCCACCTGAAGTGAGTAAAAACCCTGAAAGACATTCTTGCTGTGCGTGTGAGTTCTTCTGCGACCTGTGGTGCCAAACACCTACGCCGGGACCTGGGGCCAGCCTCACTCTCGGGAGGCTATCACATCTAGCTGCACTAAACATCAGCCCCAGGAGCCCCTTAAACTGCAGTGGTGGTCACCCTGACCACAATACTGAGAGTGGCGTCACGAATCCCATAGAAGTCAACCTACCTGTGACAAGAAAAATTCAGGACGCGCCGTCCCTGAAGACCCTGAAGGTAACGGGGCCGTGGGCGGCACAACTCCATAGGAATTTGTCATCTTATTTCAGATGCTATACTCTCCTCTAGTCGATTATCGGGTGACTAAGGATTGTACTGTGACGCCCTGGCAAAACCAGGTAGTCACAAAAGTTGTACAAATCACTCAGGTACAATACTCCATCCTCCTTGGCAGACCAACACAAAACCCACACCCAGGTGCACAACACCAGCCAGTAAAGCCTAGTCACCCCCCATGACAATTGGGACACACCAGTGGGCGGGACCAGGCGGATGGGAGCGCCCACCTAGGGTTCCTGAGGTGTCAGGGGCGGGAAAAACGGCAGAACAGTACTGACAGTTGACAGTGGAGGAGTGTGGAGAGCAGCAAAGTCAGGGGTTTGGGCCCCTGGACTACCAGAGTAGGAAGCAGACGGCAAGCAGGACCACAGGCGATGGAGATCCAGTCGCGGGAGACCTAAAGTGGACCGGGTCAGTGTTGTAGCCCGCCGGTGCCGACAGCGGGAATCCGGTCTGGAGGCCGTGCACAGTCGGGCTGCCTGGACCCTAGGACGAGGAAGGTTGCAAGCCCCTTGTTAATTAACCAGCCAGGGACAAGGTTTCAGGCCTTGTTACCCGTAAGCCCAGATAGCGAAACGGAAGCCCAACGCGGGGGACAGGGTGTCCATCAGAACCCACAGAGATCCCAAGGGTTAGATTTCGCGGGCCACAGCTCCCAACATACGCAGTATCAGGAGTGGACTTCCCCGTTCCAAGCAGAGTTGTCCCATTGAAGAAACAAACACTGAGTGCAGGAGGAAGGGACCCCTGTTTGCTACACCCGGGTGGGACCCGAATACACCCGCCGGAGGCAACTAGTCACTGGCAATTTGGTTTACCACTGGACTTTGTGTGCAATTCTTTGAACTGTGAGTACACCATTGATCCCCGGTCCAACCCTGCACACCATCCTCAGCAGTCATTGCTCCCGTACACTCTGGGCCCCGGGACTACACCTCCCCTACCAGTGGAGGGGATTCCATCCTGCTGCACTGCTCCATCAGCCCCGAGCGTCCCATCACTAGGCAGCGGCGGTTCTACTAATGTACCTCCCCGCTCTCAGCAGCCGAGCTGCTCGGATCCGGACCTTCAGTGGGTGGCTCGAGGGTCTCCGGACCCGGGGGTCTCGCGGTCACTTCGATCAAAAAGAGGGGTTATAGTGGTGGATGTAGGACGTATATGTACGGGCTGAGCCGTATTAAGTTCGTGACGCCACCCACGGTACGTGGTGAGGTTGGACACCACCATTGCGGAGATGTTATGCAGCAAGTTGTTAACTCCTCCGTGGGCAGGGATGGTGGCCCCGGGACCCAATGGGGTTTGGTGCAGGGAGATGTGCGACCGCAGGGTGCAGGTGTTTTCACTATTGAAGAAAACACACGAGTCTCTGGTAAACCAAGGTGATGGTGGTCGGTGCCCGCAGCCAGCTGCGTTCTGGTCCCCCACCCGGCTGGTGGTCTCTGTCTTTCTCCTGCACCTTTGTAAGATGGTGGACTGCTTGTGCTTGCAACTTCAGGAGTCCGCTCCTGGCTGGATGTGGCCTAAGGAGCCCTTGCCCGCAGATGCTGGCTCGTGGGATCTCTGAGCCCTGGCGGTGGCCTTCTATCCCCCTCGGTGGGCTATTGTCTTCTAATAAGGACTTTGGGTGGGACAGGACCTCTAGTCCTGGCCTCAATCGGTAAATTAGCCGCTTCCAATAGCTTCTTGTTCCGGCTTCAGGGTCCGAGTACCCCCCTGTGTACTCCGGTTTCTGAGTCGGTTCCCCGGGTCAGTACCGGCGGGCCACTACTCTGTCCCGGTCCACCTCGGTTCCACCGAGCCGTCTTCTTGGCTCCTGCAGACGGAGACCACCTTCTGCCTCCTAGCCAAAGGCACCAGGGCTCCTACCCTGGCGCCGTTCAATTTGGGGTATTTGCCTCTGCTGGAGCTGGGCACAGCTCCAGCCCACACTCCTCTCCAACTTGAACTCTAACACTGTTCTGTTTACTTTCCCACCCCGGGCTGTCTAGACTCCTTGGTGGGCATCTTCAAACCGCCTGGTTCCACCCCCTGGTGTGTCCATCTAGCCTTGAGGGGGGGTGACTAGGGTTTTAAGGTTGGCTGCTGTCACTTGTGATTGAAAGGTGTTGTAGAGGGGCCTATTTGTGACTACCTGGCCTGGCCAGGGCGTCACACTCCCCCTTGGTTAAACACAGACCGTCCGCGGGCTGTCCGACCACCACCGGTTTATTTTGTTTAATTGAAAAGGATAAAAGATCTTAAAACAGATACAAGCATAATAACATATTTACATTCATGGATACTTTGGTTTCTTCCCTTAACGGGAGGCATTTTACTTTAACGTTGCATAAACATTTTTATTAACTGGGACAGGACGGGACTATGTCCTTTTCACCTTAGCCCACCCAAACAAACCAAGCCCTGGTGCCACCGCTAAGCACTGGTGCGCACCCCTTTTCCCCAGTCCAGGAAACGGGTTCGGGTCCGGGTGGTGCCCACACGGGCCGGGTTATAAGTTCCTTACCCGGCAGTCTCTCTGAGGCCCCACGTCCAGGGAACCCCTGACCTGGAGGGCAGTCACCGGTTTCCGTTGTGACGGGACCTCGGCCTACTCTGCCACAGGCCCTTCCTCCAACCAGCCTCTCCGGAGACTGCGGCATGATGAAAAAGGTGGTCTGGGGCTATTTACAAGACCCAATAGTTTATGGGTTGGCCTGCAAGTTCTCAGCCTTGTCTTTTTATAAGTAAATTCAAACGGGAAACACCAAAGGGTCCCAACGGGGAACTGAACTTGTTAGTAGCCGGGAACCACTACCTCTTTAATACTCTTAATCAGGTGTGAATCTCGGGTAATTGGCATTCATTCATACATCTATTTACACGATCAACATACAACACCCCTAGATTGCGGTCTCCCTGTATCTAAGTGGGGGCTGACCGAAGTTAGGGCGTGTGGACCTTCTGGGCCCAATACTCTCGTGCGGGGCTAGTGGAGGAGAGGGGACGACAAGTCCCTCTTCTCGAGTGTCAGGTATGGCTGGCAGAGACTTGCGGGGGAGTGGTGTAGGTGCATCCCTGGGCGCTCGTTCTGGTAGCTCACTGATGGACCTCTCTGGCTCTATCTCTTCCACGGGTTGTGGGAACATTATAACGGGAACAATCACCGCGCCATTCTGCATAGGCCAATCAGCTGGAAAATCACCCATCACTGTGTGGATCACCACTTTCTTCTTTTCCACGCTCAGCGTAGGAGTGAGAACCTCGTCCACCACCTTTATGGGCTCTGGGCACTTCTTCAGGTGGTCCCTGGAAACAGTGGCCGTGGTCTTCCCCTGGTCACAACTAATTACATATGTCTACCTGTCCTCCCATCCAGTAGGCTGGATGACATAGGGGGTCCTTTCCCACTAGTCATCGAGCTTGTGTGATCTCCTTTTCCTCTTCAGCACCACATCTCCAAGTCCAAAAGGGTCAGCCTGAGCCCATTTGTTGAAGCGTTGCTCTTGCTTCTCCCAGCTCTGGCGCAAGTTCTTTTCCACATACTCCTGGATCTGCCAGTACTGCTTCTGTCGCTTGATATCCCAATTGGCAAGGGGGGGAAGAGTTTCAGGTACCTCGATGTCCAATTCTAGATCCACCGGCAGCCTTCCAGGCCGGGCTCTCATCAGGTACGCAGGCGTGCACTTGGTGGAGCTGCAAGGGATATTATTGTACATGTCCACCAAGTCGGGCAGCTTCTCAGGCCACAAGTTTCGTTCTTCCAGGGGCAGGGTCTTGAGGAGGTTAAGGACCAGGTGATTCATCTTCTCACACATCCCGTTAGTCTGGGCATGGTAGGCCGTGGTCCAGATCTTCTTGCACCCGTACAAGTTGCAGAACTCTTGAAACACCTCTGCCTCAAAGGCCGGGCTCTGGTCCGTGAGCACCTTCTCTGGGTAACCATGCGGCCGGCAGAAGTACGCCTGAAAGACCCTGGCTGCAGTGCGGCCCGTTAGGTCCTTGACGGGGACCACCACCATGAACCTTGAGTAGTGGTCTACGATGGTCAGAGCATATGTATATCCGCTTCGGCTAGGCGTGAGCTTGACATGGTCCAGAGCGACCAACTCCAACAGCTGGCGGGTGACGATCGGCTGCAGCGGGGCCTTCTCACTGGCTTCATCCCATCTTCTCACCGCACAGGGACCACACTCTCTGCACCAGGCCTCTACGGACTCTCGCATCCCACTCCAGTAGAAGAGCTCTCTCAGCAGCATCTCTAATTTCTTCCAGCCGAAGTGTCTGGCCCCGTCATGGTAAGCCTTCAGGACCTTGGGTACGTACGCCTGTGGCACCACCAGCTGGCGGACCTTCTTGTGCGTTTTCGGGTTAATCAGTCCCCTGTATAGCTTTCCTTGTTGCAGGTAAAGGCGGTGCCTCTCTTTCCACAACCGCTGAGCTTCGAGGGGGGCTGTAGGTTCTAGTTGAGAAGCACCTCGGGCAATCATCATTTTGACAAGCTGGACCACGTGTTCCTGATCTTGAGCTTCCTGCCACCCCTGGCAGGGTAACAGGTCAAAGTTCGCTTGATGCTGGCCAACATAGGGCTTTTCGTCCCTCGGCTGATGGAACGCGGGAAGCTTGATCTCCTCCAACCCATCTTCCTCCACACCTTCATCGGGCAGGTGCGGCATTCGGGACAATGCATCCGCGTTGGTGTTCTTGCGGCCGGCCCTGTACTTAATGGTGAAGTCATAGTTGGCTAGCCAGGCCACCCATCGCTGCTCCAGGGCACCCAATTTTGCTGTGTCCAGATGCGTCAAAGGGTTGTTGTCCGTGTAAGCAGTGAACTTCGCCGATGCCAGGTAATGTTTGAACCTTTCTGTTATTGCCCAGACGAGTGCCAAGAACTCCAACTTGAAAGAGCTGTAATTCTCGGGATTCGTCTCTGTCGGCCGAAGCTTCCTGCTTGCATAGGCGATCACCTTCTCCCTGCCATCTTGCATTTGGGAAAGGACAGCACCTAAGCCCATGTTGCTGGCGTCTGTGTGAAGAATGAACGGGAGTCCATAGTTGGGATAGGCCAGGATTTCCTCCCCCATCAGGGCCGACTTCAATTGCTGGAAGGACTCCTCGTGCTTCTCGCCCCAGGCAAACGGGGTCCGGGAGTTCTGCCATTCTTGGTCTGTCCCACGAGGAGGTCTTGCATGGGCGCGGCCATCTTGGTGTAACCCCTTGATAAAGCAACGGTAGTAGCCCAGAAGGCCCAGGAACTGCCTCACCTCTTTTACCTTGGTAGGTTGTGGCAAACTCTGGATGGCCGTGATTTTCTCGGGGTACGGGGCCACTCCTTCAGCACTCACCATATGCCCGAGGTACTGCACTTTGGGCATCAACAGGTGGCACTTAGAGGGCTTTAACTTCATCCCATACTTGGAGAGGGCTGCAAATACTTCTGCCAGGTGCTCCAGATGGGCTTCATATGTCTTGGAATAAACGATCACATCATCCAGGTACAGCAGAACAGTCTAGAAGTTAAGATGCCCCAAGTATCACTCCATGAGCCTCTGCAAGGTCCCTGGGGCATTGCACAGCCCAAAAGGCATACTGTTGAACTCGCAGAGTCCCATTGTGGTAGCGAACGCAGTCTTCTCGCGGTCTTCCTCCGCAACTGCCACCTGCCGGTAGCCACTAGTGAGGTCAAGGGTAGAGAAATAATTAGCAGTCTTCAGCGCGGCTAACGACTCTTCAATGCGAGGAAGAGGGTATGCATCCTTATGTGTTATCTGATTAATCTTCCGGTAATCCACACACATTCTCATGGTACCATCTTTCTTCTTTACCAGGACCAACGGGGCTGCCCAGGGACTACAACTATCACTGATGACCCCAGCCTCCTTTATGTTCCTCAACATATCTTTGGCGCATTGGTAGTGTGCAGGTGGGATTAGCCTGTACCTCTCTTTAATAGGTGGATGTGTGCCTGTGGGAATATGGTGCTGAACCCCCTTAATCCTTCCAAAATCTAATGGGTGTTTACTGAATACCTGCCCGTACTCCTGCACTAAACGATACACCCCCTCTTTGTGATGTGTGGGTGTAGATTCAGTGCCGACATGCAGCTCCCGGCACCACTCCTCTACCTGTGTGGGCGGGGTGTCACTATCTGACTGTGATGCGGTGATGGTGCAGGTTGCTACATGGATGGCGTCTGCTTAACAGAGAACAGCTTAGCAATGGTGGCATAGCAGGGCAGCCTAACTTCTTCTTCTCCGCAGTTCATCACTCTCACGGGCACTCTACTCTTCTTGACATCAATCACCCCTCTGGCTGCCATTACTGTGGGCCAATGTTCTGAAGGCAAAGGTTCCACCACTTCCGGGTAATCCTGTTCCCCGGGGACCTACTGCTGCCCTGCACCAAATCATCATTTTGCTCCGCGGAGGCACCACTAGAGGCGCCGCATCCATCACTCGCACACCACCAATCTCTCCACCTGTCATGCTCACCTGTTGCCGCTGCAGGAGAGCCCAGATTTCACGTTGCAGAGCCCTCTGCCGGCCCCCTCCCGCAGTGGC
Organism: Anomaloglossus baeobatrachus; assembly: GCF_048569485.1. Lineage (NCBI taxonomy): Eukaryota > Metazoa > Chordata > Amphibia > Anura > Aromobatidae > Anomaloglossus > Anomaloglossus baeobatrachus. The sequence continues at coordinate 50,511,086 of NC_134354.1, read as the reverse complement.
AGACAATTGTTGCAACAAATGCAGTACCTCTCCCATGCAGTTCTCAATCACGTTGGTCCCAAGGACCACCTTTGGGTTATGGTCACTGGGGTCATTCTGTGCCACAATCATCCCCAGACATTTCAACTCCACTCACTCCACTGTCACAGTCACTTCCTTGAACCCCACTTGGGTCATAGGGAGTCTATTGGCTGCAATGATGGTCAAATTGTCATCCAGAGGGGCAAGTTCACTATCAGACCAATAACGTTGGTATAATACATAAGGTATAGTCATTACCTGCGATCCGGTGTCAAGAAGGGCTAAGGTCAGGATACTGTCCACAGCCAGGGAGATGATGGGGTGACCTCCAACATACCAATCCCGCCAATCAGCTGGGCCTTGAGGGTCTATTCCTGAGGATTAAGGAATAACGTTTGGAACTCCATTCTATGTCTGAACTGGGTGCAAAAAACCTAAAAAACATCACTATGGGGAGATAAGGTATGCACACCAGTGACTATGGAAGGGGAATACATGGAATAGCAGAAACTGCTGTGTGAATACTGACATGAAAAATTCAATAGCTATTTGTTAGAATGAAATGTGAAAAATGAAACCTGCATTACTGCCATGAATATATGAATAAAGAGAAATTTAGCTACTGAATTGATCAATGCAGAAGAGCCCCAACACTACGCCAAAGTATTTCTCTACGTTGGGGTCCCTAGCTTGTGTGTGTCCTCTCATGCAGTTAAAAAACTTACCGTGTATGGGACGCTGAGACCCAGGCTATATATGCGTATAATGTGGATTGGCAATAGGTGTGTCTGGGGAGGGTTCACAAACGAAAAACTACTAACATTAAGGAATAACGTTTGGAACTCCATTCTATGTCTGAACTGGGTGCAAAAAACCTAAAAAACATCACTATGGGGAGATAAGGTATGCACACCAGTGACTATGGAAGGGGAATACATGGAATAGCAGAAACTGCTGTGTGAATACTGACATGAAAAATTCAATAGCTATTTGTTAGAATGAAATGTGAAAAATGAAACCTGCATTACTGCCATGAATATATGAATAAAGAGAAATTTAGCTACTGAATTGATCAATGCAGAAGAGCCCCAACACTACGCCAAAGTATTTCTCTACGTTGGGGTCCCTAGCTTGTGTGTGTCCTCTCATGCAGTTAAAAAACTTACCGTGTATGGGACGCTGAGACCCAGGCTATATATGCGTATAATGTGGATTGGCAATAGGTGTGTATGGGGAGGGTTCACAAACGAAAAACTACTAACATTAAGGAATAACGTTTGGAACTCCATTCTATGTCTGAACTGGGTGCAAAAAACCTAAAAAACATCACTATGGGGAGATAAGGTATGCACACCAGTGACTATGGAAGGGGAATACATGGAATAGCAGAAACTGCTGTGTGAATACTGACATGAAAAATTCAATAGCTATTTGTTAGAATGAAATGTGAAAAATGAAACCTGCATTACTGCCATGAATATATGAATAAAGAGAAATTTAGCTACTGAATTGATCAATGCAGAAGAGCCCCAACACTACGCCAAAGTATTTCTCTACATTGGGGTCCCTAGCTTGTGTGTGTCCTCTCATGCAGTTAAAAAACTTACCGTGTATGGGACGCTGAGACCCAGGCTATATATGCGTATAATGTGGATTGGCAATAGGTGTGTATGGGGAGGGTTCACAAACGAAAAACTACTAACATTAAGGAATAACGTTTGGAACTCCATTCTATGTCTGAACTGGGTGCAAAAAACCTAAAAAACATCACTATGGGGAGATAAGGTATGCACACCAGTGACTATGGAAGGGGAATACATGGAATAGCAGAAACTGCTGTGTGAATACTGACATGAAAAATTCAATAGCTATTTGTTAGAATGAAATGTGAAAAATGAAACCTGCATTACTGCCATGAATATATGAATAAAGAGAAATTTAGCTACTGAATTGATCAATGCAGAAGAGCCCCAACACTACGCCAAAGTATTTCTCTACGTTGGGGTCCCTAGCTTGTGTGTGTCCTCTCATGCAGTTAAAAAACTTACCGTGTATGGGACGCTGAGACCCAGGCTATATATGCGTATAATGTGGATTGGCAATAGGTGTGTATGGGGAGGGTTCACAAACGAAAAACTACTAACATTAAGGAATAACGTTTGGAACTCCATTCTATGTCTGAACTGGGTGCAAAAAACCTAAAAAACATCACTATGGGGAGATAAGGTATGCACACCAGTGACTATGGAAGGGGAATACATGGAATAGCAGAAACTGCTGTGTGAATACTGACATGAAAAATTCAATAGCTATTTGTTAGAATGAAATGTGAAAAATGAAACCTGCATTACTGCCATGAATATATGAATAAAGAGAAATTTAGCTACTGAATTGATCAATGCAGAAGAGCCCCAACACTACGCCAAAGTATTTCTCTACGTTGGGGTCCCTAGCTTGTGTGTGTCCTCTCATGCAGTTAAAAAACTTACCGTGTATGGGACGCTGAGACCCAGGCTATATATGCGTATAATGTGGATTGGCAATAGGTGTGTATGGGGAGGGTTCACAAACGAAAAACTACTAACATTAAGGAATAACGTTTGGAACTCCATTCTATGTCTGAACTGGGTGCAAAAAACCTAAAAAACATCACTATGGGGAGATAAGGTATGCACACCAGTGACTATGGAAGGGGAATACATGGAATAGCAGAAACTGCTGTGTGAATACTGACATGAAAAATTCAATAGCTATTTGTTAGAATGAAATGTGAAAAATGAAACCTGCATTACTGCCATGAATATATGAATAAAGAGAAATTTAGCTACTGAATTGATCAATGCAGAAGAGCCCCAACACTACGCCAAAGTATTTCTCTACGTTGGGGTCCCTAGCTTGTGTGTGTCCTCTCATGCAGTTAAAAAACTTACCGTGTATGGGACGCTGAGACCCAGGCTATATATGCGTATAATGTGGATTGGCAATAGGTGTGTATGGGGAGGGTTCACAAACGAAAAACTACTAACATTAAGGAATAACGTTTGGAACTCCATTCTATGTCTGAACTGGGTGCAAAAAACCTAAAAAACATCACTATGGGGAGATAAGGTATGCACACCAGTGACTATGGAAGGGGAATACATGGAATAGCAGAAACTGCTGTGTGAATACTGACATGAAAAATTCAATAGCTATTTGTTAGAATGAAATGTGAAAAATGAAACCTGCATTACTGCCATGAATATATGAATAAAGAGAAATTTAGCTACTGAATTGATCAATGCAGAAGAGCCCCAACACTACGCCAAAGTATTTCTCTACGTTGGGGTCCCTAGCTTGTGTGTGTCCTCTCATGCAGTTAAAAAACTTACCGTGTATGGGACGCTGAGACCCAGGCTATATATGCGTATAATGTGGATTGGCAATAGGTGTGTATGGGGAGGGTTCACAAACGAAAAACTACTAACATTAAGGAATAACGTTTGGAACTCCATTCTATGTCTGAACTGGGTGCAAAAAACCTAAAAAACATCACTATGGGGAGATAAGGTATGCACACCAGTGACTATGGAAGGGGAATACATGGAATAGCAGAAACTGCTGTGTGAATACTGACATGAAAAATTCAATAGCTATTTGTTAGAATGAAATGTGAAAAATTTTAGGTTTTTTGCACCCAGTTCAGACATAGAATGGAGTTCCAAACGTTATTCCTTAATGTTAGTAGTTTTTCGTTTGTGAACCCTCCCCATACACACCTATTGCCAATCCACATTATACGCATATATAGCCTGGGTCTCAGCGTCCCATACACGGTAAGTTTTTTAACTGCATGAGAGGACACACACAAGCTAGGGACCCCAACGTAGAGAAATACTTTGGCGTAGTGTTGGGGCTCTTCTGCATTGATCAATTCAGTAGCTAAATTTCTCTTTATTCATATATTCATGGCAGTAATGCAGGTTTCATTTTTCACATTTCATTCTAACAAATAGCTATTGAATTTTTCATGTCAGTATTCACACAGCAGTTTCTGCTATTCCATGTATTCCCCTTCCATAGTCACTGGTGTGCATACCTTATCTCCCCATATTCCTGAGGATTGGCGCTTGGCCTCAGGGGTTGCTCATTTAAAGGACACCGACGGGAGTAGTGACTGGTCTTGTTGCACTTATAGCAGACAGGTGGTCCATACCGGTTGTCGTTGTGCCTCCGCTGCATCCACGGGACGTCTTCCCGGCTGTCGACGAGCTGTATCTTCTCCGCCAGCTTGACTTTCGTCGGTAGCTGCAGGGCGGCAAGGATCCTGGCGACGTCATCACTCAGGCACTGGACTTGGGACGACAGATCTTCCAGAACCCCGGGGGTTGGTGTAGTGGCCGGCAAGGCCAACAGGGGGGCTGCTACCGAGACGGGAGCAGAGTCAGCCGGCCAAGATGGTGGGTCAGGAGCACCAGCATCCGCCGTCTGTAGTGCTTTAATAGCCCGCTCCTTCAGGACTACAAAGTTCAAGTCTGTGTGTTCTAGAGACCACAGCCGTAGTTGCTTACGATCTTCAGCGGACGCCAGCCCCTGCAGGAACTTTTTTACCAGCATTTTGTTACTGTCAACCTTGATGGGGTCCACCCGCCTCAGCGTACGCAAGGCCGTCTGTAGCCGCAAGGCGTAGTCTCGGATACTGTCCCGCGGCCGCTGTCGGCAGTTTTAGAACTGCATCCGTAACTCGGCTTCCGTGCGGGTCTCAAAAGCAATCTGGAGTTTATCAAAAATGGCGGTTACCGAGGCCCGGTCCGCGTCTTCCCAAGTCTCCACCTCCTGCTCGGCGGTGCCGGTCAGCTGCCCAAGTATTACCGCTGCACGCTGCTTGCCAGTCATGGCGTACAAATCAAGAATCGTACATATTTTCTTCCGGAACACCTGCAAGGCATCAGGCTTCCCATCGTACTGGGGTAGCCAGTCAGCACCGGGCACGTAGGACAAGGAGATTGGCATTACCTGGGTGACCGTCGGGGCCGCAGCTCCCCCCGCTCCTGCGACCGGAGTGAGAGCTGCCACATTCCTGTTGTCAAGCGCATTTGCAGGTGCCGCTGCTCCAGCGGCCGGCACCACTCCGCCGTCGGGGTAAGGCGCGGACATTTTTCCGCTTCTCCCCCTTGATCTTTTTCTGGCACTCCTCTTTTAGGCCCATCAGTTTCGTTTTTCGAATTCCGGCCTTGCTTTCCGGCCATGTTCCCAGGGGGCGGGGCTTCGGCTTTCCCGCCCTTTTCTCAGGGAAGAAGACTCTGGGCGGTAATATTCGCACCCAAAAATGGCGGCAAGATGGTGGTTTCTGAATTTTCTGCAACGGATCACCGCTGACTTCAACACAAGGCGCACTTCCACAAGGTAAGTGGATGGGTATCTATCCTATTCGTGACTCCAGAAATCGAGGTGTACCGCGCTGCTCTCAGCAGCCGAGCTGCTCGGATCCGGACCTTCAGTGGGTGGCTCAAGGGTCTTCGGACCCGGGGGTCTCGCAGTCACTTTGATCAAAAAGGGGGTTATAGTGGTGGATGTAGGACGTATATGTACGGGCTGAGCCGTATTAAGTTCGTGACGCTACCCACGGTATGTGGTGAGGTTGGACACCACCGCTGCAGTTACGGGGCACCCAGGGGGAGATGTTATGCAGCAAGTTGTTAACCCCTCCGTGGGCAGGAATGGTGGCCCCGGGATCCATTGGGGTTTGGTGCAGGGAGATGGGCGACCGCAGGGTGCTGGTGTACTCACTATTGAAGGAAACACACGAGTCTCTGGTAAACCAAGGTGATGGTGGTCGGTGCCCGCACCTGGTTGCGTTCTGGTCCCCCACCCGGCTGGTGGTCTCTGTCTTTCTACTGCACCTTTGTAAGATGGTGGACTGCCTGTGCTTGCAACTTCAGGAGTCCGCTCCCAGCTGGATGTGGCCTAAGGAGCCCGCAGACGCTGGTCCGTAGGATCTCTGATCACATGGCCTTCTATCCCCCTCGGTGGGCTGTTGTCTTCTAATAGGGAGTTTGGGTGGGACAGGACCTCTAGTCCTGGCCTCAATCGGTAAATTAGCCAGTTCCAGTTGCTTCTTGTTCCGGCTTCAGGGTCCGAGTACCCCCCTGTGTGCTCCGGTTTCTGAGTCGGTTCCCCGGGTCGGTACCGTCAGGCCACTACCCTGTCCCGGTCCACCTCGGTTCCACCAAGCCGTCTTCCCAGCTCCTGCAGACGGAGACTGCCATCTGCCTCCTAGCCAAAGGCACCAGAGCTCCTACCCTGGCGCCGTTTAATTTGGGATATTCGCCTCTGCTGGAGCTGGGCACAGCTCCAGCCCACACTCCTCTCCAACTTGAACTCTAACACTGTTCTGTTTACTTTCCCGCCCCGGGCTGTCTAGACTCCTTGGTGAGCATCTTCCAACCGCCTGGTTCCACCCCCTGGTGTGTCCATCTAGCCCTGAGGGGGTGACTAGGCTTTTAAGGTTGGCTGCTGTCACCTGTGAGGGAAAGGTGTTGTGCAGAGGCCTATTTGTGACTACCTGGCCCGGCCAGGGCGTCACACTAACTCTCACCGCAACCCACGGGTGGCATCAGTGACAAAGACTATATCCCCTGTAAATACCCCCCTTTCCTACGGTTGTGAGGACGGACGGCTGTACAAGCCCGGGTCCGGCTACCACTTGAGCCGCAGTAACGAACCCAGATCCGAGCAGCCCCTGCAGTGGCCCGGCCCCCGTCCGCAACAGTACTGGTAGCTATAAGAAAATCCATGTTAACAAAAAGCAAAGAAGATCACTGCTGTGTGTACATCTTTGAATCAGAGCAGGGAGGGGAGAAAGAGGTCACACTCAGCTTTAATGGTTGTGCGCCACCGAACAACTCAGGTGATCAGCGTGTCAAGAGGGACTATGGATGTAGGTACTCCGGCGATGCGGCTGGAATCCCTGCAGTACTGCCGAAATACCTGCGTCTGCCATCAGCAATGCATGGCTCTCTGTAGCTTACAGTGGTCTGGTCTGGTATCAGTTTTCTAGACCGTCTGCTGTGTAAGTTGTTGGAGCTCGCAGGGGTTCGGCTGCAACTCCGACCGCTCTTTCCCACACAGGTGTGGAATGAAATTCGGCATACTAAAATGAGGGTTTGTAGTAGTGTAACAAATACTGCAGACCACGCAGGCTAAGGGGCACGATGGTTATATCAAAGGATAAAAACACTACGTGTCTCAGAGACGTCCTGTCCCCTCCTTCAGGTGTGGATCCCTAGTGATTGATCCTAAATAGGGAACGGGTGGGATGAGCTGGACAACTAAACAACTATAGAAGACACAAGGGGGCACACAGGGGGAAAAGCATCAATTACTTATCATTAGATGTCACAAATAGAAGTTCAACAAATTTTCAGCCACGATACTGTACAAGCCACCTGCTTGCAACCAGAGCTTGAATGAACTGAATAATATCACCAGCACCAGTCCAGGGAAGATGTGAGTATTTAAACATAAGGGGAATACTTATAATCAGCAGCTGGACGGAAGGAGAGTTCCACTGGGTCCTAAAGGTAATGACATGAAAACCCAGCAGTAAAGCTACCTAGTATAATGAATACTGGTAACAGCAGGAACAATAAAAAGTCAGAGAGCATTTTGCGTATGCAAACACTGTGACCTTCTATTGCCAGAAACCACAGGACTGTTTGTCACCCATGACACCCTCGGGACAACTTGTCAGTGAAATTGGTAATGCCCTCTCGGAATTAAAAAAAAAAATAACTCATTGGTTGCTGAATACTGTACTTTGATTGCGAATATCAAAAATAGACAGGCAAGATAAAGGTTTTATTCTACTCTTAAGTACCTGATACATTGTGAGTCCAGTTTAATATGGAACCGTTTGGAGAAGGGTCATCTTTAAGTATGAACTTAAAAAGTTCAAGACCTAAGTCCCATAAGGACTGAAAAATAAAATGTAAAAACTAAATATACAAATTTGATCACTCTCATTTTTCACATTCTGCAAAATTGCATGTAAAATTTCTGATGCGCTTTTCTGCAATGTAGTCATAAAATTGCAATGAACCAAATGCAAAATGTCACATATTGGCTTGGGACTGAGGCGAATAATAATAATATAAAGCCAGAATATCTCACTGCAAAAATGATCATGTTCTAGCACAAGATAACATGGTATTAAGTAGCTATTAACTGTTTGGTGCATGTTTCCTTAGAGTAAATATATTGTAAATCTTTAAAGCCAAAGGCAAATCTTGGAGGACGCGCAGCCACACGACAACCTGCAGATGTAATATATTACAGATTGGCGGTGCTAATTTATAACACCCCAATGGCAGAATAATACAATAGAAATATCTATTATTTTTCCAACACAACACGACTCCACAGATCAAGATGTTCCTATCCATATTTCCTGTTCTGCGCGTTCTACACTGTGGAAAAACGTGACACAGGATTGATAAGAATTTAGTGGAAAATGTAAGATGCCAAAGTGAAATCACATTGTCTAATGGAGGAGGAAAATGTGATCGGATATTCTCTTATCCTTCAGTTCCTCGTATAAAGGAAGACAAGGGGAGAGGACAAATCTAATACAAATTAAAAGTCCATTCTCACATTATCATTGATCAAGCATGTCAAATATTTAAAGGGAAAGTCCGGCTTTAGCAAATTAAATTAATTATTTTTACATGAAAAAAGATAAACTTTTTTTCAATATACTCTCTGCATCGATTAATTTCCATTTTCAAGATATCATTGCTATTATTCAATAGTATTTTAAAAAAACTTTTAATCTGTGATCACTTGTGATGAATTAATCTATATACTGCACTACCACTGGCTGAGCTTCACAAGAAGTCAAAGAGGACCGCCATGGGGTCCTTCAGCATGCCAACGACTGTCAAATCATTAGCACCATATATTCACATTGCTGGGGGATGGCGATCGAAGAACAGATGTGATTATACATAGCAGAGCTGTCTGTGTGTATGTAGTGTGACGCCCCTGGACTATCAGGTTGTCACAGGGTATTGTGCAATCTGCCCTTCTGTGCAAAATCCACCTCCTCCTTGGTTATGGGTCCCCAACTACATGGTGTTGCCTACATCAGCCAATTAAAGTCCTAGGTACACTCTGCACCACACCCACCAGACACACCAGTGGACGGCCTGAGTGGAATAGGGTCGCCCACGTGGGGGGGTTGGTTGGGAAGGTCAGGAGTGTCAGTTAGTTGAAGTTGAAGTTGGAGTGGAGAAAGTGAAGGAGAGAGGAGGTCAGGAGCCGGGCTCCTTGGAAGTAACTAGGTGGCAGATGGTGGTCTGGGCCTAGTAGGAGCTGGACCCCCGGTTGCAGGGGATCGTAACAAGGGGCACGGAACTGTCGAGGAGGACAGCCCGTGGCCTTGTACCAGGGGCTGGGACCAGGGCACGACAGGGTACGTGGACCCTAGGTCAGGGAGTAGCTTCAGGCAACCTGACAATTTACACGACGATAAGAGAGCCTTCAAGATCCGCTCTCCACCTGATCCTAAATCGGGGTACTAGCGCAACAAGAGGGATAGGACTTTCCACAAAAATGGTCCACAAAATCCAAAACATGAACCCTGAGAGCAAGCTCCCACAGTTAGCCACACTGGGGAGCGAGACCCGACTAGTTTATGCTACCGGGACAAACAAAGAAGTGAACTAAGTGCCAGGAGGAAGGTCACAGATCACCAGGCAACATCATCGGGGGTAGGCATACCCCCTACCCGTGGAGGGTTCTAACATCCGGCTGCCCCACTCCATCGCCCCCGGGTACTCCCAACTGCAGCAGTGGTACTCCACATTACCACACTCCACGGGTGGCATCACGAATTCTAAACATAACCCCCTGTATACCCCCTTCATTTTAGTGGCCGCACGACCCCCGAGTCCGGATGCCCCTCGAGCCACCGCGAATCCGGATCCGAGCTGCCCGGCTGCTGACACGCGGGCAGCACAGTAGCATAGGAGTGTCTGTATGTAGCAGAACTGTATGTATGTAGCAGAGTTGTACTGTATATACAACTAAAGTTACCACATTTAAATGGTAACTGCTCTTGCATTGGTTACAGGTGCATTAAATATATCATATTGGTTGTGTGTGGTTGTTATTTGATTTTGCACCTCTTTCTGCTCATTTGTTTGCACTGGCTTAGTTCTCCCTTTGTGAGACTTCAATACTTTCACACCTTGGAGCATTTCTTCACCCTCCCTATGCCTCACACTACCATCCACTATTTAAATGATATTTATACAACCAATGTGATGGTTACATTCAGACAACTCTGTTTTTAGTTTGTGTACTGGGTTTGTTTTTTACATCCTACACATTCCCTTATTTTCTATTTTTAAATGTTTTTAATATGCATATTCCTTTGAATTGATGTACCAATAAAGGATTTTTACATTAATCATTTGAGAAGAGAGTGTCTTTATTTCTCTTGGATCTATAGAGATACACAATAGATAGAAATGGACAGATAGAGTAAAGGCCGCTTTACACACTACAATATATCTTACGATGTGTCGGCGGGGTCACGTCGTAAGTGACGCACATCCGGCATTGTAAGTTACATTGTAATGTGTGACAAGTACGTGCGATTGCGATTGAACGTTAAAACGTTCATCGCACGCACGTCGTTCATTCCTCATGAATTGAACGTCTGGTTGTTCATCGTACCCGGGGTAGCGCACATCGCTCTGTGTGACACCTCGGAAATGATGAACAGATCTTAACTGCGTTCCGCGGCTCCCGGCCGGCAATGTGGAAGGAAGGAGGTGGGCGGGATGTTTACGTCCCACTTATCTCCGCCCCTCCGCTTCTATTGTCCGGCTGCCGCGTGACGTCGATGTGACGCCGAACGTCCCTCCCACTCGTTCGCCGCCCACATCGAGGTCGTATGGACAGGTAAGTACTGTGACGGGGGTTAATCATTTGTGCGGCACATTCAACAAATTGAACGTGCCGCACATACGATGGGATCGGTTACGATTGCATACGATATCGTATGCGAAATCATAAGATGTAAAGCAGGCTTAAACGTCCAAAAAGGCTTGAAACACCAATGCAAAATGCATTGAAAAAGTGACAAACCGCAGTAAAATGCACATTTTTCCTGCCAAGAGATGCAAAAATGGTGCAGAAATTTCTGCATTCAAATACTCAATGTGTGCACATAGCCTAAATGGGAGCACTCCACTGTCAATATATACATATCCAGGAGGTGTAGTAGTGGGTGGTACAATACAAAGTTCTCAGAAAAGATGCTCCAAATAGAACAACCATGGAACCCTAATATAGGGTGTATTGGCAACATGACAAGGCAGAGGGTGGGAGTGCAAGAGTTAGGAGGGTCGTGAAGAGGTCAGGATTAATACATTGTTTAGTTGTGGACATGCCAGGGATTTGATTAGCTAAAGGGTGGATGGGGGGTTGGGTTTTGGGGAGCGGAGCTACAGTTACCTCCTCTTGCATGCAGTAGGAATTGTCATCTCGCCCACCCATCATCTTGATTTTTTTATTAAAAATTAATAAATAAGAATGATGATCATTATGATGATGATGATGATGAAGATGATGATGATGATGATGAAGAAAAATAAATAAATAGATATGGGTATATAAGGGTTGATTGACGGGCATGTTTCATGTTTTTGTGTAATACCTTTTCACATCAGCGGGGGATAGGTTTGGGTCAGAAGCTCGCTAAGTGTTGTGTCTTTTTTCACATGAAGGGCCCTATTGGGGGCGTTAGTAACATAGGGTGTAGGTCAGGTTAGGAGTATTAAGTGTTAAGACCTTACTTCCTTGGCTGGGAAAGTTCTCTAGTTCGTGGGACTGGCCTCAGGTTTGCTAGCCTTTATGTAGTTACTGTTTCATAGAATCACAGAATGGTAGAGTTGGAAGAGACTTCAAGAGCTATTGGATCCAACCGCCTGCGAGTGCAGACTTTCCTAAATCATTCCAGCTACATGTCTATCCAATTTCCGTTTGAAGATTTCCCTTGTTGGAGAGCTCACTACCTCCCGTGGTCGCCTGTTCCACTCTCTGAATGCCATCACTACCTCCCGTGGTCGCCTGTTCCACTCTCTGCCTGCCCTCACTACCTCCTGTGGTTGCCTGTTCCACTGTCTGACTGTCCTCACTACCTCCCATGGTAGCCTGCTTCACTCTCTGATTACCCTCACTACCTCCCGTGGTTGCCTGTTCCACTCTCTCACTGCCCTCACTACCTCCCGTGGTTGCCTGTTCCACTCTCTGACTACCCTCACCACATCTCGTGGTCACCTGTTCCTCTCTCTGACTGCCCTCACTTGCAGAATGTTTTTCCTAATGTCTAATCTGAATCTCCTTCCTTTTAGTTTCATCCCATTGCTTCTTGTACTTCCTTGTGCTATTTGTTTATAAGTTGTGGGGCATCATTCTTGTGAGCGCTCCGGTTTACCCAAGTCGCAACGCAAGCAGTCATCTATTTTATTTGCAGACAATAGATATTAATGGCGCACCCCAGGGCCTTGGGGTACTTGGTCCCGGGCTTTGAATCACGGGGACGTATCACGGGTGGCCAGTGCCCAATTCCGTGACCCTGGGGGTTGCTTAAAAAAAAAAAGAGGAAAAATAAAAAGGAAAATAAAAATAAAATGTTTTTCGTGACGCCACTTGCGGTATGCGGCTTTATGGGGAAAGCCACCACTGCAAAGTCTCTCACTGCTGGGACTGGTGGTATTAAGCAGCTTGGATGTTATAGCCCTCCGCAAGTAGAGCTAGGCCCCAGGGGAGAATGATGATGGTGGTTGTAGTATGGTGAAAGTTGGTGATGCAGAGGTGTAGGAAGAATTCAGACAACACAGGGGCTGCGGTTTAACTTGTGCTTTACTCACTGGTTCTGAGTAGCTGCAACCCAGCTGGTGCTGATCTCTACCAATCTGGGCCTCTTGTGATTCGGTATTCCCTTGATCCCAGTGCCGGTGTAGTGACCTGGTGAGCTTTACTTCCATGCACCCGTCAATTGGTGGGTCCCCGTGGCTTGAAGCATTCTGGGGTCCCCTCCTGTTGTCACAGTCCTGGCCCGTATGGCAGGCAGCTTGAACCTATTTTGTGTTGGACCTCTGTCCCCGTTCCCGGGTTTCCTTTTTGCTGCTGGAAACTAACGTTGGTGAGGAACCTTGATGATTCCCTCACCGGGCAGATTTATCAGGTGAGCTTGAAGCGTCTTCTTGAACTAGGGCTCTGCACCCCTCCGGTGCTCGGTCCCGTGAGTACTCACACTGTACTCTCCCTGACGACCGTATGCCTTGAGCCCAACAAGTAAGTTTTACACATTTCGTCTGAACGTCGACTTCTGACTGACAAAATGTCTTCCTGACTATATGTCTGACAATATGTCCGTCTCCCGTCAACAGCACTGAAAAGCCCCTCCTTCTCCCAGGTGTCTGATTAGTGGATTGGATAAGCCCTGACCAATAGGTGGCCATCCATCAGATCTGTCTTTACCCAGTCTGGGAAAAAGGGCATGGATGTGTGTGTTTGAATGGTATTTACTGGCACTGGTCTTCCAGGAATCCGGGGTTGGCACCGCACCTGTTACTGGATGCAATACCCTGTGGCACCTGACGCTTCAGGGGTGCCACATTAATGGGAGTTGTTATTGGCTAAGGAATATTTAAACGACTGCATCCCCCTTAACTTGTCATGTTATATCATAGGGATTATCTAGAAACAGTTTGCTAAAACAGACATGTCAAGAGAGCTGACTCTTCACCATACTAAAATGTACGACCAGCCCTGTAAACCTATCCGGGTCCTGTGGAATCAGAACTAGTAGAATTTCCCAGCAGACTACAAGGAAGGTGAAAGAATATTTTGCTTGGAGCATATCCTGTATCAAATGTAGACTGTTATCACAGAAATCCTTATCTACCTTGGAAGGACTTCTAGCACCTTAGGGCATGAACCCGATCCAGAAATCTATTATGATAAATAAAATTAATTCAGAATTCAGCAAATACATTATGCAATGGATGAGTCAACAGCAGATTTATATAAAATCCATCCCAAACAAAGAGTTTCTTTACGACTTTCCCTTGTGTCCCCCCAAAATGAACTATTGGACGACAAGGCCAAATAAACTGTGTCAAGTAGACAGGATGCCAAGTGTAAGATGGTAACAAGCAACATTTTAAATTGCAGAAGTACCACATATACCACAAATACCACAGAAGTAGTTTAAACCTAGAGGTTCTTTCTGATACTTATAGTGCCATGTGTTTTGTTAAAGTAATCACAGGGTCAGGTTTACGGATAGCTCTAGAGATGGTTGGGTCTGGCTATCCACATACCTCCACCCATGGGTGTGTTTCGTATGTCTTAATGAGACTGTTTGTTTAGCACATGGCAGTCAGTGTGAGTGAAGACTCTTGGAAGAATCCACTGAGGGATAAAGAGGATTTGTTTGTTCTGACTGGGACCAAGGATAGAGGTATTGAAGCCTTTCTGAAGGGACCCCCTTCATGCTGACCAGGTTAAGTTTATGGAAGGGCTGTGATGCTCTGAAGTTACGGATTTGAAACCCATGTGAGGTACTACAAATGTGGCTTATGTAATAAATAATAAACCGGTGGAACTTTTAAAAGTTTATTCCTGTTTGCTACCTCTAAGATGCAGCCAAGTGAGTGAACTCCATCACGTGAAGTGAGTTAATTGTCAAACAGGGTTGTCCAATGCCAATTAATTTGAAAAACGGCAGCAGCCGGCTCCAATGCCATTGGTCCCTTTGGCTCAAGGCCAATATGAAAATATTGAAAGAAGCGTTTCCCATTGTACTCAGCAGTGATCATTAATATATATACAGTACTAGCTGTAGCACTCGGTGTTGCCCGGGATAGTAACTGTCTCTCGGTTTCTCTCCCAGTCTCTGTCTGTCTCCTTCTCTGTCTGTCTCTGTCTCTCTATCTCTTTGTATGTCTGTCTATTTCCTTGTCTGTCTGTCTCATTCTCTGTCTGTCTCTCTGTCTCTTTCCCTGTCTGTGTGTCTCTTTCCCTGTATGTCTGTCTCTTTCTCTGTCTCTGTCTGGCTCTCTGTCTCTTTCCCTGTCTATCTCTCTATCTCTTTCCCTGTCTGTCTGTCACTTTCCCTGTCTCTCTCTTTCCTTGTCTGTCTCTTTCCCTATCTGTCTCTCTATCTCTTTCCATGTGTGTCTGTCTCTTTCCCTGTCTGTCTCTTTGTCTGTGTCTGTCTCTTTGTGTCTATCTGTGTCTGTCTGCTTCTTTGTCTGTCTCTCTTTGTCTGTCTGTCTCTGCCTGTCTCGATCTGTCTGTCTCTTTCCCTGTCTATCTGTCTCTTTCCCTATCTGTTTGTCTCTTTCCCTGTCTGTCTCCTTCCTTGTCTTTTTGTTTGTCTCTGTCTGTCTCTTTCCCTGGCTGCAGTGTGACACGCCAACATTCCATTTAACGACGTGGCTGCGCATTCTTCTGAAGTTCTAGCTGCACTGTGGCTCCCAGCTCTATTGACTTTAATGGAGCCAGGTATTTTGGCGAATAACTGTAAAGTGCGGGGTTAAAATTTCCCCTCAAAATATAGTCTATGACATTCCCTGAGTCACATGGGGTGTCGGCAAAATTTTGTGATTGTAAATGTGACAGTGCAAATTCCTTTAGCGGATATACACACATACACACATACATGCACACATACAGTGCTGGCCAAAAGTATTGCCACCCCTACAATTCTGTCAGATAATACTCAGTTTCTTCCTGAAAATGATTGCAATCACAAATTTTTTGGTATTATTATCTTCATTTAATTTGTATTCAATGAAAAAAATTAAAAAAATTGTCATAAATAATTCCACACCAAACATAAAAAAGGGGTGGACAAAAGTATTGGCAATGTTTGAAAAATCAGGTGATGCTTCTCTAATTTGTGTAATTAACAGCACCTGTAACTTACCTGTGGCACCTAACAGGTGTTGGCAATAACTAAATCACACTTGCAGCCAGTTGACATGGTTTAAAGTTGACTCAACCTCTGTCCTGTGTCCTTGTGTGTACCACATTGAGCATGGAGAAAAGAAAGAAGACCAAAGAACTGTCTGAGGACTTGAGAATCCAAATTGTGAGGAAGCATGAGCAATCTCAAGGCTACAAGTCCATCTCCAAAGACCTGAAAGTTCCTGTGTCTACGGTGTGCAGTGTCATCAAGAAGTTTAAAGCCCATGGCACTGTGGCTAACCTCCCTAGATGTGGAAGGAAAAGAAAAATTGACAAGAGATTTCAACGCAAGATTGTGCGGATGGTGGATAAAGAACCTCGACTAACATCCAAACAAGTTCAAGCTGCCCTGCAGTCTGAGGGTACAACAGTGTCAACCCGTACTATCCGTCGGTGTCTGAATGAAAAGGGACTGTATAGAAGACTCAACTTCTTACCCCGAGACATAAAAAAGGCAGGCTGGAGTATGCTAAAACTTACCCGAGAAAGCCTAAAACGTTTTGAAAGAATGTTCTCTAGTCAGATGAGACAAAAGTAGAGCCTTTTGGGAAAAGCCATCAACATAGAGTTTACAGGAAAATAAAATGAGGCATTCAAAGAAAAGAACACGGTCCCTACAGTCAATCATGGCGGAGGTTCCCTGATGTTTTGGGGTTGCTTTGCTGCATCTGGCACTGGACTGCTTGACCGTGTGCATGGCATTATTAAGTCTGAAGACTACCAACAAATTTTGCAGCATAATGTATGGCCCAGTGTGAGAAAGCTGGGTCTCCCTCAGAGGTCATGGGTCTTCCAGCAGGACAATGACCCAAAACACACTTCAAAAAGCGCTAGAACAAGGTTTGAGAGAAAGCACTGGAAACTACTAAAGTGGTCAGCAATGAGTCCAGACCTGAATCCCATAGAACACCTGTGGAGAGATCTCAAAATGGCAGTTAGGAGAAGGCACCCTTCAAATCTCAGGGACTTGGAGCAGTTTGCCAAAGAAGAATGGTCTAAAACTCCAGGAGAGCATTGTAAGAAACTCATTGATGGTTACCGGAAGCGGTTGTTCGCAGTTATTTTGGCTAAAGGTTGTGCAACCAAGTATTAGGGGTACTTTGCACGTTTCGACATTGCTAGAATCGGCTAGCGATGCCGAGCGCGATAGTACCCGCCCCCGTCGCACATGCGATATCTTGTGATAGCTGCTGTAGCGAACATTATCGCTACGGCAGCTTCACGCATTTACCAGCCCTGCGACTAAGGGGGCGGGTCGTGCGGCATCACAGCGACGTCACACGGCAGGCGGCCAATAGCAGTGGAGGGGCGGAGATGAGCGGGACGTAAACATCCCGCCAACCTCCTTCCTTCTGCATAGCCGGTGGAGGCAGGTAAGGAGATGTTCCTCGCTCCTGCGGCTTCACACACAGCGATGTGTGCTGCCACAGGAACGAGAAGCAACATCGTATCTCCTATTGGTGCGACATTATGAAAATGACTGAAGCTACACAGATCACCGATTTTCGATGCTTTTGCGATCGTTTATCGGCGCATCTAGGCTTTACACGTTGCGACGTCATTACCGGATGTGCATCACTTCCGATTTGACCCCGACGATATCGCAGTAGCGATGTCATAACGTGCAAAGTACCCCTTAGGCTAAGGGTGCCAATACTTTGGTCTGGCCCATTTTTTGAGTTTTGTGTGAAATGATCAATGATTTGATTTTTGTTTCATTCTCTTTTGTGTTTTTTCATTGCAAGCAAAATAAATGAAGGTAATAATACCAAAGAATTTGTGATTGCAATCATTTTCAAGAAGAAACTGAGTATTATCTGACAGAATTGCAGGGGTGCCAATACTTTTGGCCAGCACTGTACATACATACAATCAGCTTTACTGTATATATTAGATGAATATATTAATATACTCTGCTATTGAATCTAACATCCATAACATTTTAATTCAACATCGTTTTATTGGAAATTAACTGACACAATGGAATTCTTTTTTAGATCTGATTAAGAAAAATAATAAAAAATGTCATTTAAAAGTAGCATCATGTAAGGGACTATTGGCCCTGATATATAAATACATTACAATTTATATTATATCAGTTTGCTTCCTTCTAAACAACACTGTGTATCCACCCATACGAAAAATGTATAAACATATTTTATTTTACGTCCCACCCAATAATTAGAGGTGTCCTAAAAAGATCTTTTATAACCATTTTAAGACTTTCTATGGCTTACCATCTCTACGCAGATTGGCCCCTTTTTCCCCACATATCGGAGACCGCCCCCATCCTGAACCTCCCACACATCTGCATCTTCCAGCACAAAAACACATCAGAACGCGATACGGCTTTAATGCCATTTCTTTTTACCAGGAGATGCAGATTTGGTGCAGGTATTTGGTGTATAAATTTCAGCACCAAAGTTGCATCTCCTGGTAAAAATACAAAATGCAGTTCCGATGCCGTTTTCTACAAGGAGATGCAAATTTGGCGCTGAAATGTCTGCACCAGAGTTCTGTACAAAATTTGCATCTCCTGGCAGAAAAATGCACCAAAATGGCATAAAAAACGTGGTTTTATGCGGTTTGCTATCAGCAGATTTGATGCTAGAATTTATACACCAAATTTCTGCATCAAATCTCCATCTTTTGGCAAAAAAAACAACACAGTTTGTGCCAGGAGATGCAGGTCTCATTGAACTCAATGAGTTCACCTGAGGTGAGGTCACTGAGTTCAGTGAGTTCACCTGAGCTGAGTTTACCTGCGATCACAGGTGGGGTATGGTGGGAACCTCCAGTTGGGACTGGAAGTACATTCAGTGACATCATCGCTCACAGCTGCGGCTCTGTCAGTGTCTGCCTAAAGCTGCAGAGAACAGTCATGTTCTCTAACATGCCAGTGTGATGTGAATACAGTATATAGTGGGACCTTGTGTGGATTACGTCAGACCTGGTTATTTTGGAGGCTATTAAAATTGAGGAAGAGGGGTTTTGTTTGTTTTTATTTGTTTTTTGTTTTTGTTTTTTAAACAATGGATTTTTCTCTATTTTGTGTTTTTCCTTTTTTTTTCTTTCCCTCTTTCCCTCTGTCTCTTTCCCTGTGTCTGTCTCTTTGTCTGTCTCTTTACCTGTCTTTGTCTGTCTCTTACCCTGTCTGTCTGTTTCCCTTTCTTTCCCTGTCTGTCTGTTTCCCTGTGTCTGTCTCTGTCTGTTTCCCTGTGTCTGTCTCTTTGTCTGTGTCTGTCTCTTTGTATCTGTCTCTTACCCTGTCTATGTCTGTTTCTTACCCTGTCTGTGTCTGCCTCTTTCCCTGTCTGTGTCTGTCTCTTTCCCTGGCTGCATTGTGACACGCCAACATTCCATATAAGGGCGTGGCTGCGCATTCTTCTGAAGTTCTGGCTGGACTGTGGCTCCCATTTCCATTCGCTTTAATGGAGGCAGGTTTTTTGGCGAATAACTGTAAAGCGCGGGGTTAAAATTTCACCTCAAAACATAGCTTATGACGCTCTCGGGGTCCAGACGTGTGAGTGTGCAAAATTTTGTGGCTGTAGCTGCGACGGTGCAGATGCCAATCCAGGACATACACACATACACACACACACATTCAGCTTTATATATTAGATTTACCAGATGTAGATGTTTTATATGTCATTCCACAAAAAGAGGAGGAGATAAGCTGTAACATCGCCTATTGTGAATGGAATCCTGTGTTATCAACTGTGTATAGACATGTTATCAGTCATTGTACAGGAGAAGGAGGAGGTGAGCTGTGATATTTCCTAATTTAAATAGTAGATTCCGTGTTATCCCAACTTTGATGAAGTATGAGTCTAGTATAGGGCTTAGCAACCAGAGTGAAAATTCAAAGATCTGACTTTATTTTATAAATAGTTACATGGAACATTAAAAGAATGTCTACAATTTTTAAAAGCATATTTAAAATAAAATCCTGATTTAAGCCACACGTCCAACACTCACTTCCTGTTGATTAACTTATTTGGTCCGAAGGCGGGAAAAGAGAAGCTGGCGGTGATTGGATGTGGGGCTCGCATTAGGTCACAACCCGACGTGAGCCCCGGCACTACAAGCAGCAGCATTGCTGGAAGGGCGCCGCTACAGGAGGTGAGTATAGGCTTCTGATGTGGAATCAGAAGGGGCTGTCCTAGTGATGGACAACCACTTTAATGCCAAGTCCTCTTCGATCTGCTGATTGGAAGGAGTCCCATATCAATCTCGTACTGATCACTTATCCTAAATAATCTTCATTAATATAAATTCCTGTAAATCTGATTTTCTAAATATGTGCAATACAATTTGCAAGATATCGTATTTCCCAGAAGTCGACATTTTGAGGACTCTGATGTAGAAACCTCTCAGCTTTGATACCAAAGGGCTTTGTCCTGGGGCTGATTTCACATGCATTAAACCTGGGATAAAATAAGCAAAAAGACCGCAAAAGGAAATATTTTAAAGTGAAAACCACATTGTCAGTAGCGGGAAGGTCTCTGATTATTTTTTCAAGATAAATAATGTTTCAAATCCACATTCATATTATTTAGCAAAAAAAAAACAAACCAATTGATTCATTTCCTTACTTCAGAAGTGACTATTGCTGATTACACAAAAGTCTGGGAAACTGATGGAGGTAAATATCTGGGAATAACTGAGCGTTTGTCTACATGTAAAGGCCGAAACCTAAAGGCCGCTTTACACGCAGCAACATCGCTAACGAACGAGATATCGTTGGGGTCACGGAATTCGTGACGCACATCCGGCCTCGTTAGCAACGTCGTTGCGTGTGACACTTACCAACGACCGCTAACGATCCGAAAAATGCCAAAAATCGTTGTTGACACGTCAATCGTTTCCCAAAAATCGTTGCTCATTTGGTACGCAGGTTGTTCGTCGTTCCCGAGGCAGCACACATCGCTACGTGTGACACCCCGGTAACGATGAACAACAGCGTACCTGCGTCCTCCGGCAACGAGCTGGGAGTGACGTTCATGCGGCTGCTCTCCGCCCCTCCGCTTCTATTGGTGGCCTGCTTTATGACGCTGTGTGATGCCGCACGAACCTCCCCCTTAAAAAGGAGGCTGTTCGCCGGCCTCAGCGACGTCATTAGGAAGGTAAGTTCGTGTGACGCGTACCAGCGATATTGTTTGCCACGAGCAGTGATTTGCCCGTGACGCACAAACAACGGGGGCAGGTGCGATCGCTAGCGACATCGCTAGCGATGTCGTAGCGTGTAAAGCGGCCTTTAAACTTAAAGGGGGTAATGCAATTATATCCTAAAATTCTAGCACTAATGCATTCCATTAGTCATCCTCTGTGTCTGACAAGTAAATGTCTATAACAATTAGAAATTAGATTAGCTATAACATTTAATGGGTTAGAGATAATATTAGAAAGGTTTCCCTTTTTTTTCTAGAAACAGCGCCTCTTAAGGCTATGTCTGGTATTGTAGAATTCCTGTAAACGGGGCTGAGCTATGCTACCAGTCACAGCCCATTGACAACAATGGAGTTGTTTCCAAATAGAATGGATATCCTTCTAAGCTGACATTGATATTGATGACTGATACGTTAGGTCATCAATGAAGATAAGAGAATCAATTCGGAGCTAAAAAAATATGCAACAAATTTCGTAAAAAAAATTGGGATCCCCTGAATCTAACACATGGGGGATTTTCTTTAAGAAGTTGTCCACTACTTTTACATTGATGGCCTATCTTTAGGAAAGGCTATCAATGTCTGATCACTCGAGTCTGAGAACCGTAAGCCCCGCGGATCAGCTGTTTTCACGGTCGGTGGTGTCAGCTGGAAATGCTCAGTTTCGGAGCTTCTCCGACTTCTGATAGTTACCACGGACGAGTACTGCATATTGACCTCCCACTCAAATCAATAGGAGGCAGATGTGCAGTATCCAGCCGTGGCCACTATCAGAAGACGGAGCACCTTCGGAGCTGAGCATTTCCGGCAGCCCACTGCCAGCACTGAAAATAGCTGATCGGCGGGGGTGCCCGGTGCCGGACATGGGGGATCAGACATTGATTACCTATTCTAAGGATAGGTCATCAATGTAAAAGCAGTGGACAACCTTTGTAAGCATAGGTAAGTGATTGGAAAATGAAAAAAAATGACTCACCTTGCACTCACCTGTTTCACTTCTGCAGATCACCATCTGGTCCTTTGCCGGCTCCCTTGTTTTGGCTCTAAACGTCTTTTACCAGCAAATTTTATTACATTTGCATCAAATAAATACAATTTAAATCAAATTTCAGGCCCGAATTTGAGTTAATTTGCAGATAAGAAACTGTGGCAGATTCACTCGTCTCTCACGGGCTTGTCAACTTTGGGTGACCATTTTATTTTGTATTTTAATGCATATTTTTGGGGCTAAAAATTGTTTTTGCATTCCAGTTTCATTAAATATTTTGCACCATTTGCCTACTATATACTCTGCTTTGCACTGTCTAATGAGTTAACTGAGCCAGTTATTTATGAGCTTTTTTTTAACTTTTTAGCTCCTCTCAGCTGAGATATGATCACTGACCACAGCAAATTTGAATCTGCAGGAAAATAAAGCCTGCAAAAGCCAAGAGGAGCCACATTCTTAATTAAACCCAATTCCAAGCATGATTTCTAGCCCCAAATGCTTGCATTTAAGTAAAAAAAATGCCCCCAAAGAGCAGAACCCCTTTGAAATCAGATGATTCCTAACATCCACATATTCAGTTTTTTAGGAACTGGGTGTTGACAAGACAAGTGTCCCCTTCATTGTTTACCAGGCATAGTTCTGTACATTTTGTAATTTCTTTGTCTGATATTACAGCTTCAGTCAAGTAAGTAAAATTCCAGTCTGGTCTACTACGCATGGATAGATCCTTTCCTTAAGCCTGCTTTACATGGGACGACCGATCGTGCGATTTCACGATCAATCGTACCCGCCCCCGTCGTTTGTGCGTCACGGGCAATTGATTGCCCGTGGCGCACAAACTTGTTAACCCCCCGTCACACGTACTTACCTCCCGAGCGATGTCGCTGAGGGCGGCGAACATCCACTTTCTGAAGTGGGAGGGATGTTTAGCGTCACAGCGATGTCACGCGGCGGCCGCCCAATAGAACCGGAGGGGCAGAGATGAGCGGGACGTAAACATCCCGCCCACCTCCTTCATTCCACATAGCCGGCGGGAGCCGCGGGACACAGGTAAGCGATGTTCATCGTTCCCATGGTGTCACACGGAGCAACGTGTGATGCCACGGAAACGATGAACAACTGGCGCCATGTTTCATAAACGAGTTTATGAAACCTAGCGACGAGTACACGACTCACGATTTGTGAGCGATACTGCATCGCTAGGAGGTGTCACACAGGCCGACGTCGCAAGCGATGCCGGATGTGCGTCACAAAAACCGTGACCCCGACGATCTATCGCACGATTGAGCGTCTCGTGTAAAGCACCCTTTAGGCTTGTTTGTCAATATCAGTTAGGCACAAACTAAAGGGTGTCTTACACGCTGCGACATCGCTACCAATATATCGTCAGGGTCACGTCGTTAGTGACGCACATCCGGCGCCGGTAGCGACATCGCAGCGTGTAACACTAATGAGCGACGATCAACGATCGCAAAATCGTTCCAAAATGGTGATCGTTGACACGTCGCTCCTTTCCTTAATATCGCTGTGCTGCAGGTACGATGTTGTTCTTCGTTCCTGCGGCATCACACATCGCTCTGTGTGACACCGCGGGAGCGACAAACATCTCCTTACCTGCGTCCACCGGCAATGCGAAGGAAGGAGGGATGTTGCGTCCCGCTCATCTCCGCCCCTCCGCTTCTATTGGCCGGTCGCTTAGTGACGCCGCAGTGATGTCGCTATGACGCCGAACGCACCTCCCCCTTGAGGGAGGGATTGTTCGGCGGTCAAAGTGACGTCACTGACAAGGTATGTGCGTGTGATGCTGTCGTAGCGATAATGTTCGCTACGGCAGCAATCACCACATATTGCTGGAATGAGGGGCAGGTGCTATCGCGCTCGACATCACTAGCAATCGTTAGCGATGTCGCAGCGTGTAAAGTACCCTTTACTTCTAGCATCCACTCCAATGTGATACTGATGGCTTTATCTGAGGATAGGACAAGAAAGTCACAGAAAACTTTGTAACCCTACAACTCTATTCCATGTTCTCTCAAGAAAGAAATAAGCTTATAATCTTGCCATTAAGCAACAAACAGGTCTGCATAAAGCCTTTTTTCAGATGTCCATACACCAAGGTTTGAGTATAGATTGTGAGTGATGTAAGTACATTAATAGTCGCAGGTCTCACAATTCGATATATGTGTACATCAAGTTCCGATCAGTAGACCAGCTTCAGGCCCTGAATTGTACTCCATACTCGGACCAAATTTCATGGACATCTGAATTCAAACCAAACAAAAGGAACCATGTGGTTGTCTACACGCTGCTGGAGAATGATTGGATAGCCAAAATGCTGAATGTAGGTAAAAGCTGCTTTATTTCTATGTGTTTCAAAGTGTGTTTCATTGTGTTTTAATGCGTTTCAAACCTCACTTCTTCTTCAGGAAAGCAACCTGGTAGCTTTACAAGGTATTGCAGCTCAACTTCTATTAAAGTTGAAAGTACATGTAGGGGGTCGTGTGGCAGTAGTGGTGGGTGAGGTGTTGATTCCTGACACCCCGGCACACTACATGGAAGACCCAATCCTGGCTAGGTGTGTGAACCTTCGCTGTATGAGCAGTACACCCATGTAGGCAGCATAGTGCCGATGGTTTTGACTGGCCAGGACCAGTTCATGACTTGTAATGACAAGGAGACCACCACTTCAGTTCAAACTATGAGGTTTTACTCGACAGTTCCTCTTCATCATCTACATTCACTAGGTAGTGGACATTGTTGTGAACACATTTGGACTGGATTCCAGGTTGGGCTCCCTCTTGTGGCCAGTGCTGGTAGTAGAGTTGGTCTGCTTAACAGAAGCCAGACAGCTGATGATGATTGGAAATCAGGCTGCTCAGACTGGGCCTATATAACTAAGTAGTGTTCTCTTGGTCTGGGCCAGTGATTAATGTTGTCTCCTGTGGTGCTGTGGACATTCTGGAGCCTGCCCTATCTTCTGTTTCCACCTGAACTCCTTACAAATAAGTTTGGTCTTTGTACCTTTTGCTGGTTTGTTTCCATTTTCTTGTTGTTTATTTTTATGGTACTAAGGCTTGTCTCCTGGTTTTGCTTGAATGGAGTTCTGGGTGGAGTTGGATCATTCCCTGCTAGGAATGTCTGTGTACCCAGCTCCATATTCTGAAATGTATTTTTGTTTTGTCATGCTTGGTATTCATTTCAGCCCTTCATCTATATTACTGTTTTGGATGGATTCCAGTAACACCAGAGTACTGATATAGTGGGGGAGAGGCCGTGTGGTCTCAGCTTTTATCCTATCATGTGTGTTGGGTTTTTTAGGGTATTGCACAGCTGCAGACAGTGCTCTTTTCTGTCCTTTCCTGTAAAGATAGTTTGGGCCTCATCTTTGCTGAATCTGTTTTCTACCTGTGTACTGTGTTTCATCTTGTCTCCCTGGCTTTATATGTTTGAGGGCTATCTATATCTTTGGGGGACTGCTCTAAGGCAGATTAGTTTTCCTTGTTTTTCTCTCTTTAGGAATAATTAGCTCTCCGGCTGTGTCAAGGCGACTAAGTCATCATAGGCACGTCCCACCATTACTACTAGTTGTGTTGTCAGTTAGAAGTCTGCAGTCTGCTGAGTTTCCAACCATGCTGGTGATTCTCTGGGTTTCCTAATTTTTGCCCCTTTTGATCCTCCTCGGTCACTGAATCATAACAGGGCATATAACTTCCAGCATGTTTCAGTTGTACAAAACCTATTCAGACATACTTTCAATTCTTTCTTGATTGGTTTCATTCTTACTGGTCCTGTGGGTCCCAGCACAACCCAGCCTAGCACTACAGTCCAACTCAAGACAGTCACTTTTTCTTTCTGAGACTCCATGTCTATTCTCCTCGTAGAGGAAGGATTTAGGAGGTTTTCCAGAAGGGACAAGTAGAGCTTTTATCTCCCAGATGCTGAGGTAGACTCCATTTGGGAAAGTCAATTTTACTCACACACTAGTAGATCTTGGCCAATTACCTTTAAACTATGCGTAACATGGAGCCCAGCTGCTAGACTTACGTCCTACGGACCCTTCTGCCTGGGAACCTCTCTATAGGAAGGTCGGTCTCAAGATGTAGTCCTGCGCTCTGTGTCTTAGTCACCACTTCAGGATCACAGTATCTCCTTTCTCCTTTTTGCCATAGATAACCCCCTACATGCGGCCTCGAAGACCTTCAAACTATACGTCTTCTCCTCTCACACACTGGATCTTCACTTAACTTTCAAGAAGGAAACTGTCTCTCTCCCTTTGAACTAATCCCTCCCATTGTTGGCAAATCCCAACACTTTGCTTCTTACCCTACAACCACAAGCAATCTTATTACACATTACATTAGTCAATAAAAATGGCTTTTAGTTTAAAAGGATTATTTTGTATGTGTAGTTAAAAACTAACACTGCAATTTACCCTGAAAAAACCGTGCCCACCGTCACACATGGTGGTGGCAGCATCATGCTGTGGGGAGGCTGTGGGGAGGCAGGGAAGTTGTTCAAAGGTAATGGGAAGATGAATGAAAACCTGTTAGAGGTTGTGAAAGACATGAGCCTGGTAGAAGGTTCACCTTCCAGCAAGACAATGACGCTAAACATCCTCCCAGAGCCACAGTGGATGATTTAGATCAGAGCATATTCATGTGTTTGAATGGCGCAATCACAGTCCAGACTGAAGTCGCATTGAGAATCTGTAACAAGATTTGCAAAGTGCTGTTCACATACGCCTCCAGCCAATCTCACTGAGCTAGAGGTCGTGTGCAAAAAAGAATGGTCAAAAATGTTACCTCTAGATGTGCAAAGCCAGTAGAGACATCCCCCAAAAGACTTGCAGCAGTACTTGCAGCAAAAACTGATTCTACAAAGTATTGACTCAGGGGGGCTGAATACTAATGTGCAACACAACGTTCAGATTTAAATTGTATACTATTTAGAAAACCATGTGGTAGTTCTGGCGGATCTGTGGGCTCATGATGATGATTGTGGTGGTAGTTGCTTCTTGCACAAGGAATAAGACGAAGTTCTGGAGATCAGGACGACACCGGTGGGTCTGGCACAGAGAATCCCTATTGCGTTCAAACACTGTTGAACCAAGAAGTAGCGTCTCCTGAAGATCAGAGTCACAGGAGATCCTACTTCTTGCTTCAACAGTGGTTGAACGGTTGAATGGAATAGGGATTCTCTGTGCCAGACCCAGCGGTCTCGTCCTGATCTCCAGAACTTTGTCTTATTTCTTGTGAAAGAAGCGACTACCACCACCATCATCATCATGAGCTCACAGATCCGCCAGAACTACCACCGGAAAGCGAGGCTGGAGTCAACCACATCACCAACCTGGTGCTTCAGGCTTTCTACACTTACGAGTCCATAGGATTCTCTTATGACTGGGATGATGTGGCATTGGCTAAGTTCTCCAAATTCTTCCGTGAACAGTCTAAGGAAAAGTAAGAACAGGCTGAGAAGTTTCTGAAGTTCCAGAACAAACGTAGAGGAAGAATTGTTCTTCAAGATATCAAGAAACCTGAGGCTGATGAATGGGGGAATGGCACCAATGCTATGAAGTATACCCTAAAACTTGAAAAGAGCATAAATCAGGCTCTGCTGGACCTCCACAAGATCGTTACTGACCACATAGACATATGTGTGATCTCCTGGAGGACGAATACCTGGAGAAGGAAGTGGAGCTAATCAAGAAACTGGGAGATCGCATCACTAACCTGAAAAGTGTGAAGGCAGCAGACGTTGGCATGGGAGAATATTTAGAAAACCACGTATCAATTCCATTAAACTTCACAAATACTTACTACTTAGTGTTGGTATATCACATAAAATCCCAAAAAAATACATTAAAATATGTAAAAAAAAAATGTAGAAACGTTCTTTGGGTATGAACACTTTTTTAAGGCACAGTATAACCGTTAACTGATTCAATGCAACTACTAAATCAGAAATTATAGGATTTTCAGTAATGATTGTGCTTAGTTCTCAGCCGGACTTTATCAGTGCCAAACAGTAGGAAACAACTATTCACAATTTCCTTTTGAAATTGAGGAAACACCTATTAACAATTACTGATGGCGTCAGGTCCATTTATCGCTGTGATGGGGCAGTGTCAAATATCCTATTATTCATGAATGTCCACATCCCGGCTTTATAAAGCCCTAGCTCCACCTAATCTATTGTGACTCTTTTTGTTAATTTGATGAGAGCCGGAGCTCGGCCACACCACAGATTACAACAGTTCCTACACACCTACAATTTAATTGATAATTCCAAAAAATTAACTTATGCCAATGAAAAATGGGCTCAGATCTCATGGTTTGCTTATCAGTATGGCTCTTCCTCTAGATAGCGTTTATTACAACCATTTGACAGTTTTTATTGCGTTTCCAGCTATATTTTATTCCATTATTCTCTTCTCACTTCCACAATTAAAAAAATTATAATTTGTATGAAATTACTCTATAAAAATGAAAAAAATAAATTTCACTCCATAAAGTTATTTAAACCATTTATCAGTTTTATGTTTAAACTAGCTGTAGCACCCGGCATTGCCCGGGATAGTAACTGTCTCTCTGTTTCTCTCCCAGTCTCCGTCTTTCTCCCTTTCTGTCTCTCTCTATCTGTCGGTCTCTTTCCCTATCTGTCTCTGTCTGTCTCTCTATCTCTTTCCCTATCTGTCTCTCTATCTCTTTCCCTGTCTGTCTATCTCTCTATCTCTTTCCCTGTCTATCTCTCTCTATATCTCTTTCCCTGTCTATTTCTCTATCTCTTTCCCTGTCTATCTCTCTCTCTATCTCTTTCCCTGTCTATTTCTCTATCTCTTTCCCTGTCTATCTCTCTCTCTATCTCTTTCCCTATCTGTGTCTCTATCTCTTTCCCTGTCTGTCTGTATCTCCATCTCTGTGTCTGTCTGTCTCTTTCCCTGTCTTTCCCTGTCTTTCTCTTTCCCTGTCTGTCTCTTTGTCTGTGTCTATATGTGTCTGTCTGTTTCTTTGTCTGTCTGTCTCTGCTTGTCTATGCCTGTCTGTATCTTTCCCTGTCTGTCTCTGTCTGTCTCTTTCCTTGTCTGTCTCTGTCTGTCTTTTACCCTGTCTGTCTCTTTCCCTGTCTGTCTCTTTGTCTGTCTCTGTCTGTTTGTCTTTCCCTGTCTGTCTGTCTCTCTTTCCCTGTCTGTCTGTCTCTTTCCCTGTCTGTCTCTTTCCCTGTCCGTCTATTTCCCTGTCTCTTTCCTTATCTCTTTGTCTGTCTGTCTCTTTCTTTGGCTGCATTTTAACATGCCAACATTCCATTTAAGGGTGTGGCTGCGCATTCTTCTGAAGTTCTGGCTGCATTGTGGCTTCCAGCTCCATTGACTTTAATGGAGGCATGTTTTTTGGTGAATAACTTTAAAGCGCAGGGTTAACATTTCCCCTCAAAACATAGTCGATGACATTCCCTGAGTCAAATGGAGTGTCTGTGCAAAATTTCGTGATTGTACATGGGACGGTGCGAATTCCTTTAGCGGACATACTCACACACATACATACATACACTCACTTTATATAATAGATGGTCACAGTCATTTCAACAAACTTTGCACAGAACAGAATCCCTAAAATCTAACAAAATGTAATATATCTTATCAGCTATGTAGACTTCTTTCTCCACTTGAAAGCAGAGTGAGAGATGCACATACACACTCTTGCTTTCTAGTAATAGTTTTGTCGCACCCCAAATCTGTATTCACATTTACACTGCTCAGTACTGCCATGTGATGTCATCTATGCAACTGCTCCATCTGAATATGCTCTACATTAACATAACCCAGGAGAAATCATACATGTGTCCAATGTATAGAAGCACAAATTTAAGGATATACATGTTTTTGCTTTCTAGTAATATTTATATCGCACCCGAGTTCTGGATTCACATCTACACTACTCAATATTGTCATATGATGTCATCCATGCAACTGCTGAATCTGAACATTTTCTATATTAACATGGCAGAGGAGGAATGATAGATATCTATGTGTGCAATGTATAGGAGAAGCACAAATGTAAGGATATTTCCCCTGAAAAAGCAGCAAGGAATTCTAAAAAAAAAAATGATCTCCGCAAAGGAGATATATATAACTTGGACAACGATAATGTGGTGCCCTGGACAAGCCAGGTCGTCACAGGTACTGCAACAACACACCCCACACCCCGGTTAGGCACACCAGTCACACACAAATCCTTGTTGCCTCCCTCCAGGGGCTGATATCCACACCGGGTGGGGTGGAGCCAGGCGGTTGGCCCCACCCACTGAGGAGTTCACAGTCCTGGAGGCGGGAAAAGGAAGGAGTGCAGTTAGGGAGAGTGAAGGAGTAAGTGGCAAGTGAAGAGCAGTCTGACCGTGTCCGGGTACGTGGCCCGGGCACATACAGCAAGGTTGGCAGACGGTGGTGGCCGTCTGCAGGAGAGGCCGATCGACGCGGAACCGTAGGACTGGGGTTGGGCGGTGGCCCGCCGGTACCGAACCGGGGAGCGAAGAGAAGCCAGCACCATTCGGCAGGGCCTACGGACCCCGACCAGGCTTGGAGTCGCCGTTAAACCGGTCAAATCCGTTAGTGACAGGAACCTCCGGGGTTTCCCAGCAGCAAAGACCCAATTG